>NC_090929.1:670405204-670708235 GCF_040938575.1 Ambystoma mexicanum
AACAGATAATCACGCTGGTATATGTAGTACAGCGATTTAGAAATGAAATGGAGTCCCACAAACTGAAAGAAAGCCTCTAACTTTCTAAAACTGGAGCCACTAAAAAGTGATGCAGCTGCACACAGTAGATTGCCTGCTGGCATTTTCCCCAGCATCGTTTGTGCAGACCATGAGAACCTATGATTTAATCTACAGGCGGCATTTATTTTGACGTTACTGCCTTTTATTTGATGAGTCACATTAATCAATGGCTTCCCACATACTTTCCCTCTAACGGAATGCACACATTTCAGCATACTTATAATTTCCATCAAACAACTGTCGAATACAATGGGCCTCATTACACGTTGTGCGGTAATGGAATTCCGGTACCGGTAAAGTTTTACCGGTACCGTTAATTCCCTAAGCCAATCACGACCCGGACCCACCGCTATCTGCGCACCCGTTAATTACGGTGCCACTAATAGCGGCAAGGGCGCGGGCGCGCAACCCCCAGGCCGGAATTAGCGCCATGGCGCTAATACCAGGCCATCACAAGCCATGCGGACATGGTATTAGCGGCATGTAAAACACCCAAAAACCCCTTACCGGCATGGCGCTAATAACGGCATCGAAAAGCACCCGTTAAGAGACCTGAGCAGTGTACCCATCAACTACAGGTGGACACAATCAGCACAGGTGCATGCAATGGAGACAGGCAGCACAAAAGAGCACACCACACCCCTACCCACACCCCTTCCCACACCAAGATGGCCCCAATAGCAGCAGCATGACATGACAGCCTTGACTACATGATAGCAGTGCAGCACCAACAACAACTTGCCACACCAGAGGTGACCCGTAACAGGTACCCATTCCTCACACCATACAGGCAATGCCAGCGATCCACTGAGGAGGTGGCTCCCAACCCCTGTACGGAACCCACAGAACCAGCAGGAAGAGGACAACAATATTGCACATCCCCGTACCTGCGTCGTGATAGAGCTGGCAGTCAGACTTCCAATGACAGTGCTCCGCTGCCTAAGCAGCCTGTGTGAGGCACTCCTGTACAGCCGTGTCAAAGTGGCAAAGATAACCAAGCCATGGGTAGAGCACCAAAAATGTGCAAATGACGGAATGTGCCAATGCCACCTGAAATTGACATGCAACCACCAGAAGAGCATGATGGGGATGTGGATGAGAACGGGTGGAATGCCCCGGCAGGACATGCAAGAGGCAATGCCAAGAGGGCACAACGATGTGCGTCAGCATCTGATTCTGAAATCCCATCAGGCACAAAGGTGAAAAAGCATGGACGGAGATGGATATTGTTGCCCTGGTGCATGTTTGGAGTACCATAAAGGACCCTGTCCGAGATAAATGACACATACGCAATGATGGAGACCACGCTTGGGTGTCAACTTCAGAACAACTGTGTATTGAACAGAAAGTGATAATAAATGCAACACCCCAAAACACCCAAATGCACCCTTACCCCCCTCCCCCCAAACACCCAAATGCACCCTTACCCCCCTCCCCCCCAACACCCAAATGCACCCTTACCCCCCCAAACACCCAAATGCACCCTTACCCCTCTCCCCCCAAACACCCAAATGCACCCTTACTCCCTTCCCCCCCAAAACACCCAGGTGAGTCTCATGGTGTCTATAATGTTTCCTGCACCACATGTGCCACCTGGTCCTTGGTGGAGCTAAGCATCAGGGCCCCCACCGACATCGGGTTGCTGTGATGGGGGCGCCTCAGGTTGCGCAGTGAGCGGCGCAGGGGGCTGGTCTGCTGGGAACTTGCTGAGGAGGAGGTTCCCGGTCGATCCTGTGTTGGGGGTGGTGATGCTGCTCCATGATGTCCCCAATACGTAGAATGGCCTGGCGGAGTTGGCCCATCTCCTGGCATATCCTGTCAGTGCAGGCCTCCATGGCCTCCTTTGTTTGTCCAGCATATTTTTGGAGGTCATCCCTTAGACGGACTGTCTCGGCCACATGCTGGGCGACCAGAGCAGCCATGTCTTCCTGCCTCCGGCTGATGGTTGCAAGGTCTTCCAGGGTGGTAGATGCCGCTGGGCTGGACGGCGCGCCCTGGTCCATGCACCCGGCATCCGGTGAGGACAGCTGAGGGCTCCATGCACCTTCTACAGTGAGGGTGTCATGTGCTCCCTGGGTAGCAGATCCGGACGTTGCCCTCGGACTCCCCTCAATGGACCATGTTGGGCTGGGGTCATGGATGACTTGTAGGACGTTGATTGCGTCCTCCTCATCACTGGCCGGTGCGGTGGCTGCTGCCTCCCCAGTGGAGCTGGTGGCTGCGGAGTGCGTGCCCTCCGTGCTCATCTCAGCAGTGATGGGGCACACTTGCGTGGGTTCGGCTACAACAGGAGCCGTGCCCTCAGGCTGTGATGCAATGGGCTCCTGCTGCCCTTGGCCCTCTGCAGATGGACTGTCCTCCCACTTCCACTGGAGGTGGTGGCGGTGTCACCCCTCTCATGCATTCTGGCTTTTTTGGCTGCTGGGGGAGTACGTGCTGCGGTGCTTGTCTCTCCAGTGTCCGTCGGTGATCCTGTGGAGGACATGAATAGGGTACATCATCGTTAATGGGTCTAGGTGCCTCATGCAGAATGTTCACGTCATGCTGCTCTATGCATTGGGGCCTATTCATCAGTGATTCTTGTCATGGGGATGTCGGGTTGGTCATGCATAGATGGGTCAGTATTGCACTTGTATATGGTGATGCATGTATGTATGTGTGTGGCAGGACCAATGGCCTGGTCATCGACACGTGTTTGGGGTACCCCCTCACCCTTCACTGTGCATTGTTTTGACGTATTCACTCACCTCCATCAGATGAGATGGCCACACCATGCTCCATGTCTCCGACCCCCTCTATGGCTTCGACTCCGATGGTGGAGGCACATGTCTCCTCCCACTCCTTCATCTTCAGAGGTGATTCTGCGCCTCCTCCTGTGGCCATTGCAAGGTTGCGGTTGACTGAAAGGATATTCCGCACACGTAGCCGGAGGTCGTCCCACCTCTTGCGGCAGTCCTTCACGCTGCGGGTGGTAGTGCCCACTGCACTTACTTTGCGGGCTACTTCGTCCCAGATGTCCTTTTTCTTGATGATCGCCGCCCGGCGCATATCATTGGCGAATACGACCTCCGCATTGGCTGCAAGTGTGCTAGTCAGCATAATGAGCTCCTCTGGTGTGAATTTCTCTTTCCGCTGTCGGTCAGAGGATTTTTTCGGGGCCTTTGACAACTTCAGGCAGTCCTGGATGGTTTTTGGTCAGAGTTCTCCGGTAAGATGTCCTGGATGCAGAGGATGGCACTGGATTGTGTTTTTAAAGATGGCCGCCGTTCTCTTTCCCGTTCCTGTGTGATGACGCTATTTCCGATTCCGCTTTTTGATGGTGTCCGCTAATAGCGGTGACCGCTATTAGCATGTTGCGTGAGGGAGGAGGTGCTATCAGCACTGTGGTCGAGGGCGGTAATGGGCTTTTTGTGGACTTTTGCGGCATGGCGGTAATGACATTTACGGCATGGCGCTATGCTCGTGTCCGCGAACTCGTAATGGGCCGCTATTAGCGGTCTTTAGCGAGGGCGGACATGCTAATAGCGCCATGCCGTAAAATTCCGATTTTTACCGCACAACGTGTAATGAGGCCCAATGTATTTGCTCTCTTTCATTAGACTGTCATCCTGCGTCAACGTTGTTTCGGCCTGTGACGTTGCAGAGATTTCAACACATTGGAAAGTAATATCGCTGATATCAAGTTCTGATGCGTCTATGGATGCTGCGGCTGGTTCATTCTCGACATCTATTACTTCAACATTGATGGGAGAACACAACAATGTCGATAGGTTTTTGGGTGGCAAATTTTTGGCGGATGTAGATTGTGTGAATTGATCTGCAACTACTTCAGAGCTATCTTAATACGTTCAATAACATCTTCTTGTGGTGGTGCGGTCGCACTGTAGAAATGGTCCAATGCAACTTTGCTGTATTCTCCAAACACAGTTAATTCATGTTTTGGACATGAGCATCTCGAGCCTGAACACGCCTCGCCTCAATTAATAGTTCCTCCATAGTGTACATGGTCTGGCAAGCAACATCTCTCATTCGCTTCACTGTCTGTGTATGTATAGTTCTGACACCCACGGGTAACTGGAGGAGAGATTGGAAAAGGGATGTTCAGTTTAAACACAAGATAAAGTGTAGTCCAATTGACTGGAAAAAAACATAAAATAGTCCCCAGCACAAACATTTTTTTAAAGTTATGAACTGTTTGTAACTAACCTTTTTTGGGTTTTTTTCTTTGCAACTTTTTTGACTCGACCTTCAACATCTGCACGCTGTAGCTCCGATTCGTTTCCGCATGTCCTCCCTTCCTCTTGCGCTGCAACGACTATATTTTCTGTATCCGCATAGATAGCACGGAATAAGGCTCCATCGTCTCCCTGAAACATAGTACTTTTCATTACTATGTATCAAAATATTGTTAGCATAAAACACACGTGAGGACGAACACACAGGTACATCTCAATAGCCAAACACGATTTAAACATTGTGTGCAACAATCAAACGACAAGTATTCGACCAGTGATGATCTATTTCGATGGAGCTGTCAGTATCCGTACCTCTGGCTCTGCATGGACTGCCATGAATGGTTGTATTGGAGAGGAGGCATCTGCATCTCCCTGAAACACAGTACTTGCATTAGTATGGTTTTCAATATTGGAAACATAACACACACTTGGGGTCAAACGCACAGGTACATATAAAGAGATAACCACAAATGATGCATTGTCTAAAAGAATCAAGGAAAATCTAAATATGATCACATTTCATCGACTTATTTCTCCGATTTATTTACATCTGCATCATCTAAATGGGATGTTGTGATTGTAGTGGAAGCTCCATCGTCTCCCTGAAACACAGCACTTGCGTTAATAGGGAAGAAAGTATAGCAAATGGAATCACGTTATATGATCACGCATGATGGAGCTGTCAGTATCCATACCTCGTGCTGCTGAAGAATATCTATGGATGTTGCAAATGTAGTGCGCACTTCCGAAAGCTGTTGCGCAGATTCGTATACGCATGGTCCCGCTTCCACTTCCCCTGGAATTACTTGAATGTCAGGCTCTGTATCACTTGCAGGGGTTGACGCTCCATCAACTGCCTGAAACATAGTACTTGCATTAGTGAGGATTACAATAGTGAAAACATAACACACACCTGGGGTCGACAGCACAGGTACATATCAATGGCTAACCACGAATGAAACATTGTGTAGAACAATCAAACGACAAGAATTCCAGCTCTGATGATGACGCTCGACGGAGCTGTCAGTATCCATACCTCCTGCTGGTGAAGAACATCTAGAAATGTTGTAGATGTGGCGGACGCTTCAGCATCTCCCGGAAAGACAGTACTTGCATTAGTATGGATAACACTAATTATAACTGAAAACAAACACCAGTGGACGATAACTAAGGTGTATATCAATTGGAAAGCACTAACCAAACATTCGGTAAAATAATTACACGATAGAATAAAACTATTACTTGACATGCATAAAACAAGTCTGTAGCGGATTAGCATAGTAAGATTACCTGATACGCGCTAGAAGTGGTTGATAACTGCGACCACGTCAAGGATGTAGAATGTTCTTGCTTCAGATCCAAGGGATAGTCAAGAAGTTGTAAAGGTAAATTAATGATTGATAATGAAATGCCAATATTAAAAATAGCCATGTAAGGTGACAGAATACTTGAAAAATGCTCAAATAGCACAGTTCCCTGTTCCCATATATATATACATTGCGTTTGTGGTTTATGAAATCGAAAAAGAATATATTGATAAATGTCATTATTCAAAAAACTATACACTCATATCAATATCGAAATTATTACAAGGGATAGAACACCTACAATATCAATTAATCCATTCGGCTACCTACACACTACCGCAAGGCCTAAAGCTAAATCCGGACACTTGACTCACCAGTGGCGGAATGTGGACGAATAGAGTGGGAATAGCGTTTTCAAGCAATTTCCGTGTCGTTCGCCGTTTATTCTTCTTTGTTACCCAAGATGTTGTGTACATGTCCAAGGAAAAGTGCCGGCTGCAGATGCGGTATCTATCACCCCTCTTGCCCTGTAAGACTTGTTGGACTCTACTTTCCAGCTCATCCAGTGGATATCCGCAATGTCTGACCCATTCTCTTATTCGATCAACATCTTATTCGATGTTTTCGGGAATACATGCATTGTAGTGCCTGTCAGATTTCGCATGGGTCTTCGAAGGGCAACCGCTAATCGAACAGGCAGGCATTGTTGATAAATCTGAAAAGTAAATATCGACATTATTATACAATCTTCAAGAATAAAGATTTGATACAAAAGTAAATGAATCATACAATGATCAATGCAAGGTTTGTTTTGGTCGCAGGAACTATACCAGTTCATTATGTGCGGCTTAGTATTTGCATAAGTTGCAGAAATGTATAAATGATGTGACTAAAATCTGAACATGTGACTCGTCCCTTGGATGTTCTGTCTTGGATGTTCAAGTCAATAGCAATGAGACCAATGAACATAGCACTATTGTGTACTCTACTCGCAAATAGATAGAAATTTAAAAATCTGTGAAATATGACTAGGATACATGGCCTTACCTTGACCAACAAACGGTTGGATTCAGCAAGCAGAGCAGTATGTTGCAGGAGAATAGGTGGGTGGCCACAGGTAGCACACTGATGGGTTTGCTCTAAGCGGTCACAGAAGTTCACGGATAGCACGACGACGAGCAGATTAGCGTAGATCTCAGTGGTTGCCAGGTAGCACGTTCAGGAGTTGACTTGCAATGCACAAAGATGTTCTCATGAGACATATCAAGTGGTTTATAAAGTATTAGAAACAGGGGTGTGTTTGTGAATGAATGACGTATGTATGTCGTGGTATTAGGGGGGCGGCCTGCTTCAAGGGGAGGCCTGGCTGGAGACACGGGGTCTGAGGAGGCCATGTGACCGATGGCCCCTTGGCGTGGGATACCTTTTGAAGTGTTCATGTAGTTTGGCACCTTGGCCTTTCGCGCCCCTGACAGCACGCATCCACTGGCGTGAACCGCCTTTGATAGAGGGGGGTGGGCTGGATGGGCCTGGGGCGTGCAGATAAGGCACAGGAAGACTGCTGAATCGAGACGCACTTATGTGGATTGCAGGGGGGCGGCCTGCCTCAGGGGAGGCCTGCCTGCAGACACGGGGTCTGAGGAGGCCATGTGACCGATGGCCCCTTGGCGTGGGATACCTTTTGAAGTGTACATGTAGTTTGGCACCTTGGCCTTTCGCGCCCCTGACAGCGCGCATCCACTGGCGCGAACCGCCTTTGATAGAGGGGGGTGGGCTGGATGGGCCTGGGGCGTGCAGATAAGGCACAGGAAGACTGCTGAATGGAGACACACTTATGTGGATTGCAGGGGGGCGGCCTGCCTCAGGGGAGGCCTGCCTGGAGACACGGGGTCTGAGGAGGCCATGTGACTGATGGCCCCTTGGCGTGGGATACCTTTTGAAGTGTACATGTAGTTTGGCACCTTGGCCTTTCGCGCCCCTGAAAGCGCGCATCCACTGACGCAAACCGCCTTTGATAGAGGGGGGTTGGCTAGATGGGCCGGGGGCGTGCAGATAAGGCACAGGAAGACTGCTGAATGGAGACACACTTATGTGGATTGCAGGGGGGCGGCCTGCCTCGGGGGAGGCCTGCCTGGAGACACGGGGTCTGAGGAGACCATGTGAACAATGGCCCCTGGGCGTAAGATACCTTTTGAAGTGTACATGTTGTTTGGCACCTTGGCCGTTCGCGCCCCAGACAGCCCCACATGCCAGCGCTCATCCACGGGTGCGAACTGTCTTTGATAGCGGGGTTGGATGGATGGGCCGGTGGGCGTGCAGATAAGTGTGTGGGAACGAGGGGCCATCAGGCCCCTCTCGATGGCCCCTCTCATGTTTTACTTCTCAGTAGAAACTCGGACCAAGTGCCTCCAGTAGTGGGTTCACCCGTTGCCCTTATGTGATAACTTTGGTTGACAATCGCGTAGATGGGACCACTGACCACGACTCTTCCTCTGAGATCACTGTCCTGCATGTGAACCAGCCTGAACTAAGCACATCGCTCGTTCATCTCCATAAACGTGTCCTTGCCCACGCACCCTCGCCAGTGGAAACTTACTGCCATTGTGACCCTGTGTACCTGCAAGGTATTCTCTTCAAGTGCCAGACCACTGACCACGACATGATGCCCACCTAGCAGATCCCCAATTAACATTAGACCCCTACTGCAGTATATCGTTGCTTATCAATAACAAATGCCACATACCAGAGATTCTTGTAAGCACAGACCCACACTTCAACCGGTGTATTATAGTGGTCAAGACCCTTAACATAAGGCCTGTATAATCCAATGTTAATTGTTAGTATAGATATATGTGTGACTTTTATAGAGACATAACCTACTGAAAGACTTTGAACAAGTGTTATTTAGTGCATGCATTATCGAGAATATTTTATGTTAGCTTAGATAGTGACCGCCCTGCTTCACAGCGACCAGACCTTCACCCATTCGGAGCACAGATGTCTGACGTCCATCCTTGAATGGAGACATACTTGATTCATTTAAAAAAATCGAAACGACCGTTGTTAAAATATATGTGGTGTTTTATTTTGTATCTTATTTTCATGACACAAAAATACAAGACTTTAAAGATTATACAGGTCAGGTTGCAGCACAGCGAGAGAAAATCCCCTGTACTGACCGCTGTCACTCAGGAACGTTTCTCTTATGGCACGAACGGCACAGGCGGGTATCACTCTTCGAACGCGGTGTCCAAGCCTCCTGTGAAGCCACCATGTAAAGGAACGATAGGCCACCAGCCTGTACCACCTGTGAAAAGGAATGAAACAAACTGTTTTTAAATGACCAAGATAAGTTTAATAAACATTTGTTGTCAATGACAATTCTTGTAACTAATGGCATTCTGCACGGACAAATGCTATCTAGACAATGCACACTATTGAACGACTTTCATGTGTTACTATGATATGAATATATAATTTTGGATATAGTAGAAGACCATGAAATAGGAGTGGCATGACCAGCAGAGTATACTTACTCGTTACTCAGATTACGAGGACGAACAGTTGCGCGAAGTTCGTGCAAAAGCACCATCATTATTCTCAACACGGCCCGTTTGAGGCAGGCTGCCCTGAAGTCTGGCAGCTCAGTGATGCATTGCGGTCGTGGCTCGCCTTCCGAAATGTAGGCCAGGCATCCCGAGGTTTCTCGGCAGCAGCAGTTCTCCTCCTCGGTTGGCATTAGCTCGCACCGATTGCATGTGCACCAGGTGGAGACGCCGTCCATGCGACTAGGCCCAGGCTCTTCATCTGTTGATTCGTCCTGCCAACTGCCGTCCGAATCCCCATCGTTTTCGTGTGCTTCCCTTTCCAGTAGTTCCTCCTCGGTATACTCGGGCTCGTACATGTAGGGCATTATTGTAGCCATTGTGTGGTAAACAAAGTAAAATAATTTACTGAGATGGTACAGGTGTTCACACGGGCTACAAGTGGTGAAGGTAGCTGACGAGAGCACAGAAACGAGTCACAAAATACTCTAAGTAACACAGAGAGAAGAATGGAGTAGAAAATCTGCTGCTGTGTGTTGTGAAACGGTCTGTTTATACTTATTGAGGAAAGAGGCGTCCTGCCATTTCCATGGCGACAAGTCATTAGCTGAAGCGCAGCAAATGTTGACACAAGACGTGCTTTGGCGTTGGGAAATGGGCGGTAAGAGTCTGCTGATGACAGGCTCAGGGGCGGGGGAATTGATTTAGTGCCGCAGAAGCAGGTCAGCCAGGGCGATGCGGCAAGTGATAGGATTATCACAAAATGGCGGCTCCCTGGTGCCTGTTTTCGCATGCGTTTAATGGATGAAAACTCAAGTAAGGTCCATAGGAAAGTTTTCTAAAATCGAGCCACTTAGGCTTAAAAAAACATGGCCGACCCGTGGGGACAATAACATTTTTTACTAGACTATGCCTTTAATCTAAAATATTCAGAAATGGCAAGATTTACGTTTTCATAAGCACAGACTTTTCCTTCGAGAAGGACATTTTGAAGCGAAGGCTGTAGCAAGAAAGTGATTTTTACGTATTAACTGAAAAAACAGAGCAGGTTTCAGAGTGGTTTACCACTCCTTAGCAGCGAGCTGAGCAAAGGATTTAAAAGGAGTAGGAGCATAGGGAGGAGATTAATGAATTTTACAGGTTTTAGAAGAAGATGAAATTGACGAAGTTTAAATATATTGCTGGATCACAGTTGGAGGTTCAGTGGAAGGAAGGCTATGCAAGCCTTCTCATGCTTTGCTATATTTGGACACGGGAATTGAAGTTGAGTATATAACAAGCATGTGGCAAATAAAATTAGAGACAAATGTAATTAAGGACAGATTGAAAATGAACTTGCAGGCGAATAAAGGTGAATTCGCAAGGAAGGCCAAAAGTTGAGTAAAGTCCCAAGCTACTCCTCTCTGATCCCCCAGCAAGCCCGAAAACAGGTCTGCGGATTCTTGTGGTCTCGTGAAAAAGGAATGTGACCTAGCAGTTCAGGCTGGACTGCCCCGTTTGGGTTGGGGCCAAGCCTGATTTGCATATGGTCTTTCCCATTTTGTAATGGCATGACAGGCGAAGAACTATGGTCTGGAAGGTTGCCCAGACCAATGCCAGAGGCTAAGATTCATTCTAGACCTTCCAGCCATCACCGCCTGTGTTTTTACTGCGAGGATAAAAGTAAGAATGATAGTTTTAGCAACTGGGAAAGTTTTAAGAGGCCAGATTTTACAAATACTGTGAAATTGAATTGTGCATCTACGAGATTGTGTTTCGAGAGGAGAGTAAATGGAGACGATGGCGGAGCCACAGGGTATCTGGGCTATACATGGGATGAGAA
The DNA here is from genome assembly GCF_040938575.1 of Ambystoma mexicanum. NCBI lineage: Eukaryota > Metazoa > Chordata > Amphibia > Caudata > Ambystomatidae > Ambystoma > Ambystoma mexicanum. Next base: position 670,416,195 of record NC_090929.1, read on the forward strand.
GGGATACAGTTCACTGAGGATAAAATCGTTTGAAGGTAGCAGATATTCCAGTGATCCCCAGAAAATAGCAATAAATGCTGGAGCAATTGCAGAATGGAGGTCAAAATTGTTCTTTGTGACTTGTCCCAGTTTAAGCCAATATCTCGTGAAGGTCACGGCCAACCTAGTTGTTTACTATCTGAACTCCACGTTCCATTCTTCTTTGTCTGCACAGCATCAATCAGAATTTCTTCCACTGATTATAGCATATTTTTACAGTTCCAACTTAGCCAGTATGGCTAGGGAGGGTTGAACAAGGTGCCAATAAACATAATACAAACAGGCACAGGAGAGTAAAGCTACATTGGTGTTGATTGGGTGGCTGGTTTACTAGAAGTCAGTCAGTCAGCCAGCTAGCGGAGGAATTATTTAAACAGAAGGGGGTTTAGCTGTTTCCTAAACTGCATCTGCATTGGAGCCATGGAAATGTGTTGCAGGTTTGTGTTTTACAATCCATGTGTGTAATGGCTAAAAGCCTAGATCCTGTTCATTGGGATTTTTTCTTTTCTTTCCAAAATTATTTGATTTCCATTCTCGTGCTCTTGGGGATTCTGCAATTACGTTGACCCCTGAAAATTGGTAGCATTACAGCTAGGTAACGTGGGGTTTGGGCTTAGACTGTCTTGAATGCAGTATATATGGTATAGTTCCATGGGCTTAGGGTAGATATGCACAAACTTCCTAATGCCAGAGATTACGTTTGCAGCGCATGTTGTGCTGCTTTTAGTGGCTTGAGAACTGATGCAGGAATCCTTGCCAGGAGCATGTTTTTCACCTAGTAGTTGAGACAGTACTATGGGAGCAGCTAATTATAATGATGTTAGAGTCACAGAGGAGGGGCGGGAGGTATTTCCTTTATATGTGGATCTTGATAAACACCTGAATATAGTGAACCATTCTCCCCAGTCATTTCACTCTTCCATGGTCCTTACTATTCTTTCCTTTTAGCTAACTCTGTTAGGCCACTTGATCCCATCATTTGCCATTGGCAATGCTTGTTCTAACTATGGACAGACTAGCAACCCACAACCCTGTGCAAATGTGCCACTAGGAGAGCCCGCCGTGGCAATCTTCCCTATACCCATGGACCACTGGTGCATTATCATCCGTGCAGATCCATGGTGCATTATCATCCCTGGGGGGCGGGAAGGCTTGAGGGGTGTAATGCTGCTGAGCCACCTATTTCTTATCATGTTATGGTTGGTTCTTGTTCAGGTTTACTTTTGTTCGTATTGAGCAACATCGGGGACGGATGACAAAGAGCAGGAATTTACAGTCGATGTGGGTGATACAGGGAGGAGGGATGAAGGCGGGGCTTGTAGAGGCAGAGGCGTGCTGACAGTGCAAGATGGCGACTTGCTATTACTTATCCCTGCACTGCGGGTTAGAGATGGAAGGGAGAATGGTTATTGTTTTCTGGGAGGATGATTACACTTGAGATGTGTCTTGGAACGTCAAGGGGAATGTCCTTCTATTTGAGGCAACTTCGCATTGCTTCCTATTTGTGGAGGAAACAGATGACCATAGCCCTGTTGCAGGAAAAGCACTTATTGGGGGAGGAGTTGACTAATATTCTTTCCAAATGCAGCTTTGGAGGCGGGGGGCCGGGTTGGATACGGTTCACAGTATTCAAAATATGCTAGGGGAGTTCTTGTGTGGGTGGCTGGGTCCATACCGTTCAAATTGTTCAACATGGAAACCGATGATCGGGACAGGTTGATAATTGTACGGGGCTTCATTGAATATAGAGAGGTTTGTATTGGAAACTCATATGCCTGCAACCACAACGCTTCAGCCTATTTCCACTCCCTCTATGCAAGACTGACTCATATCAGCGGGTCTCTTTTAGATATGAGAGGACTATTTAAATGCACATTAAATCCCACATTGGACATATCCGATGGTAGATATACGCAGCCTTACCCTGCAGCCCTTGCCGTAACTATGCTGCAGGACTTTTTCTCTAGCTGACATTTGGCAAACTATCAATGGGAACATCCGCAGTTATTCCTATTACTCCTCACCCCATAAGGTCCATACTAGGATTGATTATTTACTTACGGGGACATAGTGCTTGACTGAGTTTGTGAGTGCAACATACGCTGGCAGGACTTGCTCTGATCGTTCCCCATTGATTGTTACCTGGGCCCTCCGGCGCTAGTATGCCCTGATCCCAACCTGAAGTATGCCTGCATACGCCCTCTCTGCTGATGCGTTCCAGGGTCACTTGGGAGATGCAAAACAGACATACTTGGAGGTTAACGTGCGTAGCATAAACAGTTACAATTTGGCCATTAAGGTGGTGATACGTGGTAAGGCAATTGCTAAGGCGGGAGGCCTGAGGATACCCTTAAACTCTGTGCTGGGTAGACTGGAGGACAGCATACAGGAGATTGAAGGGAGAGATACCCAAAGAGAGCGCCAATGAAGAGGTCTTGATGCCCTTATGTATATCATGTGCAGCAGCCTGGGAATGCCTTCGGAAATTCGACTATGGTGGAATGCGTGGAGAGGGAGATGAGAATGGTCGATTGCTAGCCTGGCTGTACAAAAGTGAGATTCCCAGACACATAATTACTGAAATTCATGACAAATGTGGGACTACTTGGAAGTCTGTCGTCCATTAATTATGTCTCTAGTAAATACTACCAAGGACTCCATGGGTAAAGTGGGTTGATGGATATCAATGAGATTCAGTATACATTGGCACATATCAATATGCCTCGGATTACGATGGAATAACCCCAGCCCTGGAACCACCTATTACTGAGGACGAATTGCAGAGTGTTTACATCAATGCAATCTGGTAGGAACCCTAGGCGGGGGTGGATTGCTATCTGAATTTTATAAAACCTATAATGATGTGTTGGTGCCAGTGCTTCTCCGAGTATTTGAAGAGGCTTCTGAGACTGGTACCCTGCCAAGTAGCATGAGCGAATCCACGATGGTACCGATTCTTAAACCCGGGAAACCACACAACCTGTGCAACTCATATAGGCCTTTGTCGATGCTAAATCAAGGCATTAAGATCCTAACGGCACTACTGACTGGTCAGCTAAAGCACTTTATTGGGTCCATAATACACTGTGACCAGACTGGCTTTGTCCCGAACAGTAGCATGTCATTAAATCTTCGTAGACTCCAGTATGTCATTGATAGATCCTACATGCATGTCGGTCCCTACGCGGTAGTTTCATTGGATTCCATCAAGCCTTTTGACTCTGTTTATTGGCAGTAGATGTATGCTACCTTGGAAGGTTTTGGAAATGGCGCTGGGTTCTCTCGATTGGTCAAGTTGATTTATTCTGCACCTGTGGCTAGAGTGTGCACAAGTAAATATGTATCCACAATCTAGAGTATATGTAGGGGCACCAGACACAGTTGCCCTCTGTCTCCAATGCTATATATACTTGTGCTGGAGCCACTGGCGGTATTTCTGTGAGCTGGGTTTGTAGACGCCGAATATTCATTAATGGGACGTGCCATTTGATTTCGTTGTACGCTGATGACTTCTTTGTATACATGCAAAATTCTGCATTTAACATCCCTATGGTGTTGGAGGTGTTGGACAACTTTGCCAAACTCACCAGCATCACCTTTAGCAAGGTGAAGTCCTGCATTTTCCCGCTTGCTGGACTTTGTATATGTGATCTGGAAGATCTTCTGAGGTTGGGGATTCGGTGAGAAACTGACATTTCGATACCTGGGGGGTCAACCTGTGGCACCAGGCTAATCATATGCATAAGGATAATACAGTATGTGCTATTAAGGGAATTTCGGCGTCTGCGTTTTTGCAACCGATTGCCACTTTCATTGATGGGGAGAGTGGCATTGGTTAAGATGGGGGTGCTGCCTCGACTATTATACTTCTTTTCTGATGTTGCATTCCTAATTCTGCGCTAATTGTTTACTCTCTAGACACACTCATAACTACATTCCTCAGAGGTGGGAAGAGGCACAGGATTGCACTATCCACACTGAAGCTGCTAGATAAGGACGGTGGGGCCCAACTGCCATGTCTCAAACTGTTATTCAGCAGCTCAGGCACAGCACTTGACGAAATGGCTGTGGATGAAGCAACGTTAGAAACCTTGTTGCTGTATGGTTCCACGAAGCTGGTCGCTCTTATGGAGGTTTTATGGATGGCGGATGGTTGCTTGCTTGCCGGATAGGCCATACATATTGAATTTGGGCGGGGGGGAGGGGGGGGATTTGGAACAGGATGAAGAAGATCCTGGCTTTAAAGTATGCATATTCTCAAAATATTCCACTATCCACAAGCCTATGCTGAGACAGATGTGGCTTACGCTTGTTTCGGAGATGGGAAGGGCTGGGCATTGCCAACTGGGGAGATGTTTTTAAGGACAGCATGTTCAGGCACTTCTTAAAGGTGATGGATGAGTATGGGATAAGTAAGAGACACTTCGTATGGTACATGAGGCTCGCAAACTTTGCTAAAATTAGGTGGCCCGTATGGCATGGGGGACCTAAGTGCGATGATGTGCTGTTCTCATTGTATAGTATTGAAGATGGGTGGCAACCTGTAACACACCTATACCAGAGTTTGCTTGCGGGCTCGAGTGCCCGAGTTCTGCGAATCAGAGGTGCGTGGGAGGCGGACCTAGAATGTGTGTTTGAAGACGGACAGTGGAATACAGCGTGATTATTTGTAAAGAAGGTGTCAGAATGCACAATTTTATCTGCTGTTTTGTATAGTATTTACATGACTCCTCATAAGATGACACACTTTAATAAACAGGTGTCCCCCTGGATGCTCATGGTGTGGAGGCGAACCAGTGGAATTCCCACATATGTTCTGGCTGTGCCCAAATGTGCGCTCCTTTTGGCTCCGAATTCAACATGCTTTGGATGTGGCGGTGTGGGCCTGTATGGGTGGATCCCTACAGAGGATTGAGTGCCTGCTCGGTATATATCCTCGCCCAGATGAAACTAGGCACATAGTCAAAGCCATGCACCTGGCCTGTATTCTTGCCAAACGTAGAATCGCTATGTCCTGAAGGGTGTGCTCTGACCCTTGCTATTCTGCATGTTGTAGGGATTGGTTGAGGTGGTCTATGGCAGAAACTGTGGAATGGTGTATGGCCCTGAGACGTGGCATGACTGAACCCAAAGCAAACTGGGATAGCTCTTCTGCAAGCGTTGTTGCCACGCCCTGACGATAAACCCCCTTGATTGAGCAATGCTAAATGTATGCCTGTATAAGGCCTTTGTTGATTTGCTGACTAGCTTGACATATCTTGGGATCTGTATGAGTTTGAAACCCAGTTGTGTGATTTGGAACCCCGGTCTACTGTGCTACTTACTCTTTCTCCTTTTTGCACCTAATACCATGGAATATATCTGATTATTGTGTTGTCCCACTGTTGCCCTGCTCATGTTTTCTGTTTGTGCTATGTTTAACGCGGGGCAGGGGCAAAGGGGGACCAGCAATTACTGCTCCACATTATACTGTCTGACCTATCTTATCCTATCATTATACTATCTAAAAGCCTGTAGTCAGTTGCACATCCATCTGTTAGCCGCATCCGATGCCTAGGCCAACCATCACTGAACGATATCTTGCAATTAGACAGATTGTGTTAGCCAGACATACCTTGCATTTGGACAGATTGTGTTAGCCAGCCATACCTCGCATTTAGACGAACGGTTTTGGTAACGTATAGTTTCAAAGTGATACTACATCTATTGAGCCCCTCCTTTAGGCCCTTCTCCCTCTATCCAGGTGTCCCAGGTCTAAAAGTTGCTGCATTTAGAATTGTGAAGGCATCACATTTAGATAGAATTGTGAAGATTAGCTGTGCGTCACGTTTAGATAGTACCCAATGCATTAACCACCCCTTTCCTGCTCCCCTCCTACACACCTCGTTTGCAATATACATGCCATCGGCTTGCCAAACTGCACACAATCACACACCCAACATAACCAACACTTGCATACAACAACCCCAGGCACTGGACTTTACCTCTACGGACATAACAAGCCAGTGTGCATACCATAACTTTAAATACCAGCCAATTTGACACATAAAAAGCATACCAACATAACAGACACTCACAAACAACCCAGGCATTGGACCTCACTCTTATGGAAACACAAGCCAATGCGCTCAACCACAACCTTAAATACCAGCTAGCAAACACTTGCAACAAACACCCCAGGCATTGGGCCTCACCCTTATGGATACAACAAGCCAGTGTTGTGTTTACTCATAAAATCTCAATAAAAAGATTTTAAAATAAAATAAATGTTTGGTCAAAGAGGGACAGCATTGAGATACTGAAACCAAAGAACAGAAGGTTAGTGACTATTATGCCCCCTGGCATACAGAACTATTTGCTGTGGGCTGAGTATTTGTATTTGTATTTTCTTTATTTGTATAGCGCGCCTTGCCCGGAGGCATCTGGGCACTCATCTTGAGGTTACAAAGACGCGTATTACAGATTACAGTAAAGGTAAGTCAGGTAGATCATACAGGATAAATGTACAGTACAAAATAAACAATGTGAGGGGGCCATAATAAATAACACTAGTGGTACAAGAGAATACAGGTTAAATGTACAGCATTGCAGGGTGTTAACCAAGAGGTGGCAGCAGGGTGGTGTAGGCTTAGACAGAGGGAGGAGTATCTGAGGCAGAGAGCCACAGTTTAGTTTTGCTTTTGAAGGAGTGGAAGGAGGGTTCCGATTTAAGAGGGTTTGGCAGAGTATTCCACAGTTTGGTGGCTAAGACCGGGTTGCTGGTCCCGCCCGCTTTCTGAAGTTCAAACCTAGAGAGGGCAAGGCTGTGGGTTTGTGCGGTACAAGGTGTAAAACGGCTAGCCAAATAGGTGGGAGCCTGGTTGGCCAGACATTTTGAGCTACTGATAGCCAGCGTAGATTGCGCATGGTGTCAGAAATGCAGTGGTTCCTAGGAATGTTTAGAGCTGCCCTAATGGCATTGTTCTGTGTGACCTGAAGTTCGTCCCTAGATATTGGGCATTGCAATAGTCCATCTTGGACACGAGTGTTCTGTAGAGGGTAGTGCAATTGGCAGTCATGAGGAAGGGGCGGCAGGCAGTGATAAGCTTGCACATTTAGGCGGAAGCTGAGTTAACTGCGTTGGTTTGTCTGGAGAGTGAAAGGGTGGAGTCAAGGTAAATGCCTAACGTTTTAGTGTCATTCGAGACCATGATCGTGTTGCCATCGATGGTGAACGACTTGAATGCTGGATCAAGTTTTTTAAGATGATAATGGGAGCCCAAGATGAGGATCTCATTCTTATCATTGAGGCAAAGCTCATGTTGTGCCATCCAAATCACTAGATAGACATCATTCAAGGATTTAGTGTCCGCTGTATGGTCTCCGGTGATGGGGATGAGTATCTGGGTGTCATCGGCGTAGTTGGTGTAGGTGACACCCAGAAAGTCGAGAATATCGAAGAGTGGTTTTGTAAAGACATTTTATAGTGTTGGCGAGACACAGGATCCTTGAGGGATGCCTCAGGTAACTGGTGAAGGTTCAGCAGAGGCTGAGGGAGAGAAGACACGCATAGCTCTGTTATCAAGGAAGGATCTAATCCAGGATGTCGCCGAATCAGAAAAGTGGGCAGCTGATTTAAGGTGCTCGCATAGAATTTGATGATTGACAAAATCGAAGGCTGCTGATAAGTCCATTAGTAGTAAAAGGGCAAGTTTCCCCTTATCTTTTAGGTCCTCGATTTGGGTTTTCAAGTCAATGAGTGCGGTTTCGGTGCCGTGCTTGGGGCGGAAACCAGATTGCCTGAGGCCGAGAAGTTTGTTAGATTCCAAGTACTCCTGGATCTGTAGATAGGCAGCACGTTACAGTATTTTGAGCAAGAAAGGCACCGTTGTGATGGGTCTGTAATTAGTGGGTATGTTCGGGTCAAGGGTGGGTTTTTTTAAGAAAGGGGACGACCCAGGTCTCCTTAAGATTATCTGGGATGATGCCTGTTTCGAAGGATAGTTTATGAAAGCAGTGATAAAGGGGGCTAGTTCATGTGAGGCTTCCTTAATGATAGGGGCTGGGCATGAGTCGCCTTGGCAGTTGGACGGTTTAAGTTTGTTGATAATGTTTTTGACTTTGGTGATGGTTAGAGGTGAGAAAGTGAAGGGTTTGCGGGTGTGAGAGGTGGAAGTGTTAGTGCGTGCTGGAGGTTTGAGCAAATGGTCTGTCTGGAGGGTATTTTGTTTGGCGTTAATTTTGGGTTGGAGTGTGGCAATCTTTCCAAGGAGGGATTTTTGAATGTTTGAGCACCATGTGCTGGCTTTACTGCAAGTGTCAGGAGGAGTTACTGGGGATTCGAATTCTTTCAGGATTGTGAAGAGTTCTCTGGTATTCGACTCAACTTGCGAGATGCGTTTGTTGTAGGTATCTTTTTTTGCTTGGAAGATAGCCTCTTGGTAGTTAAGGGTCGCAATAGTGAGGTAGTCCTTATTGGAATCGGAAGGAAGACTTTTCTAGCTGGCTTCAGCGGTTTGCTTTTCTTTGCGCAGCACTCCCAACTGTGGTGTGAACGACGAGTTGATGTGAGTGTGTGGTTTAGGTTTCCTAAGCTTGATTGGGGCAATGGTGTTTAAGGCTTGGAGCATAGCATGGTTGAAGGTCTCAACTAGTGCATTGGGGTCCGAGCATGTTGATGCCACATTGTTCAAAATAGGTAGGATAAGTGAGAGTAACCTTTCATTTGTTAGATAACTTTTGTTTCTGGTGTGAATAGGGGGAGCAATTTCTTGTTTGAGGCATTGTTCATTGGCTTTAATGTTGAAAGCTTTAATGTTAAAAGTGATCAGATGGTGGTATGTCCAAATGCAGGGTGAGTTAGTCAATAGATTGATGCTGCAATTTAAATCGACTAGCCAGTCAAGGCTTCTCCCCTTGATATGGGTAGGTTCCTGTATGCAGTGGGAGAAGACCAGGTCGGAGAGTGTGTTGGCAATATCCGGTGCTATGGAGTCATTGGGGTCTTGGAAGCCTAGGTTGAAGTCCCCTAATAGGATAATGCGAGAGTTGGTTTAGGTTTGATCTGCTAGTATAGACATAATGTCGTCAGCGAAGGTGGTGATGGGTCCTGGTGGCTTATAGATGAGATGGAGGGTGGAAGTTTGAGTGAGATAGGAAGTTTGACTGATGATAGCGCAGCTGAAGGAATCTGTTGATTTGGGATTACTCTAAGGTCGATGGAATTTTTGTGAATAAAGGCGACACTGCCGCCTTTCAACTGATTAGTGTTGCGGTCACATCTGATGATGGTGTAGCCCGTGGTATGGCGAGGGCTAGTAATGGTCCAGAGGCTGCATGCAGCTAGGTCTCTGATATAGCCAGGAGGTTAAGGTCTTGGGTGGTGACAAAGTCAGAGATGTCCAAGGCATGAGCGGGGAGGGATCTGGCATTAACCAGTGCACATTTGATGAGTGGTTCTTTGGGAGTATGAGTAGCGGGGTCAAGTGTTGTTGAGGGTAAGGTGTTAGTGGAGCCAGAAGATAACTGTGTAGGTGATAGTAAGTTCATTATGGTGGTGTGCTTCTGTGCGTAACAGGCTGTGCAGTGGAATCTAGAGCCAAGTCTAAGTTTCCTGACACGCAAGGCACATGGTTGATTGGGTGTGGGTTTAGTAGAAAAGTGTTCCAACCATAATGCAGGGGCTTTCAGGTATCGGTTGATCGGTAACTGGTGCTGTCCTATAGCTAAGGCAGGGGCGAGTGCTTGCTGGCAGGGTGGCCCAGTGTAATTGGGGGAGCCGAGTGTAATTGGGGGAGCTGGTAGGATTAGACATGATGAGATAAGCTGATTCAGCAAAGTGTTCCAACCATAAGGCAGGGGCATTCAGGTATGGGTCGGTGGGTAATGGGTGCTATCCTGTAGCTAAGGCGGGGGTGAGTGCTTGCTGGCAGGGTGGCCCAGTGTAATTGGGGGAGCTGGTAGGATTAGACATGATGAGATAAGCTAACTCGGGGGGGTTAGGCTAGGGTGGAAGGTAGCTGTAGCTGTAGCTATAGATAAGTATCAAGACTAAGGATGTTGGCATGCAGCGTGTCCTCATAACAAGGGTGCATGTTGAATGTGTTTTCTTACGGGTGGTGGTGGCATCATGGTCTGGTGATGAGGCGAATTAGTCTTGGCCTCTGTACTCTGCTCCATATGAGGACCTTGCCAACGTATTTCTTTGCCTTGCGTATTCAAGAATGAGAGTCTCTGTGTTACAACCTTTGCTTCGTGAACTGTGTTTTACGCAGTACCGGCCTGCCCTGATCTATTTACTATGGGCTGAGTCTCCATTTGTGGGATGGTCTCTTCTAGCCTACCTGAAATCGGCACTTTATATAAGAAAGCGTTTACTTATGAGTATGGCATGATATGAGGATTTGTTAGGTAGTTTCCTCATTTTTTGACATTTTGAGTTGTATGGTTTTAAAATATTTTATTCTTTGCATTGATACATATTTTTTCTAGTTTTTGTTGTACTGTTTTTATGGAATGTTTTGTACATCTCAGAAATAAACACGATTATGATGATGATGAACAAAATGGCTGACAATGATAAAATACATATTATACAATCACAATGAGTTAGTGTAAAATATTGAGTTCACCCCCGTCCAATACCTAAAAGGGAAGGCAAGTAAATTATTATAACACCAGCAGTCCACTGGAATTGCAATCCTAACGTATCAAGTCCAACCCTATGTTTTATCGAGCCTTGTGCCCAAAAGTTCACAAAGGTGCCAATAGTTTTATAGAGTCGTAAAGTTAGGTGGAGGGTCCTCTTGATGTGAATAAAAGTCAGCTAACTTTTAAAGGGTGGAGTTAGGGGTGCAGGTAAGTACTGATGTAACTTCCTCCCATTCGCTGAGTTTTCCTCAGACTTGGCAGGTCAATGTAGGGTCACCTAAGATAGGTTTTCCCGCTGTTGGTTCCAGTCAAGGAAGCCCAGGAGCTGAGGGGGCAAGAAGAGTGTTGTAATGTGTATCTGAGGTGAGGTGGTGACATCACTGTTACATGGAATGTTGTGATGTCAGAGTGAGTGGAGTGTTGGGGATGTTATGCTCTGAAAGCTGGTTCTAAGAGTTACAGTTGAGAGCTATGCTGGCTTGAGGGGACATGCCGGTATTTCTTCCTGGCAACTTGCATGCAATAAACCTACATATCTTACCTGCTGGTCCGGGTGTTACTTCAGGTACCAAGATATTACACTGGTGACGAGGATGGCATTTCTGTCGAGGAGGGGGACAGTGCTGAGCCAGGAAGCATCACCCTTCATTTGAATTCATGTCCCATGAAGAAGCTGTCAGCAGGTTTAGGCCCAGAATTTTTTTTAACTGGGCTGCAGATACCTTTTCAGCAGGCCAGGTGGTGCTGAGTAAAGGATTTGAGTCGGCACACAGGTCGGTGTGCGGTGCTGGAGGGGCACTTGGTTTAGTGCGCCAGCGGAGAGGGGGCCTAATAGGCCAGCCGGCTGGTAGTTTTGTGCCCTGGACAGTGTGTCTTCTGTGTTTTCTGGTTTACATGAGGCGCAGAGGGGTGTCTTACTGGGTGGCGCTGTGGTGAAGGAGACTGCCCTGAGCTTAGGTCCGGAGCGCACTTTGGCCTCCTGCCTGGTGTGGCAGTGGAGCGCTGTGTAGCGGAGAGGCACACATTTCCGTGTGCGGGGAGATGAGGAGTGTGGACATGCGCCAGCAGGCGCTGGCGATCCCGTTTCTGTGCTGTGGACATGCGCCAGCAGGCCGGGAGGTGCTGGCGGTGTCAATCCCGTTTCTGTGCTGGGTTCAGAGCCCAGGACCCACATGGTGACGGAGCGCTTCAGGGGCCGTCGGTGGCCCGTTGCCTGGGAAGTCTTTGCAAGAGAGGCACACATGTGTGTGCGCGCTGGGTCAGGACTAGCTGCTGGGCCCTGCGAGAGGTGTGCTAAGTTGGAGCCGCGACGGCGAGGCGGCCTCTGTAACTCCAAAGGTGAAATGATGACGTTGCCTGCTCATCGAGAGGAGATCCAGCGCGGCTGTCAGCAATGTAGGTGGAATTTGAAATGCGCTGCGTGTACGCAGCAGAGGAGACGTGCTTCCGTTCCTTCTTCTGTTGCCGGAAGAGGACCTCATTGTTGTTGCAACAGCAACAACGTGCGCCTGGTCTACAGGAAGGTTGCCTCCGGGGACCGCGTTTGTAATCCCATAAATCACCCTACTAGGAGCTTGGGACTGTCATTTGAGACATGCAGTGAAGGCGGTTCATCGGACCGTGTTTCCATTTTGCCAGGCAAAATGGAGGATTTGCCTGGATTCTACGACCAGAGTTGTAGTACTGTATGGGCCTTGGAGGAGTTAGGTCCTAAATCACGGCAACTTCATGCGAGGAGGAGGACGTTCCAGTTTAAGCTGAACATTTTTCACTAGTGATCAATGTATGCGTGTGGCCCGTATGGGTGGTGGCCGCCTGTGTGTTTGGTTGGCTGGTGGTGTGTGTGTAGCATGGGACGTGTGGATGTGTGTGGATGCGCGCATTCAAAAGAAGTTATGTATGAATGTGTCTGGATGTGTGTTATTGAGACGTGGTTGTGTATTTATATATAGCTGTGCAGAAGTGAGGTTGTGTTGAGTATGGTACATTTTTTTTTTAGTTATATTGCACTATTATTCTAAAATGTCAGTTGCACTTTCGGTGTAACTTGTTTTTCCTTCAGGTGAGGTTGATCTGTTTGGATTTTGGACTCGTGGGTGGGGGTACTCGCCTGAAAGACCTGTGGTTGATGGACTGAACCTGTGTTTAATGCCTAACAATGTTTTCTTGCAGGTCGGGTTGGCACTATTGGGTTTGGACAGACTCGTGGGTGGGGGAACTCGCGGGTTGTGATGCTCTATAAACGACAGCGTTATTAACCTGTGCTAAAACGATTTTGCTGTAATGAATTTTGCTGCACTAACCTTATCTTTCAGTAGGATTGCTGCAGTAATTTTGATCCCCAATTGTGCGCATTTGCATATTTATGCCAAAGTTTTGTTGTTTTATATGCCAGTCCATCTTGTGCTTAGCAGGTGTGCGCATGGTGCGTGAGGGCTACCTCGAAGTTCTGTGTGTGTGTGTGGGGCATGTGTTCTGCTACTTGTAGTGTACCATGTTGGTGTCCCAATGGTAACCTAGTGTGATTTGGGGGCTCCATTGGATAGTTACGTGGTGTGCTGCTAATGCAGATTGGCTAGAACTTGGGGTCCTTAGTGGTAGTGTGGCGTCCTGCGGGGGTGCAGGTGGCGGGGACTGGGTATCCTTAGTGGTAGTGTGGTGTTCTGCCGGTGGTGCAGTTGGCTGGTCTAGGGGTTCTAGGTGTGTCTGTGTGTACTGCTGTCTTGCAGTTGGCTGGACTAGGGGTCCAAGGTGTGTGTGTGGGTGTACTGTGGTGTTGCAGTTGGCTGGACTAGGGGTCCTAGGTTTGTGGTGTACTGGTATTGTGTTGGTTTAAGGTGGGTGTTTTTGCGCAATCCTGTAGGATTGTTTTTTTTATTTTGTTGGTGTTCTTGTTGTGTTGGGGTGCTGTTGTGGACTGATCTTGGGAAGGTGTGCTTGTTGTTACTCTTGTTGAGCTGGGTTTGTGCCCGGGGGTGGCAGCCCTGGTGCCCTAGGGTGCAGACTAGGGCGGAAGGTTGTTTGTGCACGGATTGTCGCCTTCCGTAAGGCCGCCTTCCGTAAAGCCCTAAAAACAAGGTTCTTTGTCTAAAGAGGTTACTCTTCTTGTATAATGTCTTTACTACTGCTATAACTTGAACTAGACATACTCTGTACTGTAGAACATTGTACTCAGTAACTCAACTGTATAATAACTGTACGATTGTTAAGCTTCACACATTGGGCTGCTTATTGTAACCCACAAGCAAGCCTCCTTAAGTATACTTATAGCACCTCGTTGCCTAGAGGGCTGCAGTGCGCTTTACAAATCCAAAAATAAATAAATAAAATTGTTTGGCGCGTTAGGTAGTGTATCTGTGGGAACGCTGGATCGTAGCAGGTCCTAGGTTCCATGGGGCAGCTTGGAACAGGTGGTAGTGCTTAGTTTATTAAGTAGAGTGTTGGGGATGTTATGCTCTGAAAGCTGGTTCTAAGAGTTACAGTTGAGAGCTATGCTGGCTTGAGGGGACATGCCGATGTTTCTTCCTGGCAACTTACATGTAATAAACTTGCATATCTTACCTGCTGGTCCGGGTGTTACTTCAGGTACCAAGATATTACAAAGAGTTCCGGTAGTGTGCGGGATCTGTGTGCATCCTCTTCTCATTGAACAATGTAGCAGGCACTGGTGCCAGACTCTTCGGAATCCTCGACTAGATGCAGGAAAGCCGGTTTCACCGACGGTCACTGATGCACGGTCGACAGTAGGGGACACAGATGTTGGGGTCGAAGTCGGTCCTTTATCTTGGGCCCTGTCGAGGCTAGGATGCTAACATTTCGCAGGAAGGACTCTTGCAGGACAAGCTGATGACCCCTCGTATTCCAAGCCGAAACACAGAATGACTCTTCTCCTGCGCTAGCTGTTAGGACTCACAGTGATGTAGGCACCCGGACTGCTTCCTGCTGAACACACCAGCGGATCTGATCACCGGGCAGCAGCTAACCTAGATCTAGAAGGTCTAGGTCTCTTCACAAGAGGGGAGACTTTCTATTAATGCACCCCTCTATTAGTCCAATAGCAATAACAGAGGGGTTAATTAACTGAAAGAGCGAGTAGAAGAACCCATACCATCAGGTGTACGCCAACTGGAAATAAAAGGTAGGCCTTAATATGGAATACTGGAAGCAGGCAAGAAAAACCAAAAGGAGTGTATTAGAGCTAACCTTTCTTTCTTGGGGCGCAGGTCCCAAAAACTGTGTTGGCTTAGGTAACTCTTCTTAGTAGAATGGCCACTGTAGGAGGGAACCAGGGGAATTGTAAGGAACTACGCTAAAACATATTCAGAAAAATTAGGTGACGGGAGCAGATAGTCTTACTTATCTGCAGGAGAGTAATGGGTCAGGAAGGCAGGATTCAAAGGAAGTTCCAAGTGATTCAGAAGGTAAGTAAACGAAAGCGAGGGAACAAAGTTAGTGGGTCCTGAATTCCTGGGCGGCACGAGGACGCTCTAACGGCCAGGATGCTGCACATACGATCAGCTGAGCGTCTCTTAGTTCGGTGCACTGAAGAATCCATTAGGAATTGGGAAGAAATCCAAAAGCAGTCCGTGTTTCAGAAATGAGTCGGCAGCGTGCGGGCAGTAGAAATACAAAACATCAAGATGGGGCAGTCCGTAATTCCGTAGCAGATGTTTGTCAGTGAGCAAGCAGAAAAGGAACCAAACAGGAAATGCAGTCCGTAGGAAGAAGCAGATAGTCGGCAACGGGCAGGCATCAGAAGTACAGTTCGTTGGGCAAGGGAGGTCAATATATTCAAAAGCAGGTTGATACCAGGTAAGCAATTCAGAACAGGACTATACAAGGAGGGAGTCCATAGCACAGGTGACAAAACAAGAACAAAACAAGAACCAGGAACAAGACTGTAACCAGTGAATCACAACTTGTGAATCAGCACCTTTGTCAGCACTTAGCTGAGTTTTATGGGATGTGGGAGGCTGGGCATAACGTATGAACGCCGGTCAGGTCATCACGTTCACGTGTTGTTCCCTTCACAATGGAGTGCGCGGATGTAGAACACCGCCTCTGGATGTTGCGTTCCCAGCGTCACCAAGGCAAGCGTTGCAGAAATCTGGAGTTCATATTGTGACAGAAACGTGACAAAGGTTGCCTATGTAGCGAAGCTGCAGGCAAGGCACACTGAGAGCATGGTGAGACGGTGACACTAGCCCAAATTGGAGTTGGACAGTCCACTGGATGGCCCAGTAAAGCTGCTGAAAACTCCTAAGTAGACAGGCTAAAAGTAGAAGTCGAACGCTTGTTTCCACCACTGCTACGGGTCGAAGCACCGATCAAGGTCTTCTAAGATCAGTAGCCAGAAAGGGCTCCACTGGGATGGCAGCAAAAGTTGTTCACCAATACTTCTCAGGATAGGTCCACAGGTCTTCTGAAGTCTTTGCAGCTATGCAGGTTCTCTGGGAAAATGGCTGCAGGACTCTTCTTATGAGAAAAACTCAGATGAGCACCGGAACTCACCACAACCAATGAAGATCTGCCTCTCACACATACCCCAGCAGTGGTCCAATCGTGACCACTGTTGGTGAAGCTCATGCATACACTCCAGACTTACTGAAACCAGTTTGTGTATTGGGACTAGCCAGTCCCAACCCACTTCCTGTCTTCCAAACACATGTGGCATGCACTAGCCCACAAAAGGCAAGGCTTTCCCGAGCAAAGGCATAACCACAAATGGAGTTTCCGGACCTGAGAAGGCAGGAAGAAGGCTAAAGGGCAAGTGGCCAAAGGATAAGCAAAGAACCTTCTGGCACAGTCATGTTTGGACATTAGCCACAGTTAGTAGCCAAACCCAGTAAAGCTAAAATAAAATACTGTACAAAAAATGTAGCTGCTGCCACGAGCTTGTCTTTAAGCACATTTAAAAGTAACCAAAATCCCTGTTGAGTCTGCTGTAGCGTGATACAAAAGTATCCCCATTTCAATGCATTGGCATATGCTGTGTGCAATTGTAAAAAGTTACCAAACTAGATAACAAAAATAAAAGACTAAGGGAAACCTAGTTTCCCAGTACTGACAGCATCAGGGACTAGTCCATTTCCCCATAACAATGAGCAAAAAGCCAGTGGAGTGAAGCTGAAGACAACCGTGCAAAATGTCAGGACAAATGCAAAAGGTTTGGGGGTCCATAAAATATGGCGGCAAAGTTGCTCCAAGAGAAAACTTTCCTAACAACTTTATTATTATGATTAGGTTATTTATTGAGCGCTGACCTAACTTCGGTAAGTAACGGAGCGCTTTACAATCATAGGAGGGAAGCACACAGTGAGGGAAGCAGAGAAAAAAAGAGCAGGGAGCTAACGGGGGAGGGTAGGCAATTGGCAGCAAGCAGGGGAAGACAGTGGGGAGCAGATCACTGAGTGTCTGGTAGGGTGGGGAGTACAGAGTGTGTGGACCTAGGTGTTAATGAGGAGCCATTCTTGAAGAGGAGCTCTTGAGCTCTTTCCTGAACTGTAGAAGTGATGGCGCAAGTCTGATGTTGCCGTGGAGGGGGTTCCAGAGTCTTTTAGCGTAGGCTGAGAATGCCTCTCTTCTGGTTCTTTCCTTCCTGCACTGTTGTAATTCAAGTCTACACATTTGTTTACTTCTGGCAGACCGCAGGCCTCCGGAGATGCTGGGTTTCTCAGTGAGGTACCTTGGCTACTTCAGGATGAGATCCTTGTAGATGATGCAACTGGATTTGAAGATGATACAGGCTTGCAGTGGGAGCCAGTGCAGTTTCAGGAGGGTTGGGGTTATGTGGTTGAATTTGCTGACTCATTCAATGAGTCTTGCTGCAGCATGCAGGACACATTTCAGGGGTGCCATGGTAGTTTCTGGTTGCCCTTCCAAAGGGGCATTGCAACCATCTAGGTAGGAGAGGACCAAGGCTTGGGCAGTGGATCTGGAGTAGTTTTATGGGATGAAGAGCTTGATTGTCTGCAGTAGAGAAAGTTGGTACCAGGCCGTTTGTGTCTTCCTTGCTATATGCTGTTTGAACATGAGGTGTCTGTTGATGTTGAACCCAAGGGACTTGACACACGGGGCAGGCGGGTGTGGGAATCCCTGTCCGTTAATAGCAGAGAGCCAGGTCTGAATGTCAGGGTTTTCAGTGTTGTTGGTCAGCAGTAGGAATTCAGTCTTGCAGGGGTTGAGCTTCAGGTAAGTACTGGACATACATGGCTGGATCAATGTGAGGCAAGCCTTGAGCCTGTGGATGTCTTCGATGGAGGATATCTTGAGGTAGATCTGCGTATTGGTGAATGTGGATGCTGTGTGGAGTGAGGAGGGTTCCGAGCGGTTCCATGTAAAGATTGAACATCACAGGGCACAGGATAGATCCTTGCGGGACTCCACAGGCAATGGGGAGAGTTGGTGATCTGGAAGAATCTATTTGTACAAACTGTTGGCAGTTTGCAAGGTAGGATTTGAACTGTCTGAGGGTGATCTCCCTGATCCGCATGTGGCGTTTTCAGTTATTGGGTTAGAATTGGTACAGTCACACTGTGTGAGACTACACAACACTTACCTGCTTGGTATTGGGTAACCCACTTTTTGGTATAGGTCTATACTACACAAGTTGGTAGTGTGACTGAGCAGCCAGGCCTATCTCAAGAGGTGTAAGTGTGAACTGTAGAGCTATACAAATGAAATCCGTAAAAACAAGTAGCCAAGTAACACTTACACTCAAGGTTTCACTTATAAATAGTTATTTATTTAACATCAATTTTTAAATAAGCGTTCTTTAAAAAGGCATTTTGTTGTAACAAGGTATACTTTAAAATTACTTTCCAGAATAAAAAAAAGTTAGTGGATAATCTTTTGATATGCTTCTTACACAATTCCTGCACCCTTGTGTACGAGAGCGATACAAATAAAATATATCATATCACCCTGAGGTGACTTCAATCACAAGGACAGTAATGGCATTTATATATCACACTAGTAAACTTTGATTCGAGGGGATTGGGTCCTCCGACGTATTCCATATCTATGACATGTAATCACCACAGCTGTGCTGCTTCGGAAACTTTTTTTGGCGTCTGCGTCCTGCGTCGATGATGTCGATGCGCCGTCGTCGAGGACCTCCTCCGACGTCATCCGATGTGATAAGTAGGACGCACGACGCCCGTAGCCTCAGTTCCGTTTTTTCCGCGAACGTGTTGCTTCGTGAATCTCGGTTAACACCTCGACTCTTTGGAGTTCTGTTCTTCTCGGTTCTTCGAACCTGTTCGTTTTGTGAAAATCCTTCGTGTGAAGATGTCTTCTACTTCGTCTTCGACCCCGCGTCCCGGTTTCATGAAGTGCGGGGAGTGTGAGTCCAAGATGTCAGTGACGGACTCGCACAACGCCTGTCTCTGGTGCCTCGGGGAGGCCCACGACACGGATGACTGTATCGACTGCCAGTCGCTCACGTCCAAAGCCTTACGCGAACGTAAGAAGAAGTTGTCGGTAGGTCGGGTGTCCAAGCCCCGGAAGTCGAAGTCTGCGGGGCTTTCGACGGATGATTCGAGGGGTGACTCTCCGCGTCATGGTCGGAAGTCTCGTGGGTCTCCTTCTAGGAGTCGGTCTCGCCACTCCTCAGCCTCTTCGAGGCATTCTCGGAAGTGCCGACACCGGTCGTCTTCCAGGTCCTCTTCGGAGGACTCTGCCCGGCACGTCGCTTACCCCACCAGCCGTGTGACACCGGAGGAATGGGCTTCCTTTGGGAAGAAAATGCTGGCGATTCTTGAGTCGCAGGGTACTAAGCCGTCCGCGCCCCCGAGTGGGGTCGGTCGTGAGAGGTCGAGAGACACAGCTCGCAAGAGTGGTCAGCACGAGTCACGGGAGAGGTCCCGTTCGGACAAGGAGACTCGTTCTCGACGTACCCGTTCCAGGTCCCGGTCCTCGATGCGTTCGAGACCGTGTGCACCTGTGAGGTCTTGGAGGAAGACATCGACGTCTGAGGCGTCAAGGGCGTCAAGGGCGTCGACAGGCTTTCTCGAGGCTCTGGCTCTGAGGAAGTCGTCGAAGCCGTCGACGCTCAGGTCGTCGAGGGACACGCTCGGGGCTCCGGCTTCGAGGGCTGTGTCGACGCCGCCGATGCTGGCGGCGCTGCATCTGACGTCGACGCCGATTTCCTCGACGTCGACGCCGATCCTCTCGGCGCCGATGCCTGTTCTCTCGACGTCGGCGCCGATTCGCTCAACGCCATCGACGCCTTTCGTGTCGGAGGTACCCTGTGGCACGGGGGAACCCCCTAGGAAGGCTCTGGTTAAGAGCAAGCACTCTCAGGTGCCTTCTTTTCGCCACCTGGAATATATTTCAGAGGCGGGTGAGGATTCTGATGGCCTGGTTCCTAGTCAGGTTCCAGATGAAATTGTCTCGGGCCATAGTCAGTTTGACGATTTGAGGCAGTCACTGCATGATGCCAGTGGACTGGACACCTCTCCGGAGGTGGAGTTTTGTAGGCCTGAGCCTGGCTCTCATGCCGATTCCTCGTACCGGCGCCTTATGGCTAGGGTTTCTGAGTACTTGGGATGGTCCGGAGAGTCTCCCGGCGGTGGGCAGATCCTTGTCGCGAAAATACCGTCCAGCCAGTAGCGACCCCTGTTACTTGACCAGGCACCCCACTCCGGAGAGTTTGGTGGTGCAGGCGGCCAGGGCCCCGGCAAAGCAGGCGTCGTACCCTACCATCCCTCCTGATAGGGACGACAAACGTTTTGATGGCTGGGCGAAGAAAGTGTTTTCTTCTGGTGGTATGGCGCTTCAGGCGGCCAACTCCATTTGTGCCTTGTCTCGTTTCACACACACTCTGTTGAACTGTGTTGCATTAGCGGCTGAACATATTCCCGAAGGGGACGAACGGGATGGTTTCCTTGCTATGGTCCAGGATGGTAAGGATGCCATGTGTAAGTCCGTACAGTCGGGCTTGGACTTAGCTGAATGCGTCAGTAGGTCCATGGCGGCGAGCACCGTGATACGCAGGTTTGCGTGGTTACGGAAGTCGGAGCTTGCTCCTGGTGTGCAGTCCCGGCTCCTCAACATGCCCTTTGACGGTGAACACCTTTTTGGCAGCAAGGCTGACGAGGGCCTTGAGAGGTTGCAGACCTCAAAAGCTGCAGCGAAGTCGTTGGGCGCTGCAGTTCGCCAACCTCCGCCTTTTCGTCCTAGGGGACAGCAGTGGAGGGGTGGTTCCTTTCGCTATTACTCGTCCTTCAGTCAAGCGAGAGGAGCTGGCAGTCAAAGAGGCCAACGCAGGGGTACCAGAGGTGGACGACAGGGTACCCGTGGTGCCAAGGCCGCTCGGGCAGTTGCCTCTTTGCCCTCAGGTAACGCCGCAGCCGCTCCCACTCAGTCATGAGGCCATGTCCCATGGTTTGCCGGTTGGGGGAAGGCTGGCGCAGCATCTTGTAGAGTGGCAAGCCATTACTTCAGATGTGTGGGTTCTGGAGATCATAACCCACGGCTACTGTCTTCCCTTTCGGCACAGGCCTCGTGACAATCCACCAGGGAACCTCTCTTTGCAGAGTCCGGATCCGCTCCTTGCGCAGGAAATTCAAGCCCTGCTGGAGAAAGGCGCCATAGAACTGGTGCCTGTAGCGGAGAGGAACAAGGGATGGTATTCCCCTTATTTTTTGATTTCAAAGAAAGACGGGGGATTGAGACCCATCATGGACTTGCGCGGTTTGAACCAACTCCTCAGGAAGGACAAGTTCAAGATGGTTACTCTCTCTCAAGTCCTCCAGGCCCTTCAGCTTCAGGACTGGTTGGTGTCACTCGACCTCAAGGATGCTTACTTCTATGTGCCGATCCATCCCAAGCACAAGAAGTACCTGAGGTTCGCGGTTGGCGACTCGCACTTTCAGTTTCGGGTCCTGCCGTTCGGATTGACCTCCGCCCCGAGGGTTTTCACCAAGCTCATGGTGGTTGTGGCAGCGCATCTCAGGCAAGGGGGGATTCACGTCTACCCCTACCTGGACGATTGGTTGATCAGGGGGAGCTCTCCCGAGCAAGTCCTGGATCATCTGTCCGTCACCTGCCACTCCCTTCACAGGCTGGGCTTCTCCCTCAATTTAAAGAAGTCTCATTTGATGCCAACACAGCGGCTCCAGTACATCGGAGCAGTGCTCGACACTTCCCTGGGGCAGTGTTTTCCTCCCCAGGTGAGGGCTCTTCACATTCAGCAGATGGTGCACAAGTTTCAGGATGCCCAGAAGCTCCCGGCGTTCGAGTTCTTGAGGTTGCTCGGCCTCATGGCATCATGCATTCTTCTGGTGCCAGAGGCTCGCCTGCGGATGAGATCTTTGCAGTGGGCACTCAAGACGCAATGGTCGCAGTCCTCCGGCAGGATGTCGGACCCGGTTCAGGTGCCGCCCTCGGTCGCCCGGGACCTTCTGTGGTGGGCCGTCGAAGGCAACTTGATGAAGGGGGCTCCATTTCGGCTTCCCTGGCCGGAGGTGACGATCGTGACAGATGCATCCCTCACGGGATGGGGAGCTCATGCCAACGGGCTGACAGTCAGTGGTCGGAGTCCAGACTCCATATCAATCTGTTGGAGCTGAAGGACGTCAGGCTAGCCCTGAAGGCTTTTCTGCCGACTGTGCGAGGAAAGAGTGTCCTGATCCTGACGGACAACACAGTGGCCATGCACTACCTCAACAAAAAGGGGGGGGCAGGGTCACTTCCTCTGTGCAGGGAGGCGATGCAGCTCGAGTTCTGGGCCATCCAGCAGGAAGTTTCGATCTCGGCAGTTCATCTGGCCGGAGACGAAAACGTGACGGCGGACGCTCTGAGCAGGCAGAGCGCGATCTCTCACGAGTGGGAGTTGGCTCAGGAGATTCTCCTGGAGATCTTCGCCCTTTGGGGGACCCCTCAAGTGGATCTCTTCGCCTACAGTGTCAACCGGAAGTGCAAAAGGTTTTGCTCGCGGGAATTTCCTCCAAAAGGAGCCTTAGGAGACGCGTTTGTGGTGGAGTGGTCATTCCCGCTGCTGTACGCGTTTCCTCCAGTCCCCGTCATCCCGCAAGTGCTGCGGAGGTTACGGAAGTTCGGTTCCCGGATGATCCTCATTGCTCCGGCGTGGGCTCGGAGGACGTGGTACCCGGACCTTCTCGACTTGTCCATCTGCCCTCCACGTCGTCTTCCCTAGCGAGACGATCTGCTCTCACGGGAGCGGGGTCAGGTTCTCCATCCAGAGGTCCGATCCCTCAACCTCCACGCTTGGCTTCTGAAAGGTTGAGGTATAAGGATTGGGACCTCCCTGAAGACGTGATAGAGGTGTTGCTTTCGGCCCGAAGGACAGCAACAAAGTCTCTGTACCCTTGGCGTAAGTTCTGCGACTGGTGCAGAGTTCAGAATGTGGATCCTTTTGCATGTGACATCCCCATGGTTCTGTCCTTTTTACTTTCTTTGGCCCACAGGGGCTTGCAAGTGGGTACCATTAAAGGTGTGTTCTTACTTTAAAATCCCTTTAATTTCACAGTTTCTGAAAGGGCTCACTAATGTGTTCCCTCCCTCACCTTTCCTGGTGCCCGGTTGGGATTTAAACCTTGTTCTTAAGTTTCTTATGGGTGCTCCGTTTGAGCCTTTACATTCTTGCCCTTTGAGGCTGTTAACTCTGAAAGCTGTGTTTTTAGTTGCGGTTACTTCCGCTCGCAGAGTGACTGAGTTACAGGCACTTTCAGTTAAGCCACCCTTCACTGTATTTCACAAGGACAGGGTTGTCCTTAGAGTTCGTCCTTCTTTTCTTCCGAAGGTAGTGACAGAATTTCATTTGGCCCAGAAGGTTGTTCTTCCGGCATTCTATCCTCCTCCGCATCCTGGTAAGGAAGAGGAGAGGCTCCATAGGCTTGATCCTAGGAGAGCTTTAAACTTTTATGTTTCACGCATGTCCCGGGTCAGAGTGGACAATCAACTCTTTATTGGTTACGCTGGAAAGCATTTGGGGCAAGCTGTGACGAAACAGACTTTGTCTCGCTGGATTATTTTAGCCATCTCGGAGTGTTACCGCTTGGCGGGTAAGGACCCACCGGCTGGCTTGCGGGCCCATTCTACCAGGAGTGTGGCTGCATCTACTGCCCTGCAGAGGGGTGTTCCTATTCGCAACATCTGTGATGCAGCCACCTGGGCTTCAGTACATACATTTGTATGTCACTATTCCCTCGATTCCATCCAAGGACAGGATCTGGCCTTTGGCAAGGCGGTCCTTTGCTCTGCTATTTGATTGGCTTTTCTAAATTTTGATTCTAAATTCTTTCCCTCCTCCTTGCTCTGGTACTGCTTTGGGAGTCTGTCATTAGATATGGAATACGTCGGAGGACCCAATCCCCTCGAAGAACAAGTTACTTTCTTACCTGGTAACGTTCTTTCGATGGGATGGTCCGACGACGTATTCCATATCGCTCCCGCCCTGCCTTCCCCGCTGCAGAATTTCTTCTGCGATTGCAGCTTACGTTCCGCAAGGCTTTGTGTCTGACTGGCAGTTGACTAATGTCACACGTTCTGGGGGAAAAAACTACAACTGAGGCTACGGGCGTCGTGCGTCCTACTTATCACATCGGATGACGTCGGAGGAGGTCCTCGACGATGGCACATCGACGTCATCGACGCAGGACGCAGACGCCGAAAAAAGTTTCCGAAGCAGCACAGCTGTGGTGATTACATGTCATAGATATGGAATACGTCGTCGGACCATCCCATCGAAAGAACGTTACCAGGTAAGAAAGTAACTTGTTCTTCTGAGGTTGCAGAAAGGAAAGTTTAGGGAAGGAAAAGGGTTAGACAGTTTCACAGTATATGTATGGACAACTAAATCTTCCATTGAAATCTATATAATCCCAGCAGTAACAGTATACAACAAGCTACCACCTATGAGGGACAAACAGTATCAAAGTCAATGAACTAGAAAAAATCATTTGGGACACAGTCTATGTATCTGATGCATTTCTTAGATCAAAGTCTTTAACAAACTTAGAGAGTCTTTTGAAAAATCACTTGCAAGGCCACAAGCTGTTAAGCCTGTGAAAAGAGAGTTGAAATCGACTCTAAAAGGTAAGACAATGCAAATCCCAACTGAGAAGAGTACGGCTAAAAGGCAATAAGGTAAGTACCCCAAGACTAAACCGTACCTCTGGGTTGAAGAAGAGTGGTTCAGCTGGATTCTGTCTTGCTACAGCGGTGCAGACCCTTCTTCCTGAGCCTCAGTCGTGGGGACAAGAGGGAGGACATCTGGAGGGCTCTTGCGGTGGTACTTGGGAGGTTGTCCGCAGCGACAGGCTCTTTTCGGTTCAGCAGCACTTTGCGGTTTCAGCGCTTAGCAAACCGCACCGTTGTGGATCTTGGACACCGGTTGGACTCTTTGCTCCCTTTGTCCTGCACTCTGGACCGTGGACTCTGGATCGGGAGGTCCTGCTTCTGGAGGGTCCTTGAGTGTCTCGTGGAGCTTCTTGTCGGATTCATTCTGCAGCAGATGTTGCACTCTACTACGGACACTTGACCCCTGGCATTTGGCTTTCGAAGCAACAGAGAGGCACAGCAAGTGGTAGTTGGTACCACTAACCCAAGGGGAGAGGGGAGAGGGGAGAAGTCGTTCCGTCCGGAGCTTCTCTGTTGAGGTGAAAAAGGAGTTCAGCACAGCAGCAGGGCTTCACCGGGCAATACAAAGGTCCAGGAGGTTGCAGCAGGCTTCATTCACGATTTCTTCGTCGGGTGATTGGTGGTCGACTCTGCCTGTAGTTCCAAAACCCTCATCTTTTTAAGCAGATTTCTTCCATTCATGCACGGCCTAGGCTGTCAATCACAGAGAAGGGTGACAGTCTTGAAAGGACAGCCAGCCAAACCATCAGGACTAGTTGCATTCAGGCATTCCTAGAGACAAAGGACAGGGGAGTTTCGGGACCCACCCTCCCACCTTGTCCTTCCAGACACACTGGAGCCAGAGGCAGGCTTCAGGGCTGAAGTCCGCCAAAGGCAAGACAAACAAACGGCTCAAATCTGTCGCAGCACACAGCGTAAAAATCCAAGAAAGACCTCACAAACAGAAAATGGCGAATAAAGAAGACATAGGCCCTTTTGTTTTAATGGTTAAGCCTTCCGGTACAAAAGCACGTTGATAGGAAAAAGTAAACCACTGCACCAGCCATTTAAAGTAGTGGGGGGTAACATAAAAGTGATACGTGAGAGAGTAGGATAAGGAACTACCAGGTAACACCCATCGCACTGCCCATAAAATGGTGTGTGATGGAAGTAAAGTCAATTTCACTTTACTATTCTTGGTAACTGTAGTTCATGCAAGAAAAGGTATTTAAACCTTATGAGACATCTAAAGGACTTCTCAGTGACCCTGTACTGAAGGTGCTGTGTCACCATACAAAAAGCAGATGCCTATGGAGTTTGTCAGACTCCAAAAACAATGAAAACTCAAAATCCAAATCGGGTAAAAACACATGAGGGAGTGAGAAAAAGGTCTCACTCACTCTAGGGTACAAATTAAAAAGTCATAAGTGGAGCAAAAGGGTGTCTAAGGTTGAAGGGAATTAACACAGAAATGAGAATTCTCCCAAACACTCGTGTCTCCTCCCTCTGACCCCCCAGACTAAGTGATAGGAGGATTTAATCCACTCCTGGATTAATATCTCTTTCCAATCGGTCATACTTTCTGGCAAGACCATCAGCATTTTGGTGATTACACCCTGACCTGTGTTTTATGGTAAAGTCAAACCCTTGGAGGCTGATTGACCATCTCAACAATTTTGAATCCTCCCCCTTCATCTGCATTAACCATCTCAAGGGTTGGTTGCCTGTCTGAATAATGAAAGTAGAACCATACAAGTATGGCCTAAACTTCTTCAGAAACCACACAATGGCAAAACATTCACGTTCTATGGTTGCCCACCTTGTCTCTCGGTCTTTCAGCTGCCTGCTGATGATGCAGATAGGGTGTACCCTGCCTTTGTCATCCAGTTGGCTCAAAACCACACCTATCGCACTATTAGAAGCATCTGTCTGTACAATGAAGGATTGGTTCTAATCAGGAGCTCTCAAGACTGGTGCTTGACAAAGGGCTTTCTTCAGTTCTTCAAAGGCCTTAGTGCACTCCTCATTCCACCTGACCTTCTTGGGGAATTTGGGTGAGGAGATAACATTTAAGGGAACAGGTATGGTCCCATAGTTCTCTATGAAATTCTGGTGATAATACCCAGTGAGACCTAGGAAGGCTCTCGCTTGAGTGTGAGTAGTAGGGGTGGCCCAGTCTTGTACAGCTTGTACAGCTTGTACTTTGCTAGGCAATGCCTTAATTCCACCTCCTCCTACCTCATGCCCAAGGTAGACCACTTTACTCTGACCAATTTGACGTTTACTAGCCTTTCCGGTCAGATGGGCCTGTTCCAGATCCCTCAAAACATATCCTAGGTGGTGAAGATGCTCTTCCCAAAGTGGGTCTGAACATTGCAATGTCATCCAAGCATGCTATGCAGAAGTCCTCTAACCCATACAGAACTTGATTCACCATCCTCTGAAATGTAGCAGGTGCATTCTTAAGTCCAAAAGGCATAACCTTGAATTGGTATAAGCCTCCTAGGGTGGAGAATGCAGTTTTCGCCTTGGTATGATCTGTCAGAGCTGTTTGCCAATAGCCTGAGGTGAGGTCAAATGTACTAAGGAACTTGGCTGAACCAAGTTTGTCCACCATTTAATCTGTCCTGGGTAAAGGATGGGCATCAGTCATGGTGACTGCATTAAGAGACCTATAGTCCACACAGAATCTCAATTCTTAGGTTCCTCTCTCTGGTACTAGTACAACTGGACTAGCCCATGGACTTGTAGATGGCTCAATAACCCCAAGGTCGAGCATCTTCTTGACCTCTTCCTTTATATGAGATCTGAAATGATCTGACATTCTGTAGCCCCTGCTTTTGACAGGGCGACTGTCATCAGTGAGAATATCATGCTGGCCCTAAGGGGTCAAACCTGGTGTCAATGAAAACAGGGAGGCAAACTGATTTAACAGATACGTGTACCCCTCCTGCTGCTGCAGAGTCAAATCTGAAGAGAGTTTCACTACTTCAATTGTCTCATCTGAGGGTTGTCCCGTGAGGCGATCAGGGAGAGGTTCACTCTCCTCCTGCTCTTGATCAGAGGCTAAGAGCAAAACTCCTAGTTCTGGTCTGGAAACATAAGCCTTCAGACGGTTAGTGTGATAGACCCCAGGGGCCTCCTTGGGGTTGCCCAAGTCCACTAAATAGTTGACATCTCCACGCTTGCCTACAACCTTAAAGGGTCCAATCCACTTGTGCTGTAAATCTCTCTGCCTTGTAGGTATCATAACCAATACAAGATGGCCTGGAGTAAAGAGCACGTTGGCCTTCTGGCCGTGCCAATGCTTGACCAGAGCCTGACCTGCTTTCAGGTTTTCTGAAGCTTCTGTCATCATCAGTGCCATCCTCTTCCAGAAGCCCAGCACATAGTCAGTGACTCTCACTGGCTGTAGGGAAGGAGCACTCTCCAACCCTTACTTGGTCAGGGCCAAAGGGCCTCTGACTGGATGACCATAAAGAAGTTCAAAGGGGCTAAAACCAACCCCTGCTTGAGGTACGTCTCTATAAGCAAAGAGAAGACATGGCAGTAGAAGGTCCCACTTTCTTCTAACGGGTTCCTCTAAAGCACCTATCATGCTCTTCATCATACAGATAAACCTCTCCACCAATCCATTAGTATGGGTATGGTAGGCTGTTGAGAACTTGTAAGTGACCCCACAGTTTTTCCACATGGTTTGCATGTAGTGGGACATAGTGTTTGATCCCCTGTCAGAGATTACTTCCTTAGGAAACCCAACCTTGATAAAAACACCAAGGAGGGCCTTAGCCACTGCCTGAGCAGTACCAGTTCTCATAGGTATTGCCTCAGGATACCTGGTAGCATGCTCTACCACAACCAATATACATTGGTTGCCTGAGGAAGTTGGAGGGTCTAGGGGACCAACAATGTCAATCCCCACCCTCTCTAAAGGGACTCCCACCGCAGGCAGGGGCACTAAAGGTGCCACAGTCTTGGGTACACTCTTGCCAGAAGTCTGACAAGCGTTGCAGCTCCTACCTACAGAATGTATCTACATCAGCCCCCATCTTGGGGCCAGTAGAAGTACAAAGATGGCCTCACTTTGGTCCTCTTGAAACTCAAGTGAACAGCCACGGTGATCTCATGTGCCAACTGTAGGAACTTTTGTCTCACCTCCTGGGGCACTACCAGTCTCCTGTAGTCCCCTGGGGTAGATTCAGTAGGTTCACTGTAGAGGAGGCCATCCTCCCAGTAAAGCCTATTCTTCCCTGGCTCTTGCCCTACCAGCTGGGAAGCTGTCTGCTGAGGCAGACCTTCTAGAGAGGGACACTCTCTTGTCCTCTGCTGAAGTCTGCTCTAGAGGGTCCACCTTCTGCAAGTAAAGTCTCCAGCTCAGGATGGTCTCTAGGATCCAGATTCCCAATGCAGGGATGGTTTCCCTCCAGCTCTGTCACCAGTAGCTGATTCCACAGAATTTGGTTGGTCCTCCCACTCAGCATTAGCTGGGGAAGGGGTCACTGGGGTGAACTGGGAAAATTATTTCGGGGATGTCCATGTCCCATGAACAAGTTTAGGTTTCAGACCTTTTTTCCAGAGATCTTGGATTTCTCCTTAGTCTCTTTTCTTGGAAGTTGAAGGGTGGCTTCCTGTGGACTGGAGGTATTGAAAATCTCCTTAACCTCAAACTCGGAGTCTCTTAAGGCTGCCTCTCTGGCAAATCCTGTTGTTTGTGCTGGGAGGGCTGGGGGTACTAGATACTACCCCAAGAGCCTTCAAGTCATTCCCCAACAGGACTCGCATACATGCCAACATTCTGTGACCAAAAATCTGTACGAATATTAAAGTTTCAAAAATAGTCAGGCGAGGAGGTAATGATAGGAATAGGGCGCGTCAGCAGCCCATTGTCATTGAGTGCACCCGCGGCGGCGGGCTCATTCAATGACAATGAGGTGCCTGCCACGCCTTCTGCCACCACGCCAGCTCGGGGGAGCCCTTGAAAGACTCCCCTGAGCTGGCGTGGTGGGGGGCTGATGGTGCCTTTTGTCAAAGGCACCCACGGCAGAGGGGTGCATTTAGCCCACCGCTGTGGGTGCCTTTTGACATCAAAAGCCTGCATGCTGCGCCTTCTCCCGCTGCGCTAGCTCGGGGAAGTCCTTGAAAGACTCCCCCGAGCTGGCGTGGTGGGGGGCTAATGGCGCCTTTTGTCAAAGGCACTCACGGCGGAGGGGTGCATTTAGCCTACCGCCGTGGGTGCCTTTTGACATCAAAAGCCTGCATGCCGCGCCTTCTCCTGCTACGCCAGCTCGGGGGAGCCCTTGAAAGACTCCCCTGAGCTGGCATGGGCAAAAAAAAAATGTTTTTATTTTTTTTAAATGGGTATTTGTTGCCAATAAAGCGGTAGGCAGTAGGACTGCTTAAAAAGCGGTATTTTACCGCCTAAATTGGTAGGGTTGGCAAGTATGGACTCTCCCTGGCACTTCATTTTGTACACTAACAGGGATCCTAACAGTCATGTTATTGCACTGAATGAGAGCTGGCAGAATAGGAACCATTTGGATAGGGCCTCCTGCACGTTTAGTGGGACTTTTGGGTGCCTTAGCTATATCATCAAGTTTGAAAAAACTTTCATCAACCACTGTTAATGATTGCCCCAGTGTCTCTCGTGGCAGGAGGCTCCTGACCATCTACAAGAACAATGTCCTTACAATATTCTTTTGGTGTTGTCTGGAATGGTGTTATAAACATCCACATTCTGGTATTCCCACAGACCTAGGGACACTATATATACACTGGCTTGAACTCTGCTGGGGTCTTCAGCCAGTAGTTGTGTGCACTTGCCATTTGTTCTTCTCCCTCAGGGATGAAGGCTAAGGAGCAGTGTGGACCCCTGAAGGTTTACCCTTACATCTGGGACCCCCTTTCACATGGTCTACAGATCCACATAAACATTTTCCAAATGTCCTTTGGAATGGGGGTTTCTGTTGACCTCCCTCTGGTTTGGCACCTGAGGGTTCACTAGACCTACCAGGTTTCCCATGAGATTTACACTTGTTATGTTGTGGCCCTCTTTTGGATAGTTGGAATTAGAATTCTCTTTAACCTCTTTCTTGTGCTGCTTCCCCTCTTCCTTTTTGTGAGTAGACCCAGAATCCCTATGAGTGGCCTTGTTGGCTACCCAGAAGTCAGTTGCTTGTGCTAGCTTTTTAGGATCAATTTCCTTAGTCAGCCAAGTGCTGTCTCAGCTCAGGAGAGCAGGCATCAAAAATAGATTCAAGGGGAGAGCACCAGCGGGCCTGTCCTGAGCAGACTGAGAGAGGCGGCAGTCTGCAGCATACGGGACCCTCTGGCCCGGTCCTCGCGGGAGAAGCGGAGCAGTGTAGGCGGGCCCCTGGCTGAAGGGGGTACCTGCAGTGGGGCAGCCTCCTGCGGGGTAGTGGGACGGCCTCCTGCGGGGTAGTGGGACTCATGGAGAGATCTCTGGCTGTGGAGTGAGGAGTCCTGGGCAGTGAGAAGGCGGCGGCGGAGCCAGAGTGGCGCTGGTCCCCATGGTGGCTGCGCCCCCTTGCATTCGCCGGCGAGTACGCTGAAGGACCGTGGAGCAGGCGCCCCGAGCCGGTGCTGTCGTCGGGTGGCTGGCTGTATAGCGCGGGCCATCTCGTGTGGAGGATCAGAGGGGCCCGGTGTCGGCGGATGACTGCCGGGAAAACCTGGCAGGAACAGGAGAGGAGGAGTGCCCGGGGTCCGTTGTCGGCCGGCCGGGAGGCCGCTTCCCCATCGGGCATTGAAGGAAGACGGAGGTCCCGGCAGCGAGCCAGTGAGTGCAGTGGCCTGGAGTATGCCCAAGGGAGGTAATGGGGGGGCCCGTGGTCAAAGTCAAGCCCGGGAGGGAAAGGACCTGAGGGATGGCCCGGTAGGCCCAGTTATTAATTTTACTTACTAAGGGGGAAACCCCCCAGGACTGAAGTGGGGAGATGCAGCAAGGCGCTACGGCGACAGGAACAGCAGAGACTTGGCCTTTGATAGCCCCTGCTCGCCCCAGCCCAGGCTTTTCGTGGGGCTTGTAGTGTGGCCCTGGGATCCCTACCTGTGGGGGGTGAGAGCAGGAGTGGGAGGACCCGGGCGGCAAGTGCCGGATAAAGGGAAGTCCTGGAGGACAGCCCTGGGGGAGGCAGGAGGAGTGTGGTGGAGCCAGTGGTCCCGACGCAAAGGTGTGGGACATTCACAATGAGCAACTCGAGAGGCTGGGCAAGAGGTCTGCTGTGGGGCAGGAGGGAACCATGACTACGAAAGCCAAGGGAAAAGGAGGACGCACCCCCCACAACTCGAGCAATATGTCTGGCACCCTCCGCTCCCTGTGGACCCGCAGGACTCCAGAGAAGGAGCTAAGAATGACCAAGAAGGGGCAACGGATCACAATTCCCCGGAAACCGCTCAGGGGATGGCCTTGATGTCAAAACAGGGCTTCTTGGGTGAGGTGCATAATTTGCAGACCAACCTCAGCAAAACGTTTCAGGATAAATTTTAGCTCATGCGAGCGGATCTGAACGAGGCTTTAGGGGAGATCCGACAGGAGATGCGTCAACTGGGGGAAAGAGCGGATCTCCTGGAGAAGGGCCTGCAGGATGTGGACAAGGATATAACCGCTAATAGTGAAGCTATCGAAAGATTGGATGTGGCCACCTGGAACCTGGGGGCACAGGTGGAAGACTTGGAAAACGGTTCCCATAGGATCAGTATTAGGGTGAAATTGTTGCCAGAAACAGTTAAAGACAAGGATCTGAAAGAAGTGACTCGGGCCATTTTCGCAGAAATATTGGGAATAGACTCCCCAGAGAAGGTTGAGCTGGACCATGTCCACAGGGTAGGAAGAGCCCCTAAAGGAGTAGCTCCAAGACCAAGGGATGTGTTGGCTGCCTTCGATAGGTACGCTCAGAAGGAGGCTGTTCTTCGGTCGGCACGGCAGAGGGAACCGATAATGTACCAAGGCCAACAGATAGCTCTCTATCAGGATCTGGCAAGCAGCACATTAGTAAAGAGGAGACTGATGGGTCCCATTCTGAAGGTTCTCAGCGGAAAAGGCATTAGATACAATTGGACCTTTCCATTTGGCCTAGCGTTTGAATGGGAGGGAACTGCGAAACGCATTACAACAGTACAGGAAGGAGTTGATCTGCTGCAAATTGATCCGGAGTCTAACCCAGAACGGAGCTCCCCTCAAACAAGTGATCACAGACCTAGATTGAGGGCTTGGGAGTGGTCAACGGTGGGGGAAAAAAGGAGGGCTCAGAAGGGGGGCAAGTTATGTCCCACAGGGAAGAATGGGGAGGAGGAGACAGGAGCACAGGATGGGCCCTAAGCATCGGGTGTGACAGGGGTGGTGTGCCTCAAAAGGGATCAATAGAATGGGACATGGCGGGGAGAGGAGCAACTATCTGAGATCAGGTCATCTTGGGACGAATAAGGGCAGGAGTGTCCGTGAGGACTGGGGGGGGGAGTTTGGGGGTTTAGGGGAGGGGGCGGACTCACCCTAAATTGGGGTTGCAAGGAGGGGAGGCAGGAGGGAGCCACAGCTGCCAATCGAATAGGTCGGGCTTGGGAGGATGGGGGGGCGGAGATGAGAGGGGCAGAAGAAGGCGGGAGGATATTTGCACCCCCCCCCCAGGAGGGGAGGCAGTGCGCCTTTACGGGTGATCCCAGGGTAGGGTGGGTAAGTAGGCGGAAAAAGGGGCTTGGTGCTTTAACGCAGCTTTTTAGGTGGTTAACGCATAATGTGAGGGGGCTAAAACCCCCCCCAAACAAAACAAACAAAACTGGAGCAATTCACCAGGTCTCATAAACCGGATGTGCTGGCGCTGCAAGAGACTCATCTGCTACGGCAGGATCAGGGTCGCTTGCGCTTGAAGGGCTTCCCACAGATACTGTTCGCATCAGGCCCAACAAAGAAGGGGGGGGGTAGCCCTGGCCTTCGGGGTGGGGAGTAACTTTAGACCCCAGGATATCCTTGGAGACAGTAACGGGAGATATATTATGGTGAGGGGGGAGATGATGGGCTTGTGTTATACCATCGCTTCGGTGTACGGCCCTATGTAGGTCAAGACCAATTCCTGCATGAAACCCTGGGCACGCTAGAAAACTTTGAGAGGGGACAAGTGATACTGATGGGGGATTTCAACCTTGCTTGGGACAGGAGGCGGGACCGGTCTCGGGAAGAGAATGAAGGGAGTGGCGTCTCCCCGATTAAGGGAGAGATGGGAGGAGGCCGGGTTATGAGATGTATGGCGAGCTTTACGGGGAGAAGAGGAGGGGTTGGCCTTCCTCTCTGATGTCCACAAAACCCAGTCACGAATTGACTACATCTGGGTATCTGCCAGCCTGTTGGGAACTCCTGAGAGACCAAGTGCTGAAGGGGGAGATCAGAGGCAAGATCCGGGAGTTCTTTGAGAGGAACAACGGCTCGGATACGAGTCAGAGCACAAGGTGGGATGCCTTAAAGGCGACCTTGATGGGGGAGCTCATCGCTATAAAGGCAGAGAGAAACGGGCAGCTGAGAGGGCTGGAGACTCCGCTGGAAAGGGAGGTCGAGGCGGCTAGGATGCAGGTACAAGAGACCCCGACAAGGCAGGTTTATATGGAGTATAGGCTTGTTGAAGGACAGTTGGGGATCCTGAGGACTAAAAAAGCAGAAGAAGCCATGCTAAGGGTGAGGCAAAAATTCTACGCAAAGGCTAATAAAGTTGACTCGCTTCTGGCCTGCCTCCTGAGAGGACAGAGGGAGCAGAAGGTTATAACGGCCATCAAGGATGCTGAGGGCAGGAGACTCACTCGGGCCGAGGAGATAAAGGGGAGACTAGTGGAGTTTTATGAAGCATTATACTCCTCACAGTGCCCATACCAGCAGCCAGAGAAATAATTTCTGGAGAACCTGCCCCTCTCGCGATTATCTAGGGAGGATGGCGAAGAGCTGGGCTGTCCCATCACGGAGGACGAGGTGAGGGCCACCATTGCGTCACTCCCACATAATAAGGCTCCCGGACCTGATGGCTTTCCGGCTTCCTTTTATAAAACCTATTCACACCTTTTGGTCCCGCATTTAACAGAATTATTCACCACGTTTAGCAGCGAGGGCGGGATTACCCCTACGATGGAGGAGTCCAAAATTACCCTTATCCATAAAGCGGGGAAAGATCCGGAAGATTGTACTTCCTACCGCCCTATTGCTCTTATAAACAGAGGCAAAAATGTTCACCAAAATATTGGCGAAGCGCCTGGAAAGGCATCTGCCGTTGCTGATCCACCAAGACCAGGCAGGGTTTGTGGTGGGGAAGCAAACCGCCGATAACATCAGGAGGGTAGCCCCCTTGGTAGAGAAGTCCCGTAACACGACCACTCTGGCGATCCTCTTGGCACTTGACGCTGAGAAAGCGTTTGATCGGGTGGAGTGGTCGTTCTTATTTCAGGTGATGGAAAGACTGGGCTTGGGGACTGGGTTTATAAGTATGGTCGCTGCCAATTATAAGAATCCTCCGTCGCGTATTTTGGTGAATGGGGAAATGTCCAAGCCCTTCAGACTGCGGCAGGGAACTAAGCAGGGGTGTCCCCTCTCTCCGTTGCTCTACGCAATATATTTGGAACCACTTCTCCAGGCAATACGGGAGGCGATGGACATTCAGGGAATACGATTCGGGGGGGCCCAGCATAAGGTAGCGGCTTTTGCTGATGACATGTTGCTCACGCTAACAAACCCAAAAGTGTCCATCAAGGCCAGCATAGATCTACTTACCAAATATGGGGAACTGTCCGGATTGCGAGTCAACCTCCAGAAGTCAGAGCTAATGAATCTGTCCTTAGGGGAGCCTGAAGCGAGAGAGACCAGGGAAATTTCCCCGTTTAAATGGAGTCCGACTGGGCTGCGATACTTGGGGGTCATGATAACCCCCTCACCGGCGGGCTGGTTCGGGGCAAATTATGAGCCCATGTTATTGGCTATCAAAAAAGACTGAAGGAAATGGGGCGCCCTGAGGATATCCTGGTTGGGAAGTGGGGCTGTTCTAAAAATGGTGATTCTCCCCCGTGTGCTCTACTTGTTTGAGGCCATTCCCCTGCCTGTCCCGGAAAGCTTCTTTAAGAAATTAGATCAGGCGGTCAAGGAATTTGTCTGGGGGGGCAAGAAGCTGCGCTTATCCAAGCACTTACTTAAAAGCGTCTAGGGGGAAGGGGTGCCTGGCATTCCCTGATTTTCGCCATTATTACGAAGCGGCACAGCTCAGAGTAATCGGGGAATGGTTTTCGGTGGACTATCTTAAGCACTGGGTAAAAATTG
Organism: Ambystoma mexicanum; assembly: GCF_040938575.1. Classification (NCBI taxonomy): domain Eukaryota; kingdom Metazoa; phylum Chordata; class Amphibia; order Caudata; family Ambystomatidae; genus Ambystoma; species Ambystoma mexicanum. The sequence goes on from NC_090929.1 coordinate 670,452,250, forward strand.
GACAAAGCTGTAGATTGGCACCATTTGGGGGAAGTATTGTGGCTCCCACGAAGGCTGAGACAGCCCCACCTCTACTTAAGTGCGATCACGAAGGGAGTGGTGGATAGTTGGGTTAGGGCGGTGGAGAGGCGAGGAATTACGACCTTCCCTTCGCCGTTCACTCCTATCTTTAATAACGAGGACTTCACGCCGGGGCTGGAGATAGGGGCGTTTTTGAAGTGGGAAAGTGGGGGTTGTAGCACCCTAAGGGACATGTTCAATGGGGCTAAAGTTAAAACGTTTGAGGAATGCAAGCGGGAGTTCGGGGTGGGCGAGCGAGAGCGGAACCGATACTTCCAGATTAGGCACTGGGTAATGTCTGTAGAGGTGAGAAAAGCCGCGACCCGAGACCTAACGCAATTTGGACGATTTCTATTAACGCACGAGGGGTCCAGTGGATTAATCTCGGACCTCTATAGGCAACTAGAGCTCACAGGCTCGAAAACCCCCCTGGGCGTACATGAGGAACTGGGAGCAGCAATCAGGAGTCAGATTTGGTCAGGAGGACAGGTAGAGACTGTGGAAACAGATCCCAAAGATGGCAAAAGCGATCCAATTACAGGAGACATGGTACAAGTATATTTATTGCTGGCATTATACGCCGGCCCATCTACACGCGATGTAGCCGGCTACCTCGGGGAAGTGCTGGAGGGGCTGTGGGAAAGAAGGTACTGTGGCTCATATATGGTGGGACTGCCCCATAATCCGGTCTTTCTGGTGCGATCTCGCACGGGCCCATACCCAGGCTCTGGGGGAGAGAGTCAGCCAGGATCCCCTGGAGACACTCTCGGGAAAGAGTGGGCAGGGGGGTGATAGGGTGAGGCAAGGATGTACCAAGGTGAAAGTGATCTTCACCTTGGCGGCGATGACCCTCATCGCACAGAGATGGAAGACTCCCTCGGTCCCGACAGAGCAAGATTGGCTAAGGAAATGTGGAACATAGTTTTGATGGAATGGGCTACGTATGCCGCCAATAACAAGTTGGAGAACTTCTCTGCAGATTGGGGAGAGGCACTGGCCTATTTGAAAGGGGAATTCAGGGAACAATGGTGCCCTCAAAGACTCAAGCTATTGGACATCTATGGTTAATGGGTGGGAAGGGGAATGACCGGGAGGGAAGGACTATTGGAGCTGTGGAAAGGGTGGGGGAAAAGGGGGTTTAATTTGTTCTTGTTTGGACTGGCTGTTTTTTTTTCTTAGTGTATTATGATGAAACTAATAAAAAGAAACTTAAAAAAAATATATATTCAAGCAAAAAAAGATTTCTCATTCCTTCAAAGGTGTGTACTATGTCTTTTTGAGGGTCCTAAACCTCATAAGGTATTGGGAAGGAGCCTTCCCATATCTGGCTCTTAATGCCAGTTTAACTGACTCATCCTTTCTGTCACTGGCACCCAACCCCATAACAGCATCACAACCATTCAGGGGGAGCCTAGACATGCGCCATGGAATCAAATCATTCCCACTTATTCATTGAAGACTATAGGTGTATTCAAACATACTCAGCCAATCCAATACATCAAGTTTAGGTTCATACATACTCACTGCTTCTTTAGGCAGGCGAGGCCTCTTGGGACTAGTAGACCTGGAAGACTCTGAAAGGGAAGCAGAATCAAGGGACATCTTTATCATTTCCATTTCATGCTGCATTTCTCTTTTTCTTAGTTTCACCTCTTGATGTTGGTTTTCAGATTGCGCATCCAGTTTCTTGAACTCCAACTCTAATCTTAGTCTCTAAAGTGAAATATATTCTGGGCTTAGATTTGAACCTTGTTAGGGTCACACTGGGAAGTGACTGAGGTACAGGGGCTGGCTGCGGAATGGTGCGGTCTCCCTTATGGGGACTCCTCTCCCTCCTCTGGCTCTTCTTGCTGATTGGAGTGTGACTCTAAACTAGCATCCTCATCATTATCTTCCACATTATGTTGGTTAGTAGGTGTTACAGGCCTACTACCCAAGCTCTGGTGATTTAACAACCTTACAATCCACATTTTTTTTCCTTTCAGGGTCAGACCCCTACTTTTAAACACATCTTTCAGTTGTTCTACTATCAGGCAACTCAGGGCTGACTCATTAAAGTTATCCATATTTGGCATGTTGCAGTTACTTATCTTTTTTGGTGGAGCTTAGTCTTGTGGCTGGTTTAGTTGGGCACAAGTACCTCAAATAGTCAATGTAACCACTCTACGCCACTCCCGGGCTTGCAACAAGGGTTGGGTAAGAATTGGCGCAGTCGCGCTAGACTACACAACACTTATCTTGGTATTAGGTAATCCACCTTTTGGTATAGGTCTGTACTACACAAGTTGGTAGTGTGACTGAGCAGCCAGGCCTATTTTAAGAGGGGTAAATGTGAACTTTAGAGCTGTACGAATGAAATCCGTAAATACAATTAGCCAAGTAACACACTCAAGCTTTCAGTTATAGTTATTTAATTAACATCCATTTTAAAATAAGCATTCATTAAAAAGGCAACTTGTTGTTTGTTGTAACAAGTTAAATATACTTTAAAATGACTTTCCAGATTTAAAACAAGTTGGTGGATAATCTTTGGATATGCTTCTTACACAATTCCTGCACCCTGAGGGGACTTCAATCACAAGGACAGTAATGGCATTTATATATCACACTAGTAAACATTGCAGATTCTGAGGTTGCAGAAAGTAAAGGTTAGGGAAGGAAACAGATTAGACAGTTTCTCAGTATATGTGAGGACAACTAAATCTTCCAATGAAATCTAGATAAGCCTTTCCCAGCAGTAACCGTATATAACAAGCTACCACCTTTGAGGGACAAACAGTATCAACGTCAATGGACTAGAAGAGTTTTCAGGGTGCCAGGGTAGGCAAAGTAATTTGGGACACACTCTATGGATCTGATGCACTTCTTAGATCAAGTCTTGCACAAAGTTAGAGAGGCTTGTTGGCCCACAAGTTGTTAAGCCTGTGAAAAGAGAGTTGAAATCATCTCTAAAAGGTAAACCAATGCAATTCCCAACTGAAAAGAGCGTGGCTAAAAGGCAAAAAGGTAAGTACCCCAAGCCTACACCATACCCCTGGTTTGAAGAAGAGTGGTCCAAAGGGATTCTGTCTTTCTACTATGGTGCAGACCCTTCTTCCTGAGCCTCAGTTGTGGGGACAAGAGGGTGGATGTCTGGAGGCCTCATGCAGCGGTACTTGGTTGGCAGTCGACAGCTACGGGCTTTTTCGGATCAGCGGCACCTCACAGTTTCAGCACTTGGCACACAGCACCGTTGTGGATCCTGGACACTGGACTCTTTGCTGCCTTGGTCCTGCACTCTGTTGAGGGCAACCTGGAGCTGGAGGTCCTGCTTCTAGAGGGTCCTTAGGAGGCTCCTGGAGCTTCTAGCCGGATTCGTTCCATGGCAGACATTGCACTCGACTACAGATACTGGACCCCTGGTATTGGGCTTGCGAAGCAATGGGGAGTCGCAGCAAGTCTGGGATGGTGGTCCAGTGGAGTTTGTTGGTCCCACTAACCCTAGGGGAGAAGTCGTTCCATCCGGAGCGTGTCTGTCGAGGTGAAAAAGGAGTTAAGCACAACAGCAGGGCTTCACCAGGCAATTCAAAGGTCCAGGAGGTTAAAGTAAGCTTCGTTCATGGTTTCTTCGTCGGGTGTTTCTCCCAGTGGTTGACTCTGCCTGTAGTTCCAAAACCCTTGCCTTTTAAGCAGGTTTCTTCCATTCATGCACAGCCTATGCTGTCATTCACACAGCAGGGTGGCTGCTGTGTGAATGCTGCCAGCTAATCCGGACTAGTTGCATTCAGGCATTCCTAGAGACAAAGGACAGGGGAGTTTCGGGACCCTCCCTCACATGCTGTCCTCCCAGACACACTGGAGCCAGAGGCGGGCATCAGGGCTGAAGCCCGCCAAAGCAAGACAAAGGGCTCAAATCTATCTCAACGCACAGAGTATAACCCCAGAAAGACCTCACAAACAGAAAATGTTGAAAAAAGAAGACTGGGGCCATTTTGATGAAATGGTCACCCTTGGGTGCTGTCCTGCAGCTGAGGTTTCAGTCTGCGGTAGCAAAGCACAATGGTAGGAAAAAGTAAACCACTGTCACCAGCCATTTAAAGTAGTGAGGGTAACATACACATGTTACATGAGTAGGATGAGGGGCTACTAGGTAACCGCCCCCAACAATCCACATGAGGTGTGTGCTGGACCTACAAAGAGAAAAGGTAAGTAAAGTCAATTTCACTTTACTATTCTTGGGAACTGTAGTTCACACAAGAAAAAATATTTAAAGCTTGTGAGAAATCTAAAGGACTTCTCAGTTACACTGCATTGAAGGTGCTGTGTCACCATAGAAAACGCAGATGCCTATGGAGTTTGCCAGACTCCAACAACAGTGAAAACACAAAATCCAAATCGGGTAAAAACAAATGAGGGAGTGAGAAAAAGGTCTCACTCGCTCTAGGGTTAAAATTAAAAAGTCCTAAGTCCAGCAAAAGAGCTGGGGGTCTCTAAGGGTGAAGGGAATTTGCACAGAAATTATAATTCTCCCTAACATTAGTGTTTATTTGTCTACTGTGTCAAATGCTGCCGAGAGGTCAAGGAGAACTAGGAGGCAAGAATGGCATCATCAAGGATTTTAAGGGCATAGTAGCCATTTCTGTGCTGCATTTTGGCTGAAGCTAGATTGGTAGGACTGATCAAGGTTATTGGTTTTGATATGCTGGAGTAGTTGTGTGGCTACTGCTTTCTCTATGCTCTTACCTATAAAGGAAAGATGGGTAAATGGGCGGTAGTTGCTGAGATCGTCGGGGTCAGTGTTGGTCTCTTAGGAAGCGGGAGGATTTGTCCAGTCTTGAGGGTCGAGGGCAAGGTGCCTTGAGTTGGGCAGGTGTTGATGATTGTTGGGTAAAGGAGGAGGGATTCAGTCACAATGGACTTCAGTAAGGAAGCACTGAGGATGTCATCCGCATATAATGTGGCTTTAAGGGATGTTGAGGTGGCAGCAACATCTTCCATAGTTAGTGTCTTGAAAGTTGTCCGGGTATTTGTGGTTTTGCGAGATGGGACGTGTATCGTGCTGTCAGTTGTGGTGTTGGAGTCTGTGCTGCTGGATCATGTTCATCTTGCGGTGGATTTTTAGATGGAGTGTGTTACGGGTGGGTCGGGTAGACGGTTAATGCAGTGCTTTGATGGCTTTGAAGAGGGCTCTGCTTTCATTGTTGGTTTGGTTATGGTGTTTTGGTAGTCGTTGGCCTTGGCAATGTTGAGCAGTCACCTGTGTGTAGCACAGAGTTCCTTCAGCAGGGCAAGGTCTTATGTGCTGGAGGATTTTCGGCAATTCTTTTCTTCTTTTCTGATGGTTTGTTGAGGTTGTTGAGTGTAACAGGGTGCTGAAGGTTTAGGCTTGAGGCTGCGCCATTTCACTGGGGCATGGTGGGTGATGTTTTTTTGTGAGGGTGGTTTTGCATTCTTGGGGACGCAAGTTGCAGTCCTGGTTCATCAGAGATACATCAGCACATGTGAGGTGCAGTCTGGTAAGGTCTTCTGTGAGAGCCTCCCCAGGGAAGTTCTTGAAAGATCTGAAGGCTTTATTTGTTGGTTTTCAATGGCTTTGCTTGAGACGTGTGGTTTGACTAATCTTAAAGGGGATTTACAGATGGCCCGACCAGTTGAGCAGAATAGGAGATCTGTGATGAAGGGTGGTTAGTGTGGTGATGATGAGGTCGAGGATATTGGTTCTTTCTTGTGCTGGGTTAGGTTCAGTGCATCGAGTAGGCAGTGGAGATCTTTCGTCATTGATTTGGTTGCTGGGTTGCCAGGGATGTTTAAGTTGCAGAGTAAGATGTTGTTGATGTCCGTGAGAGACAGCGTGGTGACCAAGTCCGTGAAGTCTACGATGAAGGAGGTGTTGTAGATGAGACGAAAAGTGACCGTTTCCATTGGGGAGAGCTGTACGTGGCAGGATACGTTTTTTAAAGAGGCAATGGTGGCGACGTCCTGGTGGGTGAATGTCCATGATGACAAGGCCTCCGCAGATCTTTTTTGGATGATCTCGTTGTAGAATTCTTTAGCCGTTGTGGGTGAGGACATCTAGAATGTGGGTGGAGGTAGATAGCATCCAGGTCTCAGTAATGACGATGGCATCCAAGTGATGTGTGGTGATGGAGACGGCGATGTCAGCTGCTGGTTGATTGCTGAGCAGTTAATGGGGAGCATCAATTTTCGTGTAATGGCAGATGGAGTGGTGACATGGGTGAGGTTGCTGTGATGCGTTGTCCGTGATTTTTCTGTTGGGCGGTGTATTTGGCGATAGGTGGTGATGGTAGGAATGGGCTGTTGGGAGGGAGGAGTGAAACATATATTCAAGGGAGCTTACCTGATGTTAAGAGAGGCAGAGGTTCTGGTCCTGGGTCCTCCAGGTCCCAACAGGAATTACCCTTTTCTTCATCTGCCCTTCCTTTCCAACGCCTGTGCGAGAGACGCCCTTGATTAAAGAGTTACGAGCAGAAAGGAAGGGGCAGGGATATGAAGGTGGGTGGGGCCTGGATCCACTTGCACCTACTCAAAATGCAAAGGAAAACAGGGAGGAGGGCTGCTTATTTAGGGAAAAGGGGTGGAAAAACAAGAAGGCACCAACAGATTAACAGTGATTGGCAGGTGGGCGGGGCTTAGGCCACCTGACCTAGATCCTCTTAGACCTGCTCACCAACTGCTCTTCCACACCGCCAAAGTGGGCAGGGCTTAACCCCTGTTTAAAGACCTTGTCTTTGCACATAAATGCTGTGGGTGGGAAAGAAAGGGCCAGATTTGGTAGGCCAATCATCACAAGTGAAGGAATACTTAAGCAGGAGACAGGAAGGGTGGGCTTATCGGGTGAGGTCAAAGACAGAGGATGACCAAGGATCAGGAGGAAGTGGCGGCTTGTGGAGAAAGTTTGTTCAACCGGTAGGAGTGGTTGTGGTTATGCATTGTGAGTGTGCGTGTTACTGTGTCGACTGAGTAGAGAAGGTAGTGTAAGGAGTGAATTTGAAGTGGGCGAAGGGGATGTTTGAGGAGGTGGGGTAGTAGTGTTGTAGGAGTAGTATTGTAGGAGAAAGAGTATTACACGGAGCAGTAGCAGTGTGAGGAGAGTTAGTACCAAAGGTTGGAGGCAAGCGATACGTGCAGTGAAACAACTGAGGGTCAGAAGAAGAGGAAGTAATCAAAGTAGAGAGGATAAGGTGACAGTGTTAAGGAGAGCCAAGGCGCTACCCCCACCCCCAGTACGACACTAACGTTTGGTGGGAGTTTGGAAAATCTAGAAAGTACCTGAGCAAGTTAGATAGCCTGCACTTAGGAATTCATAACATAATACTTGCACATAGTAGGGGTCAACCTGAAGTAGTATTGAGTGGTGGACTCTGGGTTAGGGAGGAGGGACGGCCCCACCAAGAACTTAATAAAAACCCTTGAATTATCCGAGAGACAGTGTTTTTCCGTTGCATCTGTTACATAGACATGTTGCCTAGCTCTCTGTACGTTAGTTGTGTTTACTGATTCTTTCCTGAAGCTTGCTCCTGTTCAGTTTTGTTATGTTAAATAGTTTTTGTGAAGTGCAACATTACCCATTTTTATGGCTTTTATGCCATTGTCAGATGTTACAGGTGCTAGGGTGGTGTGGGTTGTCCTCAGGCAACTTGTGTCAACACAAGGAAAAAAAGCTTATTTTTAAGCATCTTCTAAAGGATCGTTTTTTTTAATCTTGTCATTTACACAGGAAAAATTATTGATGGACTACTTGTCATGAGAAAAATCGAGGTGAGTTTTCATTGTATTTCTCTATATTTAACCTACAACAAATATGACTGCAAGACAGAGAGTTACTTTTTAATCTTTATTTTTTGTTGCAATGAATTTGAACTAAATTACCTCCGATTAACATGACATCCACATTCAATGCAACCAACAATTGCTATCTGAAGGCCTCGCCTCCACTGGGAAACCTGTGTAAAGGTGTCTGCATGCTTTGCATTAAGGAACATACAGATCCTTGTTTGTTTAATTGCATGTTACACGACTGTTCAGAGTACCAATGTCTCCTTTATTGAACCCACTCCCTTCTGACCTACCGAAGACCATTTCAGTGAATCTTCATTCGATTCTATTGATTGTGGTTTTTCAGTCACTAGACCTTCTTCATCCAGTGCGTTCTTGCTTTCAAATTGTAATTTTTAAAAATGGTAATACATAATTTTTCCCTGATCATGTTGACATTTCAGAAGGCATTCCCCGCCGATCTGTGGTATGCCTGTTTGTTTGCCAGTGACTATTATTTTTCTTCCAAGAAGTGTACTGTACGACTTAGCTGAGCACATCATCATCATACCTACCCACCCACACAGGGGGTAACTCTTGGGATCTCTGATTCATCTCCACCTCCCCGTCAGCCACAAATACTACTGTCATACCATACCTATCTGATCGCTCCATTGTTTCCACCACCATCTCCTTTACATCCTCTGACCTCTCCTCACCATTTGCCTCATCTATTACTAAAAGGAAATGTAAACCTTCTACCGTTCCTTCATTTCTCTCTAACCTACCTTGCTCTCCTCTCCTTAACACCTCATGCCTCTTACACACGGACACTGCCTTCTCCATCATCCAATCAACTACTATGACTCATTCTCCTCCCAATTCACACTGCTAACTTTCACCCCTAAGTCTCCGCACCGTGAACCATGGGTCACCCCGTTCATATGCTCTCTCCACACTGATATGCCTTAGCTGCTGCACAAATGCAGGCATACCCACTCGCATGAGGACCTGAAACTCTACCTTTAACTCTCTCACGTCCTTTCTTGATAGAGCGAAAACAGATTTCTACTGCACCCTTAATGGCTCCATTATCACAGCTATACCTGAATGCTTTGCTGGAACAAATTCTAGAATTAGAGGCTCTCTCCTGACTTCCTCACACTCCCTCCTCCTACATCCTACACTCCGCCTACTCTACCATCATCCTCGGTCTCCATCTCCCCCTTTAGGCACATTAATACTGAATAAGTCCTATCTCAACTAATGAAGGCTAACTCCTCTTGTGCCCCACCAGACCATCTTGCTCCTCAGCTAGTCAAGCCTATTGCCCCTTTAGTGGCTTCTCACTCGCTGAACTCTTCAACCTTCCCTTGGACTCTGCTTGCTTTCCCTCTATTTTCAAAATGGCCACAGTCATACCGCTCCTAAAAAAGCAAGGGGCTGACCCGCATCTACTGGCTAACTTTCACCCTGTGTCTCTTCTTCCACACGACTCTGAAGTACTCAAAAGTGTTCGACCGTCTTCATCTCCTCTGCTAAGCACTCCAACCTATCCTAATTCTCCTTGACCTATCCACTACCTTTGATAGTGTCGATTTCTCTGATTCTCTTAATACTATTTCTTCTTGGGATTCGCGATCGAGCCCTTGACTGGATCGAATCCTACCTGGCACCACACCAATTCTCTGTCTCCTGGATCAACACCTCCCAACTCACTCATCTTACTGTTGGTGTTCCGCAGGGCTCTGTCTTGAGTCCTCTCCTCTTTGCACTCTACAGCTCTGCTCTTGAGGTATTAATCTCTGCCTTTGGATTGTCATAGCAACTCTTTGTGGACAACACCTAAATCTTCCTTTCTTTTCCTGACCTCTTCACTGATCTCTGTATCAAAATTTCAAACTGTCTCTCTGCCATTAAATATTGCATGGCTTTGCATTCTCTGATGTTAAACTCAACCAAAAGAGACATGTTCTTTTTCTCTGCAAAATACTCTCTCTCATCTCTTCCCCCGCCTCTCCAGTTCCCACCTGACATTCATTGCTACTCTTCTTCCGGTAGAAACCTCAGTGTCATCTATGACCCTTTTCACACCTTCTCTACTTAAATTTCCAAAAATACAACAGCGTTCACCTCAACCTCCTAAATATTAGGAAAATCAGGCACCTTCTTAATTTCAACACGGCCAGGCGTCTATTGTATTCTCTAGACTGGACTACTGTGCCAGCATCCTCTTTGGTCTCCCCAACTATGCTTTCTGTCCCCTCGACAAGATCATTAACTTTGCCACCAGGACTCTTTGACCTCCCTCAATTCACACCTACTTTCTCGCACCAGGCTGGATGGTTGATGATGCAAAACAGGGCCATATTTAAAGTTCTGCTCCTGGTTCACCATCTATCCATGGAAAGGCCCCACCATATTTATCCTCATATATCCAACTCTACAAGCCTTTTTCGTAATCTCTGCTCTGTTCCTTGATTACCCTTGTGGTAGCTCGCCCTCCCTTTGCTTCATTTCGCTTCTACCCTTTGTCTTTTCTTGCTCTACTTGCATGGAATACTCTTCCCCCCTGGACATCCGAGAAACAGTCCACAGTGTTTTGTTCAAAATCAAACTAAAAGCCTACCTCCTCGCCTCAGTTACCCTCTTAACCTACCTCTCATCTGTCTTCTAGCTAACATTTTTCCCACGCCTCTACACTGCCTCGGCCCCTCACTTTCTACTGCTTCGAACTCTAGCAGTTCATACATCATGGTCTTAACACAGCGGGCCGCACCACCTGCACTTAAAGAAAAATGTCTAATGTTGGTTTTCCTTAATGTATGTCTACCCCTTTATGTCCCCTGTGGCTGTTCCATTGACCTCACCTCACCCCCCACAACCTGGGAAAAATGTTGCTCAAACTCACCCTATTGTAATAAACTCACTACTTCCCGTCAAATCTGATATCGTATCTATTGTACGCTCTTTTGTGATCAAGAGAGCATTGTTTCTCCCTGTAACTATAAATAAAACATTTGCAATACATCCATAGATTTGAAGATCAAGCATTTAAGAGAATTTAAATTTCTCCCAAGCACCTATTTTTCCTCAAACTGTAGATTTTATTTGCAGCAGGTAAAATAATAACAAAAGAAATACCAGTATATGACCCTTTCAGTACCTTTAGGATGTAGATATACATCTTACAAAAGTGGTCTGGATTTCCCTTCAGATGTATTTATACCTTCCTTAATTGGAAGGTGGGGAGCTGTGCCCTCTACCCCCCGCCATGAGTGCTGAAAGGATCTTCATGAAATACCTCTTGCCCAAACGTTGAGAACTGCTACACCCAATATGTCAGTGTAGTTGTGCTGGAATTCTGCCACTGGTGAGAAGATACTGAATTCTTCCAGGGTTACCCCACACTGTGGTAATGATCCTTCCTACTAAGTGTGGATGCAATGTATATAGTCAATAAAAGGAAGGACCTTCAACTCGTTTTTTAACACAAAATGTACCCTAATTTCATGAACAGGAACCAAACACAACCTCTGCAACAAATATGGGCTGTGCAAAATATACTCTATAGAGAAACTACGTAATTAAAAATATCAAATTATCTTCTTCTTTTCTGAGCACAAGTTTCAAAACATATATACACGACATTTCAATGTACAATGATAAAATAACTCCATCACATATATTTGAGAATGTTATTTTGTGGATCCGTTAGCAGTTACAATGCCAGTTTAATGCATGTTTTATTGGTATGCATATTAGAATTGGTGTTTAAAAAGTTACTCAAGGTGAATGTGCCTATTTCATGCATATTGTGTTTTACAACGTATATAGTGTATGTGATTATTGGGGCTTAAAATGGGAAAGGAATGCAGATGAGAATAGCACCAGTTTCCTTTTCTCCAGCAGATCGATGTTTTCCAATTTGATAGGCTAATCTGCCAAATCATTATAAGAGTGGAACATCAGTGCTCAGGCCTTAAATGTAGCTCACACAATGTGTTGTAAAACTTTCTTTTTCTTCATTTTTCAGAATGTGCCGACTGGACCCAATAACAAGCCCAAATTACCTGTCATCATTTCACAGTGTGGGGAAATGTAGTAAATGTAAGTGACAGAGCACACAGAACAATTTAATGTATGCAAGGCTTATGTTGGCATCTTCGTAACCCAAGTTAACCACTTCCCGCTATGTGCAATGGGCCAAGGAGCTTGTCTAGGAAGGGTACACCAAACAGTCTTCCCCGCTCCCAGGACCACAACAGGAACTTGTAATAGGGAAACCTTTCTGGCAGGATCAACGCTGCATTTCCTAATTGGTGTCATAGTAATACCTAGATAAGGCTAGCATTTTTGTGTTTGTCAAGCATGGTATGCAGCAATCAGTGAAAGCAAATTTATCTGCAAGGTATAGTGTTTTAACCTCGACAGAGCAACCTATTGGAGGGCGTAGAGCAGGGCACTGCAATCAGTGGATTCCTAAAGCGTGCGATTGCTATAAGGAGAATTCAGAAATGTGGCAGACCATGAAGTAGACTCGGACAGCGTCGATGTGCAGGTATGGGTGGAGTGGCAGCATAGTCGCCCATACTAAAACGCCCCAATCCAGTTGTGAAAGGAAGTGTTGGGAAACATTTTCTTTTTGCAACTTTCCCTCTGTAGCTTTCTATGGAACCCCAATTTATTTTCTGTTTTATTGTTCAGCTTCACTTCCCTTGCATTATGCTAATTTATTACAGGGAAACTGACTAGTCCTGTAGACTATCAGTACTGGGAAACTTTGTTTCCCTTTTGAATTCTTGTATTTTTTTGAATTCTTGTATTTTTACATTGCACATAGCACCTTGCAGTGCTGTGCAAAGGGGATAATTTTGTATCCCCACTTTAGTCTCGGGAGGATAGCTCAGGGGCAACATGCTCGTCTTGAATGCTAGTCGAGGCGGAGCAACACAGGTTCGAACCTCGGGTCTGCGCTTAGAAACCTCTGGGTATTAAGTGTGTTATAAATAACCGATTACAATTACAATCCCCATATCTTTTTACACATGGGATTTTTGGTTACCATTATATGTGCCTAAATACGAGCTGGTGGCAGCAGTTACATTTTTACTGTTTTTTTATTAGTCTTGGTGTGCACATTCGTGTTTACCATGTATGGCTACTACATGTGGCTAGTGACGTTAAATAGATGTACCACAGTATTGCTTGTTCTTTGTCCATATTGTAATTTGATCTTCTTTCCTACCTTCTGTGTGTGTGTGTGTGTGTGTGTGTGTTGACAAACCATTGACCGATCATGCATGTAAAATTGATTGTCATTAATTTGCCAATGAATATCACAAGTATTGCACTTTATATTAATAAGGGTAATTCGTTATTGATAAAGAATTAAACCTTTATATTTCTTTCTGAGATTTATTTTGTTAAAGTGAAAAAACATTACTTTTTAGAAGCATGTCAGTTGTGCAAGTACATTTGAAGTCAAAATACATAGACTAAATGTGAATTTTGGAATGTCATTCTAAGTTAACTAAGAATTTCCTTAAATGCCTTTTTAACTGTGTTTTTATTTTTTGCAGCCACATTCAAGATCATTGCATTCCTTCCTGGACTCGTTGGTATCCCCATTTGCACAGCCTCCCTCAAATGTACAGAAAATTACAACGAATGCTTAAACTCGTTTTCACTTCTGTGCGACATTTATGCTTGTGAAGCTTTGCTATGAAGAACCCTTATTTTAAAACAGAATATTCCAGTCTTGCGCTGGAACTTTGTTTTGACGATGTAAATAATTAAAGTGTACAGTCAAACAGCCTCCAAATTCTGTGGCACCAGTTTAAAACTGCACTAATTAACTTAGTTAATTGTGAACTGTTACTTGTGCATTCAAATTGTTATGCCTATCTGTTTGGTCCGTTTTTTAAATAAACGTGTACATCTTCACTGTGGATCTTTCCAATTATTTGATCGCCCATGCAGCGTGCTTTGTGAGTCGCACGAGAAAACGGGGAAAAAGGACACTATGGCCCGTTATATTTCAGTCATGTCCCTTCTTGTGTTCACATGAAGGCAGAGGTATCCCGGTGGAACGTTAATTTTAAAAAATACTAGTGTGCTTTTATTTCCCAAAAATTTATTGAAACATGTTACACAGCAACATACAAAGTCTGCATTAAAATTAGTTGATCATAGACCTTAATTACACAGCTCGTAAACAACCACTACATCTGCATTTTTCTCTCAGTGGCAGGCGCTTATGTCTGAATGCTGTTACATCAAGCAAACCCAGATGAAACTTTATAAGAGGTGTCAAACATGTCTCTGACAACACACCCATTGCTCTTTTTAAATAATGCAATATGAGAAGACAGTAACTTGCCAGGATTACATACCCATCAAGAAATTCAAGATTGCAGCGCTAACCTGTGAATAACCTTGTATGCTTCAACACGCAATTTCTGTGAAACCCACAGAGCTTGACCACAGTTTTGGACATCGACCTGAATCCTTTACACTCAATGGAACATAGTTGTGGCACAAGCCTTTCTCACAAATGCATATCTTTCTTTTTTTAAAGCGACATCAATTATATCAAACCTAGCTCACTTACGTAGACCAGTAAGTAAACACTGAAGATTACATGTGTTGGGGTAAGGAATGAGGAAATAATGAGGCTAAAGGAGCAAATTAAAAGCATTCCCCCACGTATTATTCTAAGATGAGTAGAATTTTCTATTCTAACTCCAGTCCTAGAATATTTGGGCAAAGTGCTTGATTGTTGTGGGGGTGCAAACTTGAGGAAATGTCGCCTCTTGGCGACCTTTTCCCAGGCGACATTACTGGATAACGTTTTAATCTGGTGTCTGAAAGTCATCCGAGCAGAGCAGTCGTGAGCCTGACTGCTTCATATAACTTGTTCCAAAGCATGCACTATACTTCACATGTGTAGAATTGGTGAGACTAATGGGACAAGTACACAGACAGCGCCATTAACGTAAAGAAGTGGGACTGTGCTATTGAGGGAATAACCAAACACTCAAGGCTCATATTCAAAGTTCAAATGCAAATATTTTATTTCTTAGAAAACACAGAAAGGGTTGAAGTGAGGAGAACGGAGCAGAGAGAAAGTAGTACATGAAGACCAGAAGAACTGATATGTGTAAGGGAATAGGTTCACCAGACTCTGGGTCACACTCTGAGAGCAACTTCACTCTGGGATAAAGTTAAATTTCAGAAAATGTTCATAAATTAGGGTCTATAAAACAGTAACTTTCCAGACTCCAAAAGTTCTCTCTGTATCCTTGTTGCTGAATCAATGAGGATGCATGTCAGAAGAACTTTGATATTTGTTTGTTTTGCACCTTCAGTCTCGGGTAGCTTCTCAGGCTTTTGTCATTATAGCATACCATTCTGGTGGTAAACGGGCCAAACAATACAAAACCACAGACTGTAATGGAACATTTTTTAATAATTTTCCTAGATTCTCTGACACATTACACAAGGTTGTCTGCCTGGCACAAACCAGCCATTTGTCCAGACATTTGAGTTTTAAATAAGATACCCATAAAATATAAATACCAATATAATAGCAGATTGGGAGTGGGACCTAAAGTAACCTTTTGTCCCAGCAACGGGCATATGGATCCGCCTGAAACAAAGCTAAACATCAGCAAAACACTTAAGTAAAATTGTATACATCTTTCAATATAATTGTCATTATACAATGAGTGCATCAGTGCAATATCTTTTGTAAACATTTCTTAGTACCAAAAAGCCAACGTGTGGCTAAACATTTGAGCTGAAAATAAATATCCCTAATATCAAATGTGTTTTGCATAACAATGACTCAATAAATAAATACAAACATATACATGTAATGAGGATGAAACTGTTCCTTCAAATGCAAGTTGAGAATGTGTCCCAGGCGGCGGTAGGCTACGGAAGACCAATGTGCTTGAAGATGTTTTGCTTTGATAGATTAGGACCGAAAAGCCCTCTGCCGCAGCAAAAAACCTATGGAGCATCTGCAATGCAAAGCCTTTCTGTGTGGTTTCATTTCAGGAAGTAAAATGTCTGAATTTCTTTCTCAAAGTCCACAGTCAATCCGGTCTCTTTCAATACTTAGGAAGGCTACATTTGAAAGTCTATCTGCACCCATTGTTGACTGTAAGTAACTTTTGATAAACTTCAGCCTACTAAAACGTTGTTCTGCGGCGGCACTACTTACAGGCAAAGTGAGAAATATTCTGTACAAATTCGAAAGGTTTGGGTGAATATCCTGCATGTCATTGCCTATCGAGAAAGGCAGCACATCATTTATTATTAACTGCTTGGTGTCATAGAATATTTCCCCATACAGTGCACAAAACGAAGAATACTCTTCCACAGCATTGGGCATAGAGACATTGCCTGCGTAAAATGTAGCTAACTCTTTCAATGCGTCAGAATTATCTGAGCTAATAAAATGTTTTGGATCCAGTGCTGAGAATGTATGCACAGTATTTCTAAAATCTTGAAGCCTCACTGTCATCTGAGCAACAAATGCATCAACAAGAACATAGTAGGTTTCTAGTTTGATTGCATACTTCCACTCTCTAAAGGCTCATCATCAGCTGCTTAACCATGAAAGTTTTTCTTAGCCCTCTTCCTTTTTTCTTGAAAGTATGTTGATGTCCCACACTCTTCAGCCATGTTTCTAGCATCTGTTTCAAATTGATCAAATATATAATCTGACTGAAGCTTCTCTAGGCCCTTACAGCATGTCACAACCATGCGTTCTGCAGTAACTAAGTCAATTGTACTTTGCAAATATGTTGAGTGTATGCACAGTTTGCAGTACTTTGTGCCAAAACATATTAAGAATGTAAACTTTAAGGTTTCAATTGTGTTCCAGAGCCCCTATGCATCCCAAAGTGCTTTTCCATTTGCCTTTGGGATGCATCCAGTGGATATTCGGTGCAATGCTGTGCTAATTGATACAATGTTTTGTTTCACAGAATCTACTGCCTTCTACAACTAGCCCATCTAGTGCCAGATAGCTTTTTTAATGTCAGGGCTGTTTCCTGTAGGTCATGCTGCTGTTGCTCTTCCTGCAGAACTTTCAAGCGAGGCAGACTACCTGTAAGGAAAGTGTACAGCGCCTCAAGTGTACTAACAAATAACGTTCCTTTTATAATTGAGTGTGCAACATCAATCAGCACAAGGTTTAAATTGGGCGCACAAAAGTGAACATATATAACTCTGGGTGAGACGACTTTCACAAGTGCTTGCAGTTCAGCAATACATCCGGACATAGTGCTTGCACCATAATACCCCTGTGTCAACACATGATCTCCCGAGTGGACTAAATACCTCCGTCCCCAAGCACAAGTCAGAAAAGCGAAAACCACTCCCTGACCAGTTGTTAGGGCCACAGGTGGACTGGAACTGCAGCACCGGATCCCCAGGCAGCTGGAAAGAAAAGAGCAATATTAGGACACAATAATTTGCACTACCACAATGTACGGAAACGTGTATTGTAACCTACCTAGCAAAGCGCCAGAAGGAGGTAGAATGGAGCAAAGAGAAAACCCCAGACGTGGGAAAACTTCCCTCAGGGAATGAGTGTGAAATAATGTAGTGTTCCAAAGCCAGTGTCCGAAAAAAAACAGGAGAAAAAATCACAAGGTCAGCCAAAAAAATCGACGGACAATCCAAAGGCAATCCAGTAGACAAGAGCCAAGGTCAAAACCACATAAACAGGAAATCGGGAAGCAACACCCAAAACGCCACTCTCAAGGATAGCTGAGAAGCACTGACTGAAAGATGGTTGGGCCTTTTATGGGTTTCTTTCTGGTTGTGTCTTGTCATGTGACCTGGTGCTGGTCATGTGAGCGGGAATGTATCTCGCTCGCTGTGCTTCCCGGAGTCACCATGGCAACCGCTGCAATGAGCGCTGTACAGAAACGGACCTGGGCAGGGCGCCGAAGTGCCACGGAGCCGTGCTGGCAGTGTGGAAGAACCGCAGCACCCCAGCAACCCCCGCAAACGTGGAGGTGAGGAGGCAAGGCGGCCCTGAAGTTGCGTGCAAATGTGGGCCTAAGTAGAGCCCGACTTCGGGACAACAACTGCGGTAAGTGCATGACAGAGTCCCCTCTCAAAGGCCCATGACCACGTGGCCGTGACGGAAATTCCAAATGGAACCAGGAAACCAGAACAGGGGCATGGACTTTAACCGCATGTTCCCAGGTCCTCTCTTCATACCCAAAACCCTCCCAATCGATCAGATATTGCAGGCAACCTCTGCAATAGCGGGAGTCAAGAACAGGACAGACCTCTTACTCATTTTAAGAGCCTTGCAGAAAAGGCAGAGGTGGCACTACTATGCGAGCAGAGGGAGTGCAAGGTTTCAGAAGGTAGATGTGAAAGACTGGGTGGATGTGCCAAAGGCGGGCACTGCTAATCGAAAAGAGACTGGGTTGATGACCTTGGTAACTCGATACAGGCCCACAAAACGGGGAAGAAACTTGATGGCAACCAGGGATACGGAGATGCCGTGTAGAGAACCAGATCCTGTCACCGGTTTCGTATATCGGGGCCGAGCGGCACATGGTAGACTGAGCATCCTGAAGATTAGACAGTGTCTGCTCGTGGACAGCTGTAAGATCCCTCAAACAGGAATCGGCAGCAGGGGTGGAAGTTGGTGGGAGATCCAATACTAGTAGAGTGCAGGAATGCTGACCATACAAAGAAAAGAAAGGAGAGACGCCAGTTGTTATATGTAAACTCTGCTGTGCACAGGACGTGGAACCAGGATTCTTGATGTTGTAAACCTAGACAACACGGATACTTTACTTTTTCTGGTTGACACGTTCCGTTTGGCCATCGGTTTCGGGGTGATATGCTGAGGAAAAAACGTGCATCAATACCCAAGAGTGATGCGAGTGCCCTCCAAAAACGAGACATGAATTGAGGACCCCTATCCGAAATGAGAATGGACAGGAGACCAAACAGACAGAAGACGATGAAAAAAGAGATCAGCCAGTACCGAAGCAGAAGGGATGCCAGACAAGGGACAAAGCGAGCCATTTTCATGAAGCAATCAACCACAACCCATATAGTGTCGAATTTCTGGACCATGGGTAAATCAGTGATTAAGTCCATCAAGACCATGTGCCAGGGTTTATGGGAAATTGGCATAGGTTGGAGTAGGCCAAGGGGTTTACCCCTACAGTTCTTGCCCGGCGCACAAATGGAACACCTATCAACATAGTCAATGACGTCCTGGCGCATAGAGGGCTACCAACACCAATGCTGAAGGAGGGCTAGAGTCTTTCCTTGCCCAGGATGTCCATTGGTCAGGGGATCATGTGACCATTCAAGAGCCCAGAGTCTAGTGTGGTGTGTTGGTAGGAGCAGACAGTCTTTGACGAAGGGTTAACCTTCAAAACACGTGGCATTCCACTCCTGCAGGCTAGCTGGATGTTGCGAGATCCAATCACGGACCTCCGTGATCAGACTAGGTGGTGGTGTACATAGGAAAACAAAGTGTTTCTGCTCTAGGATGATATCAGGGAAAATAGGCAGTGCATCCTCCCCAACAAGACGGGACAAGGCATCTGCCTTGCCATGGGCTGAACCTGGACGATGCTTAATGCAGAAGTCAAAAGCGGCGAAGGACAAATGCCAGGGAACCTGCCGGCTGTTGAGATACTTCGTGGAAGCCAAGTTGTGGATATTTTACGATGGTCGGAGTACACCGTTACAGGCCACTTGGCTCAGAGTAAATGGTGTCTCCAAACCTGAAAAGCGTCTTTTACTGCCAGCAACTCCTTCTCAGTAACCGTGTAATGAGGTTCCGATGGAGAAAACTTGCAAGAGTGGTAAGCCACTGGATGCAACAGGATGGAGTTCAGACATGTCTGGGACAAGACTGCACCTAGGGCAAAAGACAAAGCGTCGGCCTCCACCACAAATGGGAAATCTACATTGAGGTGTTGTAATATTGGGGCAATTGTAAACGCTGTTTGAAACGTGTCAAACACCTCTTGTTGAAGTGTGGTCCAGACAAATGGCACTTTCTCGTAAATGTGGTCAAGGGAGAAACAATAGAGATGAAACATTGATAGAAATGAGCAAAACCCAGAAAAGATTGCAGGGCATTTACCATAGTCTGAGTAGGCCAGTCTATTATGGTCTGAATCTTGGCAGTATTCGTGGACAACCCCTTGGCCGTAATGTGGAATCCAAGGAAGTCAATCTCGTTCACATGGAACATGCATTTCTCTGCCTTGGCTTAAAGGGAATTGTTCCTAAGGCGTGAGAGTACGTCCCTCACATGTTGTTACGTGGGCTTGGTAAAGGGGGGAAAATATCAGTATGTCATCTAGGTAGACTGACGTAAGAGTCTGATATCGTGAAACACATCGTTCAACCACCTCTGGAAGGTGGTGGGTGCATTACACAGCCCAAATGGCATGACCGTATATTTGTAGAGACTGTGATGAGTGCAGAAGGCGGTCTTCCATTCATCACCTTCCCTTATACGGACCAGAATGTAGGCCCCCCAGGGGTCTAGCTTGGGAAATATGGTGGCCTGCCTTAGTTCTAGCAACACTGAAATCAAGGGAATGGGATATAGATTTTTTATGGTGATCTGATTAATCCGTCTGTAATCAACACACGGACGGAGAGCCCCTTCTTGGGTACAAAAAAAGATCGGACTGGCAGCAGGAGACTGCGAGAGTCTAATGTTTACGAAACAAAGAGCTTGATCTTCAGTGGGGGATAGGGAGTATATACGCCCACATGGTATCTCTGCTTCCGGAACCAGACCTATCTGACAATCATAAGGGTGGTGAGTGGACAGGACTTCTGCACTGCCTTTGTCAAAGACATTAGAAAAGTCTTGGTATTCCTGGGGAATGCTGGACGTGACCGCACCCACCAAATTAGCAGCTGCAACCAGCGTTTGACAAGGGGAGCGAAAAGACAACGCTGCAGAGAGTCAATGTTCCCTGCAATAATGAGACACAAAGTCTATGGAACCATGGGTCCAATCAACTGACGGATTGTGTTCCTTTAACCAAGGTATGCCCAATATGATAACGAACTGGGGGTGGTTATAAGGTCGAAAGATAACGTTTTTGAGAGCATGTCTTGGATCGTAAGGACAAGAGGGACGGTCTGTTGTCTTATAGGACCAGAAATCAAGAGCGAACCGTTAACCGCCTCTACCGGTTTCGATTTTTAATTTGTTCTGCAGTGGCAGATTGACGGACATAACCCGGGTGATTTCAATATAGTTGCACGTTGCCCCGGAATCCAATTCCAACTGAACTGCGTTTTTGACATAATCTGGCAACAATAAGATGGCATTGATCACCAAAGGGGCAGCAGGGCCGAAAAGTTGTGTGGAAAAAGAGGACGTTGAATCTCAGCTCATCTGTACCCGCTTCTCTACTGATAAGCCTTCTGAAAACCGAGGGTCTTTTGGGGGCATTCTTTCACAAAATGCCCCACTGGGCCGCAATAGCAACAGGCATTGGTAAAGCGACGAAGTTCGCGCTCATCGGGAGTCAATGGACCACAAACCCCCCCCCCTCGCCCCCCAGCTGCATAGGTTCCCAGGGGCTTCTGAAGATGGCGGAGGTCCGCAGAACAAAAAGCTAGGAGTCTTAAGGATTTCGGATTTTTGTTCTGTCCTTCGGGCATCCACCTGTAGCACCAAGTCTACTAAATCAGGGTATTGAACGGGCGAGGCAGAGATTACAGCCAGAGCATCTTTCATGGAGTCGCTCAGGCCCCTGTAAAAAACCCCAGCCTTCTTGTTCTCTGGCCATGAGGTCTCGGCAGCTAGTTGGTTGAATCTGGTGATATAATCCAAAAGACTGGCCTTGCACTGAACCAAATCAAGGAGTTTGAGATCACGAGCATGGGCCTTGAAACGTGTGTCAAACACTGTGGTCATTTCTGCAACCAGTAAGTCAAAATCAGAGGATGGGGCTATTCCCTTCCAGAAGCGGGTTTGCCCAGGTGGCAGCCATACCGCTTAAGTGGGAGAGGGTAAATGCAACCTTTGTGGTAGAATCAGGGAAGGCTTGATGTCTGCACTAGAAGTGTAATTTACATTGGTTAATGAAGGTATGGAATTTATGTGGGTCGCCATGGAATGTCTCTGGTGGGGCCAAAGGAACCGGGTAAGTACATAAACAGGAGCTTGTGGGGAAGGGTTACCAGGCAGCGGCTGCTGAACTGCTAGGTCCCCAAATTCCTCATCGGGGCAAAGGGGATGACGCTCACTTTGTATAGCGTCTAAGCTTTGGTGAATGGCTTCAGTGGCGACTGACCTGTCAGCCCGCAGCACCGTAATGGCCTGCACTAAGGCGGCTATCGGGTCACCGGCGGGGGCGTCCATAGTACATGTGGAAGAGAGAGGGGGCTTCTCTCGAGTGGACTAAATACCTCCATCCCCAAGCACCAGTCTGAGAAGCGAAAACCACTCCCTGACCAGTTATTAGGGCTACAGGTGGACTGGAACTGCAGCACTTGATCCCCAGGCAGCTGGAAAGAAAGGAGCAATATTAGGACACAATTTGCACTACCACAATGTTCAGAAACAGGTATTGTAACCTACCTAGCAAAACGCCAGAAGGAGGTAGAATGGAGGAAGGGGAAAACCCCACACGTGGGGAAACCTCCCTCAGGGAATGAGTGCAAAATAATGTAGTGTGTTCCAGTTAATGTTCCAGTAGTAAGTTCCAGGGAAAAAATCCAAAAGAAGCAGAACCCAAGTCCAAAGTACTTTCAGAGTCCAGAAGCAAATCCAGGTCGCCAAAGCACAAGGGAAATCCAGAAGCCATCCGAAATAGAAAAAGCCAGAGTCAGGAAAAAAACAGGAGAAAAAAGCACAAGGTTAGCCAAAAAATACAGGTACAATCCAAAGGCAATCAAGTAGACAAGAGCCAAGGTCAAAACCACAGAAACAGGAAATCAGGAAGCAACACCCAAAATACCACTCACAAGGATAGCTGAGAAGCACTGAATGTAGGGTGGTTGGGGCTTTTATGCGCTTCTTCCTGGTTGTGTCTTGTCACGTGACCTGGTGCTGGTCACCTGAGCGGAAATCTATTGTGCTCAACATGCGTCCTGGAGTCGCCATGGCAACCAACAAAGCCGCACCATGCAGAAACGGATCTGGGCAGGTCGCCGGAAGTGCCACAAAGGCGTGAGATCAGTGCGGAAGAACCCCAGCACCCCAGTGACCCCACGCAGTCATGGAGGTGAGTAGGTAAGGTGGCCCGGAGGTGTGAAAACGGGGCCTAAGAAAAGCCTGCGACAGTCACCGCGGTAAGCGCATGTCACCCTGCCCATGGCTTAAGGAAACAAGTTCCACAGACTTCAAAGTCAATGCCAATAGTTATAAAAGTCTGCTGATCCTGCTGCAGGGAGTTTAGCAAATGTTAGAAAATGTTCAGCTGCAGGACCAGATGATGTAACATATCTAAAAGATAAAGAACATTGATCAACTCTGCTAAAATCTATTGTAGAGTCAACAATGACACTATAGAATTTCGCCATTTTAACTTCTTCAAGGATAACGCCCCTTGTCTCTTTCACTAGTGCACTAATGAAATAATTTGGAATGTCATGGCTCAAGCAGGTTTCATTCCAGTTACCATGAGCAATATGCGGTCCTAAAGCATTGTCATACTTGGAGATCATCTTGAGTAACTCCCAAAAATGTCCTTCATTGGACGTACTTCCCAATCCTGCATATTCTGTGTCCATGGAGAGGCCTCCCTTGCTTGGCGAGATACAATATAGCATCAAGCAGTCTTCTTAGAATACCACTGTGTTCTCGATCTGTTCCCTTTCAGCTTTTCTTAGCTCAGAAACAATAGTTCTACCATCGCTAATTCTAAATTTGGCTATTTGTAGCTGTTTTTCAGCTTCACAGTGTATCTTGGAATTTTCATGCAGTACAATGTTTTCTGTTCCTTTTTTAAAATTGGAAAAAGCACAACTAGGATCAGACCAAACCTTTGAAAAGTTGTATTTTTTTTATCGGCTAATGGCCAACATGCAAATCAAGAAAGGCTGTTACTACTTTGAGAATACACACACACCACTGCCTTAATACAGAAAATCCACCCGCAACCTTTTTTTATACCAATCTGGATTAACTCTTCGAACATTGGAGTCGTATGGACATTTTGTATAGCCGTCTTTTAATCCAGGCTGACATGGACCAGCTGCAAAAAGTGGTCAAAGTAAAGGTGTAGATATTGCCCTGCTCTGAAAGAGGCAAGGATCTGTTGGGTATTCTTGCTGCATGTCAAGTGTGACCTGCATGTGTACATTCACACTGCATGCCCCAATTTCCTCAGTTATCCATGTCTTGTTCTACTTTTGTGCCAACATTGGTATCTTCAACGGTTTCAGTGCAATCAGCAGTTATGCGACCAAATGTAACTTCAGGCTGGGACTGGGTAACACTGTCTGTTGAGCGATCAGGACACTGTAAATTCAGTAGAGCATTGTGGATGCTCAGGAATTTCAGTCCATGATGGGTGATCTGTGGAATGCATTGTCGTGATAGGAGGAGAAGCAGACAGATGTTCATCACCAGAAGCATGAGCGACAGAATTAAGGGGGGTTTTCTGCTGAATTTTAAAAGCAAGGATCAAATTAATCTTGTAACTACAATAACATCATTCAGTGGTTAAAAATGTTGGCATTACTTGAATGGGCAATAACTTACCTTTGCTCCTGCTTGTCAGTAGAACCTTTGGGCTGGATCTTGAAAACAGACAAAATATCTTGAGGATGTTGCTGCTTTGGCAAGTTTCTGTTTGCTCTGGCACCAGAAACGTTTGGTTTAGCAGCCGATGACTCTGGATTCATGATGTTAATCTAATTCCTACTTCTGCAACAAGAGAAGGAAAGCAACAGAGATTAGTGCATATTTTAATTAAGTTTACACAGCTAATCAATGATTCAAGTTGAACTACAGCAACAAGACTGTCTCTCTCTAATGAAGTGGTCAACTAAAAAGAATCTTTAATTATTGAGCCATTGCCCATGGGGTGGGGAAATTGAACATCTGTCACAGACCATGTTTTCATGTTTCATGCTAATGCATTAGAACAAATCAATTTACATGGTAAATAAGGAAAATCAACAGGCCCTTGGCAATGTTGGTTTGCTGTGGGGTAGGCCAGTGGTCCATTAACGAGGCTCCTTCCAATTTTAAAAATGAGCAGCAGTGGCTAATTCTGCTGGATGCATTTAATAACATGTCACGAAGGAGGCCTGATCCCAGCGGAAGAGGATAAAGAAACCCTGCCACACCCACAGTGATTTGGCTGAGCATTGCAAGGAGACGGGTGCACCTACGCCCTGAAGCTCTGCCCCCATATACTCTAGGGGTCTATGCATATACTAATGAGGTTTTTTTAGGACTTCAGCCCTGTCGACTTTGCAGACCTTAAAAATGCTTACTTCCCTTTAGTCCTCCCAGATAAATAGGCTGGATCGCAGTACAAACCTGCCAGTGTGGGCCAGCTTTTGGGGTGAAAGTGGAGCACTTATTTGTGGGCCAGTTTGATGACTTACTTCACCATGCGGCTTGTAGTTTTGACCAGTATTACTGAATATTCTTAAAACGGCACAATTTTCATCACATCTCATCAAAAAAATCACCCTTGAGTACTACTACAACATTCTTTCACAAAAGGAGTGAATTGACATTTGTATTGCAAATGCGTCGCCACAACAACCATATGAGCAAGTGATGCATGTTCATCAATCTGTTCAGTAGGCGAGGTCACATAGTAGACGAGAGTCAGTGATACATTGCATAATCCAGGGCAAGAAGCAGCCCATAACTCTACCCAACACATGTACAACAAAATACTCAAGCACAGACCAAACATCACAACATGGAAGTGTACATGTATACTATCACACCTTGTGCTAAAAGGTAAACAGACTGTCATGAACCACATCGACGTAGACCCTACACAAATGCATCACATCCCCCACAACGGCAAACTGGACACCTCAGACAGCACAGATCCATCTGCCTGCTCCCTCACTCCCCTCCATGCTGTCCTGAGTGAGTGTCGCACAGAAGCCGGTTTGTGTACACTGAAGGTCGGACTGATTGAGGGATTGGGAACACTGAATTGCCATAAATGAATGCAGTGCTAAGAGGACAAGGCAAGCAAGCAAGCCAGCCCCAGTCACCTTGCAGAAACACCAGAGACAAACCAGAAAATGGGGTTTGTTTTCTCCAACTAGTACTGTTTCAATTCTATTTTTTTTCCAACTAGTACTATGTTTGTTTCCAGGGGTTTTCTCCAACTAGTAATGTTTCATTTCTAGGTATTTTCTCCAACTAGTACTATGTTTCAATTCTAGGTTGTTTTTCACAAACTAATACTGTGTTTTGATTCTAGGTGTTTTCTCCAACTAGTACTGTGTCTCAAATCGAGGTGTTCCCCCATTACAGTTGTGCTTCATTTCTAGGTGTTCATTTCTAGGCATTCTCCCACTACTACTGTTCTCCAACTCAAAGTGCCTCCCCATTAATGCTGTACTTCGAACCTAGGTGCCCCCCCCACTCCTGTGCCTCCAACCCACCTAGGGGTCCGCCAACTAGAACCTCTAGCAAGCCTCAGAACAGGACAGAGCTGCGCTCCACAACTACCAGAGGACCACACACACAGAATACCAAAACCACTCTGAGCCATAAAGGAAAACTGGTAAAATGGCTGAACCATGAGGGCTCGCACCCCTGGTTCCACAACCTCATCAGCTACAAGTAACAACTAACCTCAAACTAAACTACAAACCGTGAAGAATCAACCCCAACGTCCAGGAAACAAACCAATCCAAGGAGGACTCCTGCTCCAAGAAAGCCAACCCACAACTCAACACCATGCCTTGCCACAAGAAAGACAAAAACTAGAATGGGAAACAGAAAGAAGAAGGAAGCCTCATCCGTGCAGGAAGGTGCCGATCAGCAAGCACTCACAACTCTGAAAAACCCAGTGAAGACAACACCAAACAGACCTAGGAAACATACAACGAACAGAGCAAAGACAGACTGCATCGCTCACTACCTCTCCACATACGACTGCTTTGCAAGTGAAGACTGACTACCAGCAACAAACCCACAGGCAAGAAGCAAAATAAATACAGAATCCATCGGGACATCAAACCCAGCATGGCAAAAAATGAACCACTCCAACCCAGAAAACACCATGGACAATACTGCAACAAGAATCGGGGACAAACTTGAATCCATTACCTTCAACACACACTACGGTACCAAATACTGGAGCAAAGGACGGGCATCAGCACAACTCACCAACCAGAACTAACCAAAACAAAACAACCCTGCCATAAATCTAATCCGGCTACTCAACAAAGAGATGGACCACCATAGAACAACTCCTCTCACCAGGCACAACTAAGAGAGAACCACCAGCAACAGAACCCGAACCGACAACACACTGACCCCGACTGACAAAAGAACAACCAACAATCCACTAAAGAAACTGCACAAACTACACTGCAGCCTGCTCAACGTTGGATGCATGGCAACACACAAAGAAATCCATGACCCAGTAAGCGAAGGAGGCACAGACTTGTTATTTCTTAGAGAAACCTGGCTATCTGACAACTACAAAGCCACTGCGAATGAAGCCATATGAGAAAAGTTAACATTAATACACGCCAACAAAGAAAACCAAAGGGGCAGAATCGCAATGAAACAAAGAGCACATCCGAGCCACAGCACTCACCTCAACTGACATCAAAGACTGTGAATACCTCCTAGTCCAGATCGAAATCAACGACCAAGCCAACATAGTGTTCCTCCTGATCTACAGACCTACGCCTACAACACGATCTTTGCGACAAAGCTAGTAGACTCCATCACCATTTTGTCAACCTCCTACGACAACCTAGTCCTACTGGGAGAAGGTTTGAAAAAGAAAACAAAACCTTGGTGTACTCACTCTGGGGACTTCTGGAAACACTGCACTTCAAGCAAATAGTAAATGGACCCACCCACAATGCCAGACATACCCTGGATGCAATCTTCTGCAAAGAAGGACTATGCACATCCGCGCCACCTACACTAATGGTATGGTAAACCACTACTATCTTCAAAGAAATCCTCAACCACAGAACCCCAGCGACACACTTCCGGAAGATAATGTCATCACTTAAAACAGGAATAGTACCAACCGCCTTCAAATCAGCATACATCAAACCACTGGTAAAAAAGGAATCTGGAGTCCTTAACAAACGTACTAGACTCACCCTAAGCTATCACAAGAGAGCCAATCGAAACAACCGCAGACGTAGTGGAAAACACACTCGGCAACTGGATTACCAATGCCGTAGACCACCTGGCAACAGCAAAACCCTACAAAGCCACACAAAAAAAACTCACTGTAAAATGGTTCACAGAAGTGCTGTAAGAACTGAAAAAAGAAAAATGGCAAAATGGAAAAAACCTGCAAAGAATAGTACAACCAACAGGAAAAAATAGAATACCGAAGACAGCTCCAACTACAGGTTCTAACTTTAGAATCATAAAAGAGATTAATAAATCCTTCATCCTGCAAGAACGTCATCCCGACACAATCACTATGTGACGGCATCACCAACCATCTAAGATGTTAATGTTAAAGGTATTTGTACGGTATTTGTACCGCACACCATCACTAACGGAGTAGTCCCCAGTTGAAAATCAAAAATAGAAATAATCCAACAGACCATCAACACAACCCACACTAATACAACCGCTGAACCACAGACAACGGGTGAAACACGTCTACAGCAATAGAATCAACCACCGAAGAAATCTTCTCCATATTGATCAAGTACCACCAACCTTGCAGGATATCCAAGCGACACTTGTCCCCCGGACATGTTCAAAGAAATCCTGAACCACAGAGTCACACTTCTGGAACCTAATGTCATCACTTAAAACAGGAATCGTACCAACCGCCTTCAAATCAGCATGCATCAAACCACTGGTAAAAAGGTATCTGAAAGTACAGAAGACCTAAACAACTAAAGACTGATATCCAACTTGCCCTACCCAGCGAATATCCCTGAGAACTATGTATAGATCCT
Organism: Ambystoma mexicanum; assembly: GCF_040938575.1. Classification (NCBI taxonomy): domain Eukaryota; kingdom Metazoa; phylum Chordata; class Amphibia; order Caudata; family Ambystomatidae; genus Ambystoma; species Ambystoma mexicanum. The sequence goes on from NC_090929.1 coordinate 670,481,203, forward strand.
ACTTAAATACGTTGAAACAAACAGAATACTCAACTACTCAAAAGTTGGCTTCAGACCAATAAGAGGAACCGAATCGGCACTCCTATCGTTATGGGACGACCTGAAAATAAATGCAGACAACGGCGCCATATCTGTCCTCCTACTATTGGACATATCTGCGGCTATTGACACAATTAGCCACGCAACACTAATAGAAAGACCGTGGAATGTGGCTTGAAGGAATCCGCACTAAAGTGGCTTACTTCATTCCTCACAAATGGAACCGATAGAACCTTCTTACCACCTTTCATCTCAAACACCAAAAACATCTCCTGCATAGTTCCACAGGGATCCATCCCCTCTCCCTCGCTCTTCAACATCTACATGTGCCCCCTGATGAAAATCATTCGAACCCACAGACTAATAGCTTACAACTACGCAGATGACGCACAACTGATTGTGAAGAGATTGTGAAGACGACCACGACCTAGGAACCAATCAAATGCCTGAACTGTCTCACAGACATCTACAGCTGGATGACAACGAACAACCTCAAACTGAACCCGTCAAAAACAGAAATGATTTTCTCACACCACAGAAAACCACGCAACCAATTCACAACTGGACTGGCTGGCTGCTATGGCAATGTAACCAGAGACTTCCAACATGGCAAATAGCCTAGGAATACTCATGGACGTCTGGAACTGCAAGTCAACACAATCACTAAAAAATGCTTCAAATGGATTGTATCCTCCAACGTATTCCACATCTTTGACATGTAATGTCCACAGCTGTGCTTCTTTGGAAACTTTTCGGCAGAGGGCGTCCTGCGTCGATGGCGTCGGCTCAATGTCCCTTAAATGCCTCCAATGAGGATTACATCACCGGATGTTATAAGTAGGACGCACAGCGCCCGTAACTTCAGTTCCGTTTTTTCCACAACCGTGTTTGCTTCGAGAACTCAGTGCGTCTCGTGTTATCTTCTTTGTGAAAATGTATACATCATCTACACCACCGACTCTGCGGTCTGGTTTTAAGACATGCCGGGACTGTAAGTCCAAAATGTCCATCACGGACCCACACCATATCTGCTTGTGGTGTCTGGGTGAAAGTCATGATACCAACGACTGCTCGAAGTGCCAGTCGTTGACTGCCAAGGCCTTGCGGGAGCGTAAGGGGAAATTGCAGGTAGGTCGGGTGTCCAAGCCCCGTAAAACCAAAAAATCAACGGGTCTTTCCACCGACGATTCGAGGGGTGACTCTCTCGGAAGCAGCGTCACCGGTCGCCTTCCCTGTCTTTGTTGGATGATGGCTCCGCGAGGAAAGTGGCTTGTCCCACTAAATCCTCATCTCCTGAGGAATGGGAGGCATTCAGGGAGCAAATGCTGCCGATTTTTCAATCCCAGGGCACCGTTCCGTCCGCGCCTTTGGTAGAAGCCGGCAGGGAACGGTCTTGGTCCGATGCTCGCGCGCCTTCGGACCCGGACACTCAGATAAACATCGGGAACCTTTGAAGTCCCCTTCGGACAAGGCTCAGGTGGATCGCCAGAGACGTGCCAGATCCAGGTCTCGGCCTTCGTCCCCAACAAAACCAGTGAAATCTGGGAAGGTGTTGAGATCGGTGTCGACACAGTTGGCGCTGTGTCCGTCTAGTGCGGCTGTCAGGGCTTTGCCTTTGAGCCAGCCCTCAGAGCCTTCGGTGCCTTTGTCGATGCCGAAGCCATCAGCACCCTCAATGCCATCGGGGCAAAATGGCTGGAATTTGCCGGTGGAGGCCCCTGTGACTGTGGATCCTCTGAGAAAGACTTTATCCAAGTCTGTGAGGCCTGTTATGGACTCCAGGGCCGCTTCTGTCCCTAGGAAGGAGTTTTTTCATTCTCTGCATGATATTTATGAGGAGAGGTCAGGTATGGAGTTGGAGCCTGTTGAAACTCCTGAGGCTCCTGACATGGTCTTTTCTGAAAACAGTCAGTTGGAGGATTTGCGTCAGTTGTTACATGATGCCAGTGGCCTGGACACATCTACTGAGATAGAGTTTGGTAGGCCGGAGCCTGGGGCTCATGCTGAATCCTCCTATAGGAGGTTGATGTTGAGGGTCACAGAGTACCTAGGGTGGTCCGGCCTTCAAGTTGATTTCAATCAGGATGACCTGACTGACATTTTAGATCAGGGTCCATCCACTTACCCAGGGTTGGCTTTTCATTTGGCATTACAGAAGAGGGTGGCGGCTACTTGGCAGACCCCGGAATCTCTTATGGCGGTCAACAAGTGGTTGACTAAGAAGTACTGCCCATCCAGTAGCGACTCAAGCTACCTTTCCACTCGCCCCATTCCTGAGAGTTTTGTAGTTCAGGCAGCCAGGGCCACCTCGAAGCAGGCAGCGTACCCTACCATCCCTCCTGATAGGGACAAGCGCTTCGATGGTTGGGCACGCAAGGTATTTTCAGCTGGGAGTATGGCACTGAAATCGGCCAACTCCACCTGTGCCTTGGCAAAGTTTTCACACACTCTGTGGAATTGTCTCTTGCGGCTGAGCATATTCCATAGGGGGAAGAAAGGGATGGTTTTCTTGCTATTGTGCAGGATGGCAAGGATGCAATGTGTGAATCCCCTCAGTCTGGGTTGGACATGGCTGATAGTGTTAGCCGGTCCATGGCTGCGAGCACTGTGATACGCAGGTTTGCGTGGTTGCGGAAGTCGGGTTTTGCTCCGGATGTGCAAGCCCATCTTCCAAACCTGCCCTTTGATGGCTCTCATTTGTTTGGCAGCAAGGCTGACGAGAGCCTTGAGAGGTTGCAGACCTCCAAAGCTGCTGCTAAATCTTTGAGTGCAGCTGTGCGTCAACTTCTGCCTTTTCGTCCTAGGAGACAGCAGTGGAGGGGGGTTCCTTTCGTTACTACTCTTTTGGTAGAACGAGAGAAGCCGCTAATCAAAGCGGCCACCGTAAAGGTACCTGTGGTGGACAGGGAAATAGGGGTGCCAAAGCCGCTGCCGCAGCCGCTCCAAAACAGCTATGAGGCCAGGGTCCATAGTTCGCCGGTTGGGGGCAGACTGTCTGAGCATCTCAAAGAATGGCGAGCTATTACATCAGATGCGTTGGTTCGCGAAACAATAGCCCACGGCTACTGCCTACCCTTCCTAAAGCGGCCTCACGACAATTCACCGGGGAATCTCTCTTTGAAGCTTCTGGATCCGCTCCTTGTGCAGGAAATCTTGACCCTGCTGGAGAAAGGCACTATAGAACTAGTGCCTGTGGCGGAGAGGAACAAAGGTTGGTATTCCCCATATTTTTTGATTCCAAAGAAAGACAAAGGACTGATACCGATCTTGGACTTGTGTTGCTTGAACAAGTTCCTAAGGAAGGACAAGTTCAATATGATCACTCTTTCTCAGGTCCTTCAGGCGCTTCGACTTCAGGATTGGTTGGTGTCTCTGGACCTACAGGATGCTTATTTTCATGTGCCGATTCATCCAAAGCACAGAAAATACCTAAGGTTTGCGGCTGGCAACTCGCACTTTCAGTTTCGGGTCCTGACATTCCGATTGACCTCCGCCCGAGGGTCTTCACCAAGCTAATGGTGGTGGTCGTGGTGTTGGCAGTGTATCTCAGGAGAAGGGGGGTTCACGCCTACCCCTACCTGGACGACTGGCTGATCCGGGCGCATTCTCCCGAACAAGCTTTGCATCATCTCAGCCTCACCTGCCGCTCCCTTCACAAACTGGGCTTCTCCCTCAATTTCAAGAAGTCCCATATGACACCTTCCCAGCAGCTCCAGTACATCAGGGCTTTGTTGGACAAGTCCTTGGGGAAGTGCTCGCCTCCCAATGTGAGGGCTCATCACATTGTACAAATGGTCAACAAATTTTAACATGCCCAGAGTCTTTCCGGCTTTCGAATTCTTAACGTTGCTCGGCCTCATGGCATCCTGCATTTTTCTAGTGCCAGAGGCCAGACTGAGGACGAGATCCCTTCAATGGGCTCTCAAGATGCAGTGATCGCAATTCTCAGGCAAGATGTCAGATCCCATTCAGTTTCCACTCTCGGTCTCGCAGGATCTTCTGTGGTGGGCCAGCGAAGGGAATCTGATGAAGGGTGAGCCTTTTTGGCAACTGTGGCCAGAGGTGATGGTGGTGACGGACGCTTCCCCTCACAGGATGGGGAGCTCAAGCCAACGAGCGGACCACCAGCGGTCCTTGGTCTCTGTCGTAGTCCAAACTCCACATAAACCTTTTGGAGCTTAGGGCCATCAGGCTGGCCCTGAAAGCTTTTCTGCATTTGTGCAGGGGAAGAGTGTCCTGATCACGACGGACAACACAGTGGCCATGCATTACCTCAACAAAAAAAGGGGGTAGGGTCACTCCCGCTGTGCAGAGAGGTGATGCAGCTCTGGTTCTGGGCAATACAGCAAGGAATATCACTCTCAGGAGTTCATCTAGCCGGATAGGAGAATGCGACGGCGGACGCTCTGAGCAGGCAGAGCACAGTCTCCCATGAGTGGGAGTTGGCACAGGAAGTCCTTCTGGAGATCTTCGCTCTTTGGGGAACCCCTCAAGTGGATCGGTTCACGACCGGTGGCAACCGAAAGTGCAAGAGATTTTGCTCAAGGGAATTTCCACCGAGAGGTGCTTTAGGGGATGCGTTCGTCATGGATTGGTCATTCCCACTTCTGTACAAGTTTCCTCCGATCCCCATTATTCCTCAGGTGCTAAGGAGGTTGCGGAGGTTCGGGTCCTACATGATCCTCATTACTCCGGATTGGACCAGAAGAGCGCGGTTCCCGTACCTTCTAGAAATGTCCATCTGTCCTCCACGCCGTCTTCCCCACAGAGGGGAACTTCTCTCGCGCGAGGGGCGGTCGGGTTCTCCATCCAGAGGTCAAGACTCCCAACCTTCACGCTTGGTTTCTGAAAGGTTGCGATATAAGGATTGGGACCACCTGGATGACGTGATGGAGGTGTTGCTTTCGGCCAGACAGCCGGCAACCAAATCCCTGTACCGTTGCCATAAGTTTTGCGACTGGTGCAGGGGAAACTGTCGATCCTTTTCAGTGTCCTATTCCAATGATTCTTTCTTTCTTGCTTTCTTTGGCCCACAGGGGTCTTTAAGTGGGTACCATTAAAGGTTACCTTGCGGTGCTGTCTATTTTCAAACGCTTGTTTTAAGAGTGTTCTTATTTTAAGATTCCTTTGATTTCCCCATTTCTAAAAGGGCTCACAAATGTGTTCCTGCTGTCCCCTTTTAAGGTGCCGGTTTGGGATCTGAATTTAGTCTTGAAATTCCTGATGGGTGCTCCGTTTGAACCTCTGCACTCTTGTCCGTTGAGACTGTTGTCTTTCAAGATGGTTTCCTTGGTTGCAGTTACATCTGCTCACAGAGTGAGTGAATTGCAGGCACTTTCATCTAAGCCCCCCTTCACTGTGTTCCACAAGGATAGGGTTGTACTGAGGGTACGTCTGTCCTTCCTGCCTAAGGTAGTGTCTGAGTTTCATCTGAGTCAGAAAGTGGTACTTTCTGCTTTCTAACCTCCTCCTTATCCTGGTAAGGAAGAGGTAAGGCTCCATAGGTTCACCCTAGGAGAGCTTTGAGCTTTTATATTTCTAGGATGTCCATGGTCAGAGTGGACGACCAGATTTTTGTGGGATACACTATACACCGATTGGGCCAGGCTGTTTCCAAATAGACCTTGTCCAGGTGGATTATCCTCACCATTACTGAATGTTACAGATTGGCTGGCAAGAACCCTCCTGAGGGGTTTCGAGCTCACTCCACCAGGGGTTGTGGCTACATCCACTGCCCTACAGCAGGGAGTTCCTATTAAGAACATTTGTGATGCTGCAACGTGGTCTTCCATCCGTTCCTTTGTCGAGCATTACTCCCTGGATACTGTCCATGGTCAAGATCTGGCCTTTGGTAAAGCAGTGCTTTATTCTGCCATCTGATTGGTCAAGGGAGAAGAATTTAGAATACCCAATCACTGATACTGCTTTGGGAGTCTGTCAAAGATGTGCAAAATGTTGGAGGACACAATCCATTCGAAGAACACGTTACTTACCAACTGATAACGTTTTTTCGACTGGATGTTCCAACGTATTCCACATCGCCCTCCCAACCTGCCCCTCTGAAGAATTTCCTATGCTGTTGCAGCTTGTGTTCCCTAAAGGCTATGTGCAGTCAAGCAGGCAGGGTGTGCGGGCATGTCACACGTTATGGAGGGAAAAAACATGAACTGAGGCTACGGGTGCCGTGCAACCTACTTAGAAATTCCGGTGACGTCACCCTCGATGGAGGCCTTCGAGGGACATCGACCCGACGCAAGACGCCCTCTGCCAAAAAGTTTCCGAAGCAGCACAGCTGTGGACATTACATGTCAAAGATGTGGAATACGTTGGAGGAACATCCAGTCGTAATAACGTTACCAGTTGGTGAGTAACTTGTTCTTCTACCGCCTAATACTACTCAGGGGAATGCTTCCACCTCTCCTTTACAATCATATCACTGATACTAGCAAGAACTGACTACGCAAATAGCCTCTACCTAGGAATGCCGGAAAGACTCACCAAGAAACTACAAAGAGTCCAAAACACAGCAGCTAGGATTGTACTAAGATTAAACAGAAGAGACCACATCACTTGAGCTTTGAAAAACCTTCATTGTCTACCAGTAAAACAATGCATCAAATTCAAAGCCCTCTGCATCGCCCACAAAGCCTTACACAGACAAGGAGCAGAATTCCTCCAAGCCAAAATCAGCCGCTACCAGCCAAGAAGGAACCTAAGTTCAAGTGCCGACCGAGAAATGGAGATAAAACAGTACGAAAAGAGCACATTCGGAGGAGCAGCTTTCTCACGCCTAATTGCTAACCTATGGAACAACTTGCCCAAAAGAAAATAGACCCACAGAAGACTACATAACCTTTAGGAAATGACTTAAAAGCTGTTTTTTCAGCAGACAATAAGAAGCGCAAAGGGACATAAACGGCAAAAACGTTGTGCTCCAAAAGAAACACACTAAGGGATGCGGTCAAGATAACAGTGGCAAAATCATCAAGGAGGAGCAGACTACCCCACCGCCCACATTGCCTGCCCCATAGCTATGCCCAACCACTAGATTGATTGACGAAGAGAAGGCCGCACAATAAACGGACGGACTCATGGAAACACCCATGTGCAATGTATGCACCCAGGAAAGCCCAGACAGGTACAGTATTATAACCGAAGCACCACCATAACATTTTACCAACCACATAACTAGGGCCGCCCGGTCGAGCACCACTTCCTTAATTTATCATAACATCAGCTGTGCACCCATTCAAAAGCCTACCACACAACAGCTGTAATCCAAACTTCTACGATTAAACCCGGGCTGAGTAACCAGGAACACACTAGTTACAACCAACCCTCTGACCTCTAACCAGTTGGGAAGTCAGCCTCCACACTTGGAGCGGAGGCGGGATTGACCACAACTAAGAACATTGGAAGGTACCATTGAGCGGCAACCAAGACTCATCAAAACGAACCGATTTACTAACCTATTTTCCCCCCTTTCCTGCTCCTCCAACAGAACCAATGCCACTATAACACGACTAGGGGCTAGCCACACTACACATAGATACACTGAGAACTAATGTAATGCTCGCACCCAACCAACTCTACGAGACTCTGGAAGCAACATTAGAGGGAACACCCTTGCACATAATCCATAGATCCATTGACACTACACAAATGCAGACCAACACAATACAATAAAACACCCAAAAGTCCCCCATGACTCTGGACCTTTATGGATAAAACTAACCAGTGCGCATGACTGAAAGCTCCACCCTAACATCATACGACCCAGCACAAACACTAGCACACATCCAAGGCACTGAGTCCTATCCATATGGTCACAACACGCGAGGCCTCTCGAATCAACCACCACATGCAAGACAACGCTCACAGATGCCAGTTCCTCCTGGTTCTGAACCTATGGTATCCCCCACTAACACACCCAGTATCCTTCTCTTGCAGAGCCAACTGAGTGCCTGGAGACTGCCCTTGGGTGGTAGTGGTGCACTGTATAAATGAACATAGCATGTACCAAGAACTTGAACCACACTGAGCAGTCTAGTTGTTTTTCTAAAGCACATGTGTGCAGGACATTTAAACCTAACGAGCGTTGAAGAGGCAAAATGGGATGGCCCCTTCTCCCAACCCACATACAAACTGTGGAACATGATGTCACACCCAAAGAACCTCCGGCCACACAGGTTCACACCTCTGCCCACTGCCCCGGATGCCATTGCACACCGTGGCCATGCACCACCTGTGAACCCAGGCCGCATCCCGCCCAAGTCACGCGGGAACCAAAACGGAGCTGGGACCGATCACAGGGACCAGCTCGACTAAACGCTTCGCAACCTAAGCTGCCATCGTTAGAGATGACATGACGACATAGCCATGACAGACAGTAACACACGTGCTGCCATGCACCTGGATCAGACAAACACCAATCCACACAAAGAACACGCTCGGTGCTATGACTTAGCAGACCGCGTACACTCAAGACGTGCATCGTTATTATTTTTCACATAGGCCAGCAACCGCATTGCAGAAACGCAAGACGCTGGAAGACCTTGTGTATATGCTTGCAGAGGCTTCATGCTACTAACCCTGGAGACAAGACCCTATAGATGGACCGATGTACAAGGAACCACACTGCACCCCACACCCCCTTGCCCCATGGGCCTTATGCCATAACATACAACCAAGCCAAAAGTAGGCCTCAAACCAAAGCCGACAGGCCAAAAGCAGCTCATACGGAGCTACAAGGTGCTGAGCGTGCAGAACAACCCCTGGCTGGAGCCACCGCAGCCAAGGTTGCGATGTTGCAATCCACATTCCGTGCTCTCCAAGCCAAGGTGACACCTGCCACTGCTGCGACTACCCGAAGCAAAATACAAATCAAATCCCTGTAATTCTGCCTCAGCCACAGTCTCTCAACATGTGACCAGGCCGACCTGATACGGAGCCAATTCCCAAAGACTGAAGAAGCACTGGTGTCCCACGTCCGGGACCCCTCTTGCAACAAAGTCGTAACAACCCAGACATAGGCGGCGATGGGAAAGGAGCGCTCTAATGGCAGTAGTAGGACTTGTCCATTGTTTTTCACTGACACATAGTCCTACATTGTTGCCAGCACCAGGTACATTGTGGACTGGGAACAACGATGGTCCCAGTCTTGGGGGCTTGCTGATGAACCAATCAGGACACGGGGGGCTAACCACTGACGACATTACCACATAACCAATCACTAACCCTCTCCATGTATCATTTTCGGAGTAACAATTATTTAGGGACGAACCAAGCGTACCTCCTGGCCCTTACTCCACCAATAACCCCTTTCACTATATGGTCCTATACTGAACCTACCACTCGGGGAACCAACCCGGAGTGGCGGTAGGTTTGGGGATGAGCTTTTACAGATGACGCAAATTGTTACGTCACTCAGGTACAAAACGGGCCTGCGAGCCTGATTACGATGAGAAGTTGCCTGGAACCTATGCTCCATTTATTTGTCCCTGCCTGTTTTTTTGTAATAAACAGCAGTAACTAATTGCTCTTGTGTGGCCCCTCTACTTCTTTGGGACGTGGAAGGAGTTAGGGCCTTCCGAGAGCTGGAGGTCCACAGACCGAGGGTACGGCTCGGCCGACCACCATAAAATTACCCTAACACGTTGGAGGCCCCAGCGAGATCGTCTGTGATAAGGTGGCCCGGCAACGCATCCCCCTCCACCGTTGCCCCTTTGGAGGACTGCAGGACCATCGCAGAACTGCTAGATGACCGGATTGCGCAACCGAAGATTGGCCGTCGGGAGCCAACTTTAAAATGTTCCCGTCCATGGTTGGCGAGTGTCCAGACGAGGGGAAGTGGCGAGCTGATTGGAAGGGGTGCCCGCAGCTGAGCGGCACCGGCAGATGTGAGCCTAATGTGAGTATGGACCACACAACAAGCAATATTGTGTTGTGCGGGTGGGGGGGAGGAATTGTAAATAGGGTGGCAGGTGGTTTTACATTGTCGCAAAATTTGGTCTATATGTGGTGATCGGCACGTGAGTTGTAGTAGGGAACGGAACGGAGCGGACGTAGTCCCTTCTTGTGTTGACAAGCCTAGTGGGTGGGACGAGTGCCCACATGTCGGACAGAGTGCCGCACTGATTGGTCTGGATAGTGAACATTGTATGGGGGTGTGGTATTCCTATGAGTCGGCGTTGTAGTTAGATGAGTAGATGAGGATTCCTATTAATTGAGTGTTTTAGCTCGGTGAATAGATGATAGATTCCCGCAGGAGGTAGCTAGAGTCTCTCTCAGATCGCGGAAGATAGTTGGCTGGATAAGTTCCCCTGGTGAGGGAGCGTATCACACGCGAGGCGACGCAGCGGGTGCAGACTAACTATATTAAGAAAAGTGATTAATGGATACTCCACTCAAGGTGTAGTGGAAAGACAGCTGTGGGGATTGTGGGGTTTTATTAGGGGGAAAGTGGCGCGCATTACATGTCAACTGTGTGTACGCAGTAGGTTGTGGTAGCTGGTGACATCACCCATAGAGTATTGCATAGGACATCTCGTTTTTATGAAGATTGGAGCCGCGGCCAGCAGATAGGGAGGGGCGCTGGTGAGCAGGTGGCCACGCACGGAGAACGCCGGCACGTCCTTGAGGGGGGGGGGGCGGGCAGCGGTACCACCCGTGTGGACAGAAAAAGTACCAGCATACACAGTGCAGGCTGTGAGGCAAAAGAGGGGAGGAGGGGCTCGCACAGTAACACGGGCGCCCCAAGGAGCGGCTACCCCGAAAGGGCAGGGCGTCCCAAGAGCACGCCGCGCAGGGTGTGGGGTCACAGGGGACCTAACATGCCACGGGTTGAAGGGGGCCCTAGAATCGCAGAGGGGCGTGTCGGAAGATGGCAGCCCAGTGCAAGACAACAGAGAAATAGGTGTTGAAGTAATTAAGAGAGTTTTAACGCATATTTTTTCCTTCCTACTGACAACGGAGAATCAGAAGTCCCCAACCAGGGGCCAGGTAACGGTGGTATATATTTTAAAAATGTCATTGTACTATGGGGTAGGAACCCACCATGGGTACCACACATTAACAACACCACTACAATACATCTGTACAACACTGCCACCATACAGAGACAAGATAGTAAAGTACAGTATAGATTGGACTAAAGGTACAGACGAAAGAATAAGGATAGCTTGGCCGCCTAATGGTAGCTTCTGTAAGGAAACTCAACATTCACTGATAGCGTACTTACACAACACATACAATGGGAAGAAGTTGACAAACCATTTAGAAATGTTCAATCTTTGGAGGATGTTTAGGGGTACGGCCCAGAGATGATGAGCATGCAAGAAGTAAAGGAAGAAGAGGAGAGTGAGGGAGAGGGGTGCGCTCTACCCCAGGCTCCTCCCAGCGCTGTTGCAGACAGCGCTGAGGAGAGATAGGAAGAGACTGAAGGTTTATACCCAATAAGAGAATTGAAACAAGCAGCCAAGCCCCGAGAGTTGACAGCAGCAGAGGGATATTTAAATCCTACATACAACCCACCACTGTATGCTCCGGAAGAGCACTACCGAAAAACATCACTCAAAGAGGACACAGTAGGTATGGAAGGGACACAGTTGAATGATGATGGCATAAAGAAAGCACAGCTTGAATTAGCAGGAATAGGGCCAGACAAATGGATAGCAGCACAGGTGCTCTTAAAGCTACAGGGGATGACCACAGGACAGGAGGAGGGGGCGATCAAGGCAATAGAAAGAGTGGAAGCAGGACGAACACAGAGGGAGGGAGAGGTAAGTAACAGAGAAGAAGGGAACTCAACAAAGGAGGAAAAAGCAAGACTGGAAGAAAAGATAGCCAAATTAAAAAGAACACAAAGCATACTCACTAAGCAGCTTGAGCTAAAGGAACTGGAGAGGCATGTGCAGGTGCAGCTGGGGAGGGAAAAAGGAGTGAGGATGGAACTTGAGCAGCAAGGGGAAGAAGAAAGGGAGCGGGAGGAGGCATGCATACGGGGCATCGCTGAAAGGGCAGCGCTTATGAAACAGCGGGAGAATAGGAGAAGGGAAGAAGAAAGGGTAGAGATTGACAGGGAAATGATATTCTGAAAGAAAGATCCTATCAGAAAGCACACGTAAGTACGAAGAGGGCCAGATAATAGACAGCATACTAGCGAGGGGTAGTGGAGAAGTGGGTACAAGGGATAGGGATACAAAGGCTCTGAGCGAGGTGAGTGACGCCATAATAAAAGGGCTACACAGGGTCAGGGCGGATGTGGAAAATCAGGATGAACGGCCAGGTGAGCAAGCGCAAAAGGCAAATGACAGGGCTATGGGGGCAAGTTAAGTACACGCGGTAGCAAAGTAGTGACAGCACCCCAGGTAGGGGTGGATACCGTGGATGCAGATAAGTGCGTGGACATAGATTTGGGAACAGTAACAGTACGATACCCCTGCCCATGCACAAAGCTCACATCCGCAGGGGGTTCTGCAGTGACGAGGATGGGGACGAATCATGCAGAGGACCGAGCGCTGAAAACAGAGAGGGGCTTAGCAATCTTTACATCACACGTACAGGCACAGGGTCGTCATGGGACTGAAGAACACGAGAAGAGAAAGCAGCCAGACAGGAAGGCACAAGTACGCACAGGGGAGATGCACTACAGACAGTAATATCGTCAGCCACACACACACCATATGTCAACAGGCTCAGAGACCTCCCTGGGCGCAGAAGGGAGGGGCTGGCGATAGCGCACAAGGGCCATTCATACCAACGCAGGGGAACACATGGGAACAGAGGACACGCAACATGCACGCAACCTCATAGACCTCTTTGACTAATTGTCCGATATGGAGGACAACACACAGGACATACAGACAACACAGCATAAGCGCACACCAGACGAAATGGCTGAACACACGCAGATGCCCTTATTGGGAAGGGGTGGGATAAGGCCACAATATGTACCCTGGAAGCATGCAGACAAGGAGAACATTAAGTGCAGGCTGTCCTCCTTGAGTGGAGGGGCTGGGAAATGGATATACGAAATGGAAAAATTGACAGCAGGGCACAGGCTAGCGCTGGGTGACGTAAAGGGGCTCGTGATTTCAATTTTGGGTGACGCTGCAGATGACATTTGGAAGAGGGCGGGGTTCTCTGAGGTGACAATCAGCGACACATCGCATGTCGGGTCGCCGTTTGCAAACTGTAGACACACGTATGGCAGGCATTAAGAGTACAGTACCCCGAGACATCAGATATAGGGGCGATTACGTCACGCAAAATGCGTGAGACTGAGGATCCTGTTAATTACATCCAAGAAATTCAGGAGAAGTGGCACCTGGAAACGCGGGCGCCATGGGACAAAACACTAGCTATATTTTATCACATACTGATACAGGGGCTCCCAGAACCCATGCAGTGGCAACTGAAAAAGTTGGTGGGGATGGAAGCGAAGGCGTGGCCAGAGATACAACCAACTATAGTGCACCATTGTAGACTATGGCAAGAAAAGATGAAACAGAAAGAGGAAGACAGGAAGGCATATGAGGCAAAATTGGTTCAGAAAAAACTATCGCAATACGCCCTAGAGGGAGCGCTCATAACAAGCCCCGCCCCACCGGCGCAACCACTCTCACAGCAACAACCAACCATCCAACAACAAGTACCACCCATGCCCCAACAATTACCACCCCCACCCCCATACACAGCACCACAACAATACGCACAACCCATGGGGGGAGGATACACGACAATGGGCAATGGCTAAACAAACAACTACAGGGGAGAGGGGGTTTTAACAGAGGGAGAGGATTTGGACCTTCATCCCACCAACCGGGGATGGGTTTCGAGGATACTCCCAATATGGCCAGCAGGGGTACATGGATAGCACAGGGGGATTTCCATGGCAGGTACAAGAGCCGCCAACATGTTGGACATCCGGCGTAGTAGGACATGTGGCGCGCACATGCAGGGCAAGACCGGAACAACCAAGATGGGGTGAACAAGGACAACGGGGTACCAAGGGGGACCAAACAATTACTACCAAAAAGAAGCCCAGCAGACGGGTCAGGTGCAGATGGGACAGCAATATAACGCATCACAGCAACCGCACATGACGACCACCACGCAACAGATCCCACATCAACCTGCTCAACAACAGGCACACAGCAAATGATAACAGCACAACAGCAACATGTCCACACAGTACAGCAACTAACACAATTACAAGACGAGTCACAACAGCCCATGGACACCAAGGTACCGATGACGCGAATGGGGGGGAGTAACGATCATGGGTCACAACCCCTGCACTGATAACGGACAATAATTATACCCCCAATAGGACAGCCCACAGAATTCCTTGTGTGTCCCATCCTGTCGGTAACACCTAACCCTGCGAAGGAACCACGCATAAAGGTGGCGATAGGTGACAAGACATTCTCCTTCCTAGTTGACACAGGAGTCACTAGATCCTGCATCAGGGAGGGAAGTTAAATTGTCAGGTGATGCCATGCACACTCAAGGATTTTCTGGGGCTCGAGGGGTGGTTCCATTTACTGATAACATCTCTTTATCTGTCGGAGCTCACAACTTATCTCTGCCCTTGTTATATTCGAAACAAGCACCAGTGAATATACTTGGACGTGACATCATGAGTAGATTGAACATGACCATCTCCTTCACTGACAAAGGCATAATATGCTCCACACCAGGCATACACATGCTCACTGCGAGACACATACTTCAGGCTTACTGTGGCAAGACAGTGGCAAGACCAGAGCCAGTGGACCGCGAGATCTTCCAATATGGGACAGACATGGCAATAGCATGGCTGCTAGGCATTGCTGGTAAAGTGTGGAGGATACCAGCCGCCTATCTTTTCAGGCGAGAGATGCCCGTGGGTGAGAAAGAGGGGACAATAATATCAGTGGACATCGAAGGAATAGTGGCTAGGCAGGACTGGATTGCCGTTCACGCTCAGGATGAAGAAGGTAAGGCATGGAAAGCAATGATGGCACTAGCGGAAGGGTGTAAGTTAACACGGGTGTCAGACGAGGAACTGTTCTCAGACGAAGAAGGAGATGGCGAGATGGTGTTCGAGATGAGCGTCTATGTCTGGTTAAAAGTGACGTACAAAGAAGTAGCACAGAAAATAGCAATGGCACTAGAGGCACACCTCTCAGCACCACCTGATTTTTGCGAGGAAGAATTAGCTACGGTACCTGCCTCACTATGGACGACTTGTCCCTATGATGTAGGTTGCATAAAAAGCATTGGCGGTGTGAAGATTAAACTAAAAAAGGGAGCAATACTTCCCAGAGCAATACCCATTGTCTAAAGAAGCAGATGAAGGGCTTTATGAGACAATAAGTGCCCTAGTAGAGAGGGGTATATGGGTACCATCAGAATCACCATGCAATACTGCGGTATACCCTGTGCGCAAGGCCAAGGTAGGGTCTTGGCGTTTCATACAAGATTTGAGACCCCTCAACAACATTGTAGAGGCAGAGTACCCGGTGGCAGCTAACCCTGCCACTATATTATGCGGGATACCAGCAGAGGCATCACGATTCACTGTAATCAACCTCAAGAATGCCTTCTTCTCAACACCACTACATCCCGAATCACAGGACCTGACAAGTTTCACATACCGCAACACAAAATGGAAACACACAAGGTTACCTCAGGGATACTGTGAAACACCATCCATTTTTAACAGAGTTATACAGATGGACCTGGGGAATGTCGAGCTTGAGAGCACGGAGTTGCAATATGTAGATGACATTCTCATCTGCAGCACCACCGAAGAGGAGTGCAGGAGGGACTCCGTGAAGATGCTCAGTGTTGGCTGAGAAAGTGTACAAGGTTGACAAAGCAAAACTGCAATATTGCCAGGAACAGGTCCTATACATAGGACAGATCATATCACAAAAAGGGCGCAACATCGCACCACAAAGAGCACAAACAATAATGAATACACCTCAGCCACAAACGGTGCGAGAGTAACAGCAATTTCTAGGCCTGTGCAATTATTGCATAGCATGGGTATTTGACTACAGCACATACACAGGACCCCTACTGGCAGCCCTCAGAGGAGCGCAAAGAGGGGGGAGAAAGTTGGGGTGGATGAGAGAGATGACTGAAGCATTCAATGAATTAAAGGAGGCCATATCAACATCACCAGTCCTGGGTACTCCCAGTTACAAACGAGAATTCTACATCTTTTCGCATTGCGATGGTGCAGTAATGAAAGCAGTACTCACCCAAAAAACAAGCATGGGCCACAAACCTCTTGCATTTTACAGCAGGCACCTTGAGCCAGTAATGATGGGACGCTTCCTGTGCGAACAGCACCTGGCTGCTGCAGCATTCGCAGTAGAAAAGTCATCCATAACTATGGGATGCTCTACAAAACTGTATGTGGAGCATGCCCTCTTTGCAATTCTGCACAAACCCAAAAGCACAATCACTACACAGAGGGCAACGGGATATGAGATAATACTATCAAGACCGGAATTGAAAATAGTGAGATGCAACAATGTTAACCCAGCACAGTTCATAGCAGAAGAGGTAACAGAGGGCGAACATGCTCACGATTGCACATATGCCATTGAATACTACTCGTCCACTCGTAAGGTGGTGTCTTGTACATTGACGGATCCTCAACCATTGATCAGAGTTATGGCATAAGAACAGATGCAGCCGTAGTGCGATTAAGGGAGGACTGGACAAGCGAGCCAGTGAAATGCGTCAAATTGCCCCCACAATATCCAGCACAAGCAGCAGAACTGGTGGTCCTCATATTGGCCCTAGAAGAAAGTAACTGCAAAAGAGTAACAATATATTCTGACAGTGCCTATGCCATGTCTACAGTATACTCAGGATTAATAAGGTGGTTCCGAGGGGGATTTAGAAGAGCAGATGGTACCCCAGTGCAACATGCTCCCCTCCTGGGTGAACTAATAGAAGTGATAACATACTCACATGAACTAGCACTGGTGAAATGTCAGGCACACACAAATGGTGAATATCCAATATCTAGAGGTAATGAAGCAGCAGACTCCCATGCAAAACATGCTGCATATTTTGGCGAGATGCGGACCTCCAAGAAAAACAAAAAGAGAGTGGGAAGGCAAGACAGATGATAATGAAAGAAGGCTACACGCACCTCCCAGAAACACAGATTATGGAACTACAGGTGGCAGCCCCAATGGCAGAAAAAGAATTATGGGCAAAAAGAGGATGCACAATGTCCCCAACAGATGCACTATGGAGACAAAATAACACAGGAAAAGTAGTTATGCCCCTGGCCCTACTAAAACAGCCCTGGCCCAACTGCACCACCCACCAATACAGGAAAGGAGGTCATTGCAGCACGAATAAAAGAGTCATGGTTCTGTCCCGAATTAAATGCACATGTAGCAAACTTCATCAGCAATTGCCTTACCTGCCAACAATTCACAGCCGGTCACACGTTACAAGTGATCAAAGGTACAATACCATGGCCTGAAGGACCCTTCCTACACCTGCACATCGACTACATCAATATGATCAATGTATGCAAAGGCTAACGATACATGATTGTGGTAGTTTGCCCCTTCTCAAGGTGGATTGAGGCTGGCCCATGCTCCCATGCCGACGCACTTCGGGCAGCAAATTTTCTGGTGAGGGAGGTATTCCCGAGATGGGGGTTTCCGAAGCATTGAGGTCAGACAACGGTCCCCATTTCGTGAATGAACTACTCCAGCACATCACTGCGTTACTTGGGATCAAACATAAGTTTGCCTGGGCGTACCACCCACAAGCCAATGGCGTCTGCGAACGCGTCAACGGCCTCTTAAAAGAATCCATCGCGAAAACACAGCAGGCGACTAAGAAGAGTTGGCTCTACTGCCTTCCTCTGGCCTTGTTCGAGCTGCGAAACAAGCCTGGATCAGACCGCCACCTCACGCCCCACAAGGTGGTGACCGGGCACCAAATGCACCCCCCATTAACGCCACCCACAAGAGCCATGTATGACTGTGAAGGAACCAATGATATATTTGGACAAGAAATGTATGACTATGTTACTTCTCTGGTTACTAGTGCCTCCTTTATCTCAACAGATTTGACGGACACAGTGCAGGTCATAGAACGATCAACAGGAAACAACTAACAACGAGGACCAAACAGGACACTGTACGGTGAAAGAGGGGGACAATGTACTCTTGAGGAGTTTTAATCGAAGTGGAACACTCCTAGATTCACGGGGCCACATGTCGTAGAAAAGGTGGGACCCAGGGCGGTAAAGTTAGTAAATAAAGATGTTTGGACACATATCCACTGTGTTTTAAATAGGTATATAATGCAGTACCCCTACCAAACACAACATCTACCTCCACCAGCAGGGGAAATTTATATTGTTCTATAAAGGAGACTATGCACCAATTATCTCAACCACACATCAGAGGTCCCCGATTACCCGGCACACTACGTCCGTGAAAAATAGACTATATGCTTAGATATATCAAACTAATATCTAAACATTTTGTCTAAAACATCCTAACATGATTTGACAAACACAAAAGACACTCCACTAATACATTCAACATTCTAAATGTGTAGTAAAAATGATTCCCGACATGTTTCTGTTCTTCCAAATCCTCAAAAGGGTGAACATTCTTCAGGGGAAACTTCTGTAAAAATTGTTGTAGACTGCTTCAACACTGTGTAAAGGGGGTCATTTCTCACATCACTTAAATGGATGTCAATGTACCTAAAATACAGAAAAGGGGACCTTCAGAGAGGGGTCAAGAACTTACAATGCTAAATATGCCAACACACACTGCAGTATACATTTCTGGAGTATGCAGACTGGAGGTATGGCCAACATTTAAGCCATCCTACCGACAGTTCTGTAAATGAACTCAAAATTACCTTCACTGGGAATTCTCATCAAAGGTGTGCTCTTGGTAAATGCTACACCACATGCACCAATTAGCAGATGCATCTACTTCCACCATAGGCGCAAAAAGTCACCTCAATATCCAGTTAGGGAAACTGCAGAGATAAAAACATTGCATATACCCAACTATTAGCATGGGTAAAGACTGACTCCTATCGGGACATATATCACAACGGGGGGTATTGTTCCACTCAATTACCTTAAAAAAAGTCAGAATCCAGATGCTCAATTCAAGGATTCCAGGGTACCCAGGGTCAATTTATAGCTCAAAGTAACATCAAGTCAACGTCCAAAAACACCTAGGGCCAAAACACAACAGCACAAAAGGAAACCATGATTGATAAAGCCACCATTCCTGCAGTAGCCACATAGTGCTATAATTACAGTAGTCTCCTAGTGCCATACAACATGCTGGTTAGGAGTCCCAACACCCATTTGACTTTTCACACGATTATAGCTGCCATCGTGCACAATAAAAGGACTGTGTAATACCGGCTTTGCGTTCGACAAGCAAAGTGAATCCATCACCACCCACAACGTCAGAATAACAACGTTACTAAGTGTTTTCCCATATTAGTAGCTTCAAAATGGAGAGCACGGAGCGGCGTGCACATAGCATGTGAAAAAAGAAGAAAGCCAACTTTAGTCACGTCTGTGTCCGTAATAGAGTAGTAACTTCCAGGTGGAGAGCGGAGCGGCGTGCACATAGCACGTGAAAATAGAAGAACGCCAACTTTAGTCATGTCTATGTCAGTAATAGAGTAATAAAGTACATCAGCGGGAGGAACCAGCCGTGTGTAAAGTATGCTCACCGGTACTGTTGCGAAATGCCAACACTCTGTATGTCAGGCGGGAGAAACACTCTAGCGGTATCCCGTATGCGAACTTGTGCTAACCATAACAGCATGGTTAGAAAACACAAAGGACAGACTATACCATTTAATGGAAAATGGTAGACACAAAGAAAGGATCACTGAAGGCCGGGCCACACGCGGCCATATTGGTGGTAATACTCCGGAGCCAAGTCTCAACAATATATAACTGTGTCAGCGCTGCTCTGAGATCAAAAGCATCTCAAAACAAGGAGGTGGCTAGTTTTGTACTAAACGCACATCAGTCAACCCGAGACCTAAAAAAGGAAGGACATTTACTACTACCACCCTTGGTACTCATTGAAGCAACCTACAACCCCAAATACAGGGAACTACTTTTGAGAGCCGTACTGAGAGGTTCCGATTTTACTTATAGCTGTGTTACTGAAGTTAGACTACACTTTAGACATAGTCACGCATCTCTAGGCTTACATATATATTATCAGCTCTTACCATAACTTTTGCAGAAGTTCACCTTCCCATAGTGTGATGAAAAAATGCCCCCCTAATGCCCACCATGGGTATCATATTATGCACATCCAAATAAGAAAGCGCAGTGTTCTCTGGAGTGCCCCATCTTTCCCACCGGTAAATGCCAATACATTTCAATACATTCATATAAGGTAACAAAGTGATTATGCACCCTGACCCCATCATATCGTATAGTATGAATTATCATGTAGGGCATGCAAATGTCACAATAGCTTACGAATCTCAAAATGATAATAGGCATAGATGACAGTCTGATAGACATTAATTCAATAAAGTTGAACAACATTGGCTATGTTACTGATGTAATCAATTAAACTTTGCCAGAAGGTGTAATTCAAATTAAGGTCACACACTTTTTTGCCAACAAACAACACAAAAGATGTGGTTCAAATTAAGTTCATACAATGCCAATCAATACCCTCATTCAAACCTACTCTATGACTCTGTAGTTTAAAAATCATTCTTTGTTCGAAATTAAGCAATTTGCGGTCAATCTCTTGCTTACTGATCCCATGTATCTTTTTTAATATCAGCCATGTAAAATCTGTGTGTGCATGGTCTTTTTCCCCAAAAAATTTCACCAGAGGGGCTGTAATTATTTTGTTCTTTATACAGCTCTGATGTTCAATCATATGAACCCGTCATTTTCTGTTTGTCTTACCTACATATTGTAGGCCACAAGGGCACATAATCAAATAAATTACATTCTGGGTATTACAATTTGTCATTTCATTGAAATTCCGCACCAAATCTGGTCGAATTCAAAAGGTCCTTTTCTCTTCTGTTTGCCCACACATACTGCATTTACCGCAAGGAAAATGTCCCTTTACATCCGATAAGCCCCACAGTGTGGTTAAACGTGCTTGTTTATTCTGAGTATCTGTTACATCATTTCTGACCAACATATTCCGTAAACTCTGGCTCTTCTTGAAAGCGACCAACAGTGGTATAAATTCTTTACCGTGGTACGCTTTTTTCCAGGATTTCTTAATGATGGTCTTTATCTTATATGATAAGTTAGAATAAGTGTTAACAAACACTGTCCCAATCTCTCTGGCCTCTTTCTGGGTCTTTTCCAACAAAGTTTCCCGATTATTGTTATAAGACCTCTTAGAGGCAGTCCTGATAACTCGTGAGGCGCAGCCCTTAGTCAACAGTTTCTGTGTCAGAATATTGGCACTCTTACTGTAGTCTTCCTTGCAGCTACTATTCCTCTTCAACCTCAGGAACTGTCCAAAGGGCAAATTCATTTTCATGTGTTTAGCATGATGACTGCTGTAGTTAAGTAAGGCGTTTTTGTCAGTGGTTTTACTAAAAGGTTTGACTTTCAACACCCCCATGGAGTGGAAAATGGTGATATCCAAAAAGTTAATTTCACTTTCGCTAATGCATTTGGTGAATTTCAAATACCGGTTTTGTTGGTTCAACCAATCCACAAAACTGCTGGCCTGTTCCAAGGACCCATCCCACACGATAAGAACATGGTTAATATAACGCAGCCATTTCCTCAATAGATGGCCAAATGGATTAGTGGCTCGATATATAACGGACTTCTCAAAATATTCTATGTACAGGTTAGCCAAATTGGGGGCCATAGCTGCCCCCATTGCAGTACCCTCAATTTGTTGAAAAAACTTACCCTGAAACTGGAAAAAATTCAGAGTAAGTGCGAGTTCGGTACACCATAAAATGAAACTGTTACTCATGGGGTGTCCGTCTTCTCTGCCCAACAAGATCTCCTCAATCACGTCCAAGGTCACATTTTGGGGAGTCATAGTATACAGGGACTGAATGTCAAGACTGATAAGGACTGGCCGTGCATGAAAGGTAAATTATCTATCTTTGTGATGGCATCAGTTGTGTCTCTGAGGTAGCTCTGCATCTTAAGGACAAAGGGTCTTAAGTAAAAGTCGACAAATTTAGACAGTGGTTCCAAAATAGAGTTAACTCCAGACACTACGGGGTGACCAGGAGGGTGTACCAGATTTTTATGTATTTTGGGTAGGATGTAAAATACCGGAACTCTCCCTTGTTCCCTTGTAAGATATTCATAATCCGGTCTGCTAATCATTTCGGATTCAAAAGCACATAGGACTTTTTCTTTTATAACCTCCATAAACTCTTTGGAAGGATCCTCTGAGAGTCGTCGATAGCACGTCTCATCAGCTAGCAATCTGTCACATTCAGTGATGTAGTCACAACAATTAATCAAGACAATAGCCCCACCTTTGTCTGCTTGTCTAATCACTAAAGATTTGTCTTTAGCCAATTTCATAGTCAGAGCTCTCTGGGCACTACTGAAATTAGAGTTGGGGGACCTCTCCTGACCTTCCAGTTTCTTGACCTCCGCCAAATACCAAAGACTCAGGTGAAAAAGACTAGGAGGGGGCATTGAAAGAGGAGGGGTTACGGAGACCTCTGAGATTGTTGTTGGTATATTCCTGCTCTTCGCTGAAGTAGTCATTAAGATGAATTTTACGCATGAAAGCCTGGAACTCAATTCTGAATTCAAAAGGATCATGAAATTTGGTGGTGACAAAATTAAGACTTTTATTCAGAACTGCCTCGTCTTCTCTACTCAGAATATGACCGGACAAGTTAATTACCACTGATTCCTCGATCAGCTTCTCGTTCTGATTTGATTGTCCCAATCTACTCGATTCGGGCCTTGCCCTAAAAAAGGCATCCTCTGGCGTTGTCGATTAGCCCCTCTCTGGCCCATCCCTCTCCCTCTACTAGAGATCTGCTGTGGATATGGGCCATTGGCTCCTGTGCTGCCTAATCGCTAGAGCAATATGAGGTGTCTCGAAAATGAACTTGTCTCGAGTTTTTAGGCATTTGGAAGGTGTTCCCAAATTTGTAACCTTCAACAGTATATGGGAAAGATTTTTGTGATTAAAGTTGGACAAGTCTTTTCTCATCCTTTTAACTCTCTCTAAAGTGGTATCATTTTTTAAATCAATCAACCCTTTCAGGTGTTGTTCCAACTTTACCTTAAAGGCATCAAGGTCCATATCTTTCTTTAATTCTTCTTGTACTCTGTTGATATCAATCTCAATTTGTTTGGACACCTCATTAGCTGTATCGATGATAAGCACCAACCAGTCATGTCCACACTTATTGGAAATATAGTTCCACTTGATCTTGAACTCTTTATTGTCCAGGAAGAAGCAGGACTCATTCCTGCCAATTAAACCTTGTGGAAGGGCCTGGTTCTTTAAGTATTCAAGCATAATTGCCCCATGCAGCTCGGTACGTATAAGATGTTTCCTTAATTGGATCGACTCATCCCATTGGTCATTATTGTTGGTATTAACTTCATTTTCATTGGAGCCTGACAAGACTGACAGTGAGTCCAACAATTCTTTGACATAATCCTCGCTATAAGCCAGGCATTTTTCCAAAGGAGAGGCCATAATATCTAATACTATCACTACAATGGAGTCTCTGCAGTGTCACCGAATACTGATTACTAAGTACCTACGAGACCACAAGAGCCTCAGAAAACTGTTTTAAATAGGTATATAATGCAATACCCCTACCAAACACAACATCTACCTCCACCAGCAGGGGAAATTTATATTGTTCTATAAAGGAGATAGATCTAAACTATGCAACAATTATCTCAACCACACATCCGAGGTCCCTGATTACCCCACACACTACATCAGTGAAAAATAGACTGTATGCTAATATATATCAAAAAACATAATATAAATGTATTCAAAACAATGTATATTCAAGTAAAAACATAAATTGACCCAAAACACAGTACACAGTGGAACCAACAAACTAATACCTAAACATTTTGTGTAAAACATCCTAACATGATTTGACAAACACAAAAGACACTCCACTAATACATTCAACATTCTAAATGTGTCGTAAAAATGATTCCCAACATGTTTCTGTTCTTTCAAATCCTCAAAAGGGTGAACATTCTTCAGGGGAAACTTCTGTAAAAATTTTTGTAGACTGCTTCAACACTGTGTAGAGGGGTCATTTCTCACATCACATAAATGGATGTCAATGTACCTAAAATACAAAAAAGGGGACCTTCAGAGAGGGGTCAAGAACTTACAATACTAAATATGCCAACACACACTGCAGTATACATTTCTGGAGTATGCGACTGGAGGTATGGCCAACAATTAAGCCATCCTACTGACAGTTCTGTAAATGAACTCAAAATTACCTTCACTGGGAATTCTCATCAAAGGTGTGCTCTTGGTAAATGCTACACCACATGCACCAATTAGCAGATGCATATCTACTTCCACCATAGGTGCAAAAAGTCTCCTCAATATTCGGTTAGGGACACTGCAGAGGCAAAAACATTGCATATACCCAACTATTAGTACAGGGAAAGATTGACTCCTATCGGGACATTTATCACAAGGGGGAGTATTGTTCCACTCAATTAACTTAAAAAAAAGTCGGAATCCAGATGCTCAATTCAAGGATTCCAGGGTACCTAGAGTCAACTTATAGCACAAAGTAACATCAAGTCAACATCCAAAAACACCTGGGGCCAAATCACAACAGCACAAAAGGAAACCATGATTGATAAAGCCACCATTCCTGCAGTAGCCACATAGTGCCATAATTACAGTAGCCTCATAGTGCCATACAACATGCTGGTGGACACATATCCACGACATCAAGCCCTACAAAGCACCAACCTTGCCCCATCAAAGTAGCGACAGGGCCATCGCATCAGCAACGGAGACGACCAATGATGGAAAAGACACATCACAAGCATCAGACACCCCTAAGGACACAAACGAGTCGCAGCCCACCCCATGCTCAGTTGATCCCAGACACAAAATGTCCCCACTGAACAATTAATTGAGTTCCGATGTGAAGTTGATATTGGAAAAATGCAGAATGCAATAAAATAAGTGATTGACAGCAGTCAGTAAACAACAGATATTGATATGGGTATCGGCAATACGCACTACACTATGTAACACGTGCATGTTCTCTTCTCTTTTTGTCTCACACATGTAGGTCTGCGCATTGTAATGTTCTACGTGAATATTTGATAAAAGCACATTAATACTGCCCAGGCTTAAATGCTGCCTCCCATCGACCGCCCAGAAGCACTGTCACATCAGTTCATACACAGGCCAACCAATTCTAGACCCAGATGGCCATGTGTTTATTATAACGCTTTTATTCAGTTCATAGTACGATCAGGCACACACCTTCACGTGGCCCTACCCGCCCTGAGACAGGGCAGTTAGTAGAATATGGGAGGAGCTTTTTGCATGGGCATTGAATGATTACTTGATCCAAAGGGCTTAAACGTAACAAATACTAACAATAATAACGCTACATTTTAGACAATTTCAGGTGGGCATCTATGTCATCTTAATACAATAGCTGCAGGATGGCAGCATAGGTAAGAAACACATGCCAGTGGCGGCGATGATTGTGATTAAAATGTTATTGGTATTCGTGACCACTGGACTGATAACTGCTGCTGTCTGGCAGGCATAATGTGCTTTGCATGTATCCGCAACGCCCAATACTAATATTTCCCCTACTGCAGCTGCAAGGAACACTGTGTCAGGTGGTACAGTTAGCACGGGACAAAAGGTAGGGAGAGATAAACGTAGTGTTTCCATTGATGTAAATGGGGTCAACACATATCTCACAGAATCTGCACACGTCTCTAACAACATGTGGTATAAACACATTTTCAAAATTGGTAAAGATACAACAAAGGAGAGCTGTTACGTTTGCTCGTTGATTCGGTATGCCATGAGCACCTCCCGAACATTTGTTGCTACGGAAGTACCAGCACCCACAGCAGAGTGCCTCCTATAGTCAGCACTGTTCCAGACACGAGGACGGTTCCAAGGTAAAACGGCAACACTTAGATGGAAATCAAGGTCCACATACCCGTACGAAGACAACTTCATTAAAACTCTACCTATGTTTGACAACTATTGGCAGCTCACAGAAGGACTGCAGTACAAAACAGACGGGCCAGACAAAGGAGAAACAAAAGAAGTGACACTGGACTGCCTGCCATGCAAATGGAGCGCAATAGAGATAGGAGGAGAACCTGGGTGCTAGGAAAATCGCTGATACTGATCTGGATGGGTGGATGGCGTTGTGGGAAGCAAAATACTGACATTGGCGAAAGCCCCAGTAGTGACGGTACAAGAAGAAAATGACAAGTGCTACAAGGAGTGGGCAAAGAGTGCAGGGCTGCTCACATAGTTGGACAAAGAGGAGGAGCCATTAACAATCATTCCCGTGGCATCCCTCACACTATGTTAACAGCATGATGGAGAGGTTGCCGGAGGAGTGAACGAAGGATGTAAAAAAACAGTAACGATTCCTGAGGCAGGCGCTAGAACAGGAGTTCTAATGGACCACTATTTGGCCTGCGGAACTAAAGCACATTACAGCCTACGACAATCATGGGGTGGAGTATGTACTCTAGTACACATCAATGTACCCTCCCTGGTAGTACCACAGAAACACATTAAAATGGAAAACTTCCCCAAAATGGATGAAGGAAACCGGAGAAGGAGAAGGTCCCTGGGACAAATTGCCTGCACATCCCAGAGTGCCACCCCGACAGGCAAGACACTGACAAGAATAAAAAGGCAAGGAGACCTCTGGGGCAAATCAGAAACAGCCCTCAGCGACATCCCAGCACCTCACAGACTGTTTAGTAGAGCAGCCATGTTCTTTTCATCGATAATACATCCGAAATGATCGGAATGTATATCCTCATGTCTGCAGACGACAAACTACACACAGACATCATCCTCAAGGAACGCAAACGGCTATGCCAGCAGATAGTGGAAGCAGACTTGTACCCACCATCAATAAAGGTTGAAAATCGACAAAATCCGAAGGCATATGTTGGAAAATGGGTTTATTGTAAGCCCGGCAGTGGATGTGTATACATGTATTGGTCATTTGAATATCATGTCAACCAGTACGGACACCTGGCGGGAATAACGAAGATGTGGTGCTTATGAGACGATAAAAGAGTGGACAATTTTGAGGTCGATAAGTCGACCAGAGAGGGGACTGAAGAGGGAAAATGGGACGGTCCCTTCCTCCAACCCACGTACAAACTGTGGAAGACGGCGTCACACCCAAAGAACCTCCGGCAACACGAGTTTGCACCTCTGCCCACTGCCCCGGATGCCAACGCACACCGTGACCATGCTCCACCTGCGAAACCAGGCTGTATCCCGCCCAAGCCACGTGGTGGGAACCAAGACGGAGATGGTATCGATCGCATGGATCTGCTCGACTAAACGCTTTGCAACCTAAGCTGCCATCGTTAGAGATGACATGACGACATAGCCATGACAGACAGTAACACACGTGCTGCCACGCTCCTGGATCAGACACACACCAATCCACACGAAGAACACGCTCAGCGCTATGACTTAGCGACTGCGTACACTCACAGACGTGCATCGTTATTGTATTATTTTTCACATAGGCCAGCAACCGCATCGCAGAAACTCAAGATGCTGGAAGAGCTTGTGTATATGCTTGCAGAGGCTTCATGCTACTAACCCTGGAGACAAGACCCTATAGATGGACCGATGTACAAGGAACCACACTGCACCCCACACTCCCTTGCCCTATGGACGTTATGCCATAACATACAACCAAGCCAAAAGTAGGCCTCAAACCAAAGCCGACTGGCCAGAAGCAGCTCATACGGAGCTACAAGGTGCTGAGCGTGCAGAACAACCCCTGGCTGGAGCCACTGCAGCCAAGGTCGCGATGTTGCAATCCACATTTCGCGCTCTCCAAGCCAAGGTGACACCTGCCACTGCTGCGACTACCGGAAGCAAAATACAAATCAAATCCCCGTAATTCTGCCTCAGCTCCGGTTTCTCAAAATGTGACCAGGCCGACCTGATACAATGCCAATTCCCGAAGACGCACTGGTGTCCCACGTCTGGGACCCCTCTTACAACAAAGTCGTAACAACTCAGACATAGGTGGCGATGGGAAAGGAGCGCTCAAATGGCAGTAGCAGGAACTGTCCATTGTTTTTCACTGACACATAGTCATACATTGTTGCCAGCACCAGGTACATTTCTGGCTGGGAGCAACGACGGTCCCAGGCTTGGGGGCTTGCTGATGGACCAATCGGGACACAGGGGCTAACCACTGACGACATTACCACATAACCAATAACTAACCTTCTCCATGTATCATTTTCAGAGTAACAATTTTTTAGAGACGAACCAAGCGTACCACCTGACCTCTACTCCACCAATAACCCCTTTCACTATATGGTCCTATACTGAACCTACCACTCTGAGAACCAACCCGGAGTGGCAGTAGGTTTGGGGGTGAGCTTTCACAGATGACGCAAATTGTTACGTCACTCAGGTACAAAACGGTCATGCGAGCCTGATTACGATGAGAAGTTGCCTGGAACCTACTCTCCATGTATTTGTCCCTGCCTGTTTTCTTGTAATAAACAGCAGTAACTAATTGCTCTTGTAGAGGGCAACTTGAATTTACATACTTCTAGGTGAAGATAAGTCTGTCTTCAAAGGCCTCTTGAACCTCCAGAGATCTTAAATTTCTCAGCCAGATTAGAGTGGGTTTGCCAATGGCTTGCCTTTGGAGGTGGGACTAAGCAGATTTGCATATTGTGGTTCCCCTTTTGTAATGGCTTGGCAGGCGAAGAACGATGGTCTGGAGGGTTGGCCAGAGCAATGACAGAGGTTACGAATTATTCTAAATCTTCCTTCCAGACATCACCTCTGTTGTTTTGCTATTGTTACCCCGAATTGGACGGGTATGCCCAGATGTAGGTCCCATGCCTGCTGGGCCTAGAGAACCAAGTTAATCCTCACTGATGATGCCCAATGAGGCTGAAACATGCTTGTGGATGTTTGTGGTCTTGTGCAGAAGGGATGTAACCAAGCAGTTCGGGCTGGACTGGCCATGTGGGGATGGGGATGTCATGTTGACGTTCCCTTAGTAACGCAGGGGCGGGAGGGAACGAGGAAGGGAAGTGATGTAACGGGGGGCGGGATCGGGAGGTTCGGGGAAGAAGGAGAATAAAGAGGACGTGTGTTTGAAACGCTCCGTGTCCTGCGTCTTTCTTTACACCTCGCAGGCCCGCTATGACGAGCGAGAACATCGCAATGGCGACGAGGATGGAATCGGGGGCCGGGCAACGCTCCTAGGAGCCCGCAGCAGCCCGCCCCCGCCGAACGCAGTGAAGAAGCTCGCAGTAGCGGGCCCGCCCGCTGGCATAGTCTACGCGCGGCCCGGGCCGCGGCAGTGAGAACACGCCTCCAGCGACGCGCCAGTGCCTCGGGCGAGGCCCGACATCCGTGCTGAACAGCCACGCCCGGAGCAACGCCACGCAGCGATCAGCCGGGACACAACGCTCCCGTGTCCCGCACCCACGAGGAGAAACGCAAGCTCAGGAAGCCCGCGGAAGGCCCCAGGCACGTAAATCTAGGAGGTAAGCCCTGCAGGACATCACGGAGCTCACAGGGCGCCGCGTGGAGTGCCCAAGGCCCCCCCCTGAAGGAACTTGAGCAGGGTGCCCCCCCCCCGCTGCAGACAGTGCTCGTGCCCTGTGAGGCGGCCGTCCCACACTGACAGAAGGCGGGGCCACAACCTAGAAAAAAGGTGTGAACCGGCCCTCCCAAAGGCACGCCACACAGGCGAGGGCCGGAGGCGGCAACAGAAACCCCACCACCACCATGTCAGGACAAGATGATGGCCAAGGGGGGCAGGCACAGACGATCGCGCCCCCAGCACAGGGAACACCCGCACCAGATCATGTGCCCTACCAACTACCGGATACTTTGGCTGCCCAAATGCCGGGAGCATTTGATGTAACGGACACAAGCAACATGGGTCCTCGGTGGACCAAATGGATCCGAGACTTCGACCTGTACATGGGAGCTACAGGCCCAGTCGCAGATGCACGACAGGTATGTCTGCTAAAACTAGCTGTAGGCCCTGCAACCTGAGACATAATCGATGAAATGCCACAGGATTCCATTGACTCGATCCAAGGCCTCAAAGAAGCATTAGCGGCATATTTTGCACCCCATACCAATGTAGATTACGAAAGACATCTATTCCATAGCACCAAACAGATCAAAGGGGAGTCCATGGATGCCTATGTGATGCGACTACGCACCAAGCTAAAGCACTGTGACTTTGCCAACTATTCAAATACCGAAGCACTAAGATCGCAAATCATCTCGGGGTGCGAATCACAGACTTTTCGACGGAAGCTGCTGCAGATATCTCGCACGCTGGAGGAAATTCTAGCACTGGCGAGAGTAGAGAGAGCCATCGACTCCCAGGTCGAAAGTTTCGGCAACACCACCATAAGGGAGAACGTCAACAAACTGCAAATGGAAAGAAAACCCGAAGAACTCTTCTGCTATAAATGTGGCTTCGAATATCCACATGAGGGTACATGTCCAGCCATAGGCCAAAGGTGCACCTCGTGCGGCGAAGAGGGTCACTTCAAGGCAGTGTGCAGGCTGTTCCTCAACAGAGGTAGAGACAGGCCCAGGGAAAACACCTCTCGCCCAAGAAGCAGACACGGAGGGTCCACAGGCAACAATCCAATCCCTGCCACAGGGACCACCCCAAATCAACCGGCAGGGGATCAGCGAGACAGAGAGTCAGGAGAAGACCGGCAAAGAAGAAGGGAAAGGAGAAGGCAAGCCATGCGTCCAAGAACGGACCGCCGGTCCCGCCGACACGTGCGACACCTGGTGGAACAGTCCCCCACAGATTCTGACCTCAGCTCATCAGGGAGCGATCAGAAGAGGAAAGCATACGTATATGCACTAGGAAACCCCACAGCAACCGCCCACAGCCCAACGCTCATCATTAAACTTCAAGAAAAGCCCA
Source organism: Ambystoma mexicanum (assembly GCF_040938575.1). Lineage (NCBI taxonomy): Eukaryota > Metazoa > Chordata > Amphibia > Caudata > Ambystomatidae > Ambystoma > Ambystoma mexicanum. The sequence goes on from NC_090929.1 coordinate 670,512,439, forward strand.
CTGAATTTCTCATAGACACTGGGGCTACCGTCAATGTGGTAAGCGAAAAGATTTACAACGATCTCCCTCAAAAACCCAAATTACATCCGGCAACTGTGAACATTTATGCATACGGGGCCAAGACACCTCTGAAATGTTTGGGACAATTCAATGGCCTATGCAGGTACAAGGGCCATGAAATGAAGGTACCCATACACGTACTAGCCACCGAGACTGACAGTGGTTGCGTCCTTAGCTTTAAGGCAGCCGCGGACATGGGCCTCATTCACATTTTGTACAACATCATGGTGCACAAATATATAGACCCTGTTGAAATGGTGAACAACCTATACCCCAAAATTTTCAAAGGAATAGGGAAGCTTCGCAACAGACAAATACGGCTCCATGTGGACGATTCCATTCGCCCCGTAGCACAGCCATATCGAGGGATCCCAGTTAACATTAAAAAAAAAGTGGAGGATGAGCTCAAAAAGACTATGTGTAGACATGCGACGCCCGAATCAGGCCATCAAAAGGGAAAGACACCCGGCACCAAGAATCACAGACATGATACATTTGCTGAATGGAGCGAAAGTATTCTCCAAACTAGACCTCCAGAAGGGATACCATCAACTAGTCCTACACCCAGACAGCAGAAACATCACAACGTTTGTCACACATGTTGGTCTCTTCAGATACAAGAGACTAAGCTTTGGGGTGTCGTCGGCCGCAGAAACATTCCAGGCTGAGGTCCACAACGTTATAAAGCACATTCCGAACTGTTTAAATTATTCGGATGACATCCTGGTATTCGGAAGAGAAGCTAACAAGTATGATGAGACCCTGATGCTGGTGTGCAAAGCGCTACATGATGCCAATCTCACGCTTAACAGAGAAAAATGCGAATTTCGGAAGAACACTCTGAAATTCTTTGGACACATCTTCTCTGAAGCAGGCATGACCCCGGACCTGGACAAAGTGGCAGCACTCAACGACACGGCAGCCCCCGCCAATGTGTCAGAGCTTTGGTCATTCTTGGGTCTCGCCAGTTATTGTAACCGATACATTAGAGATTTCGCGTCGGTCAGCGAGCCGCTCAGACAACTGACACATGAGGACACCAAGTTTGAGTGGACACAAGAGTGCCAAAGGGCAGTTGAACTAATAAGGGAAAGAGTAGCCAAAGCAGAAAACATGTCCTACTACGACCCAAGCAGACAGACGGAACTCACGAATGACGCCAGCCCTGTTGGACTGGGTGCGATATTGGCACAAAAGGACCCGAAAGACCCGTCAAGGAAACACGTAGTAGCCTACGCCAGCCGCAGCCTGTCCTCCACGGAAACAGCGTATTCTCAAGTGGAAAAGGAGGGACTTGCTGTAGTATGGGCGTGTGAACACTTCCATCTATTCCTGTATGGCAAACCCTTTCAAGTTGTCACCGACCATCAGGCACTCCTGTTCCTATATGGCAACCCACAGGCCAAGATGCCCCCGCGAATCGCCCGATGGGGTCTGAGGCTTCAAGACTATGCTTTCGAAATCATCCACAGACCTGGGAAAGGTGAAAACCCGGCTGATTTTCTATCCAGAAGACCAAGAGGAGAAATTGCCCCAGAACCATCCGTGGCTGACAGATACTTACGATATCTTGTACACCAGGCTGCCCCGGAGGGAATCAACATGGAAACACTAGCCAGGGAAACGGAAAATGATCCAGCTTGCTGCATCATTTGTGAAGGTCTGGAGTCAGGACAGTGGCGAAGAGCAAAAGAAAAGGGGAGAGCTGCCGGCGGTAAGGTACAGGAGGACGTGGAACGACTACTACAAGTAAAAGACATACTCGCAGTATCAGAGGATCACATGATCCTAAAGGATTGCAAGCTATTCATTCCAGAAGCAATGAGGGTCAAAGTCATGGAACTGGCCCGCGAGACACACCGAGGCATGGTTTCCACCAAACGCATGCTCCGGCAGAAGGTATGGTTTCCCCACATGGATGCGCTAGTAGAGGCCACCCTGAGAGCATGCCCCACTTGTTGCCTTATCACGCCAAACCGACACCCCGAGCCACTCGTCATGTCGGACCTCCCCCAGAGAGTATGGGAATCAGTGGCGGCGGACTTTTTCGGGCCTATTGAAGGAGGGAAATACGTCCTGGCAATAATGGATGAATACTCACGGTATCCCGACGTAAGGATTATATCATCCACTGCAGCGCATCATGTCATCCCAGTTCTGGACCACATGTTCTCAGCCTACGGGGTACCACGAGTACTCAAGATGGACAACGGGGCCCCCTTCTGTGGACATCAGTTTACTCAATTTGCAAACTACATGGGTTTCCATCACAAAAAGGTCACGCCACTGTGGCCTCAGGCGAATGGAATGATAGAGCGATTCATGGCCAACTTGAAGAGAGCCCTTCAAATCTCCCGTCTCACCGGCCAGCCATATGAGCAGGTGCTAAATCAATTGATGAGAGACTATAGAGGAACCCCTCACAGCACCATAGGAAGGACACCTGCCGAATTGATGTTTGGACGCAATACCCAGACACGCATTCCACAGGCAGAAGGCATGACACCATCACCTGCCCTAGATCAAGAGGTGCGAGAAAGAGACGAAGCAGCGAAAGCACGCATGAAGGAATACACCGATGCTCGCAGGCGAGCTCAGCCCTCCACGATTGGAGTCGGAGATGTGGTAGTGGTGCGACAACCGACGACACACAAGCACACGGCCCCCTTTCGAGAAGAACCTTTACTTGTCACCCAGAAAAAGGGGTCTATGATCACAGCCCAGGTGCCCGAGGGATCCGTCACGAGAAACTCATCTCACTTCAAAGAGCTTCCGCCCAGTGGAGCCAGGAGGCTAAGCGGCAGGGTGCAGATGCATCTAGACTATGAGTCGGACGACTCCTACCAGGCTGATCAGTGCGACTCGGAGGACGCCGAGCCGGAAAGAGAAAGCCCCAGTGCGGGACACGGACCTTCGCCCGGGCCGAGTCAGGCCCGTCCACAGAGGGTTCGGAACAGACCTCGTCGATGGATAGAGGAAATGGACTAGAAGCCCACCGAACTCTCGCCCGTTGGGAGAAGACTGGTAACCGTTTAAAAAGGGGGGCGATGTCATGTTGACGTTCCCTTAGTAACGCAGGGGCGGGAGGGAACGAGGAAGGGAAGTGATGTAACGGGGGGCGGGATCGAACAATGCCAAAGGTTAAGATGTATTCTAAACCTTCCAGCCATCACCCCAGATGTGTGTCCTGTGCCTGCTGGGCTTAGAAACCCAAGCTACTCCTTCCTGATGATGCCCAATGTGGCCAAAACATGTTTGAGGATGCTTGTGGTCTGTTGCAGAAGGGATGTGACACGCAGTTTGGGCTGCAGTGCACCTTTGTGGGTGGGACCAAGACTGATTTGAATATGGTCTTTCCCCTTTTGTAATGGCTTGGCGTGTGAAGAACGATGGTGTGGAGGGTTGTCGGGAGCAATGCAAGAGTATAAGATTTATTATAAAACTTCCAGCCATCACCTCTTTTGTTTTGCTATTGTCAACCTGAGTGGGGTGGATATGCACAGACATGGGTTCTGTGCCTGTTGGGCCTTGAGATCCAAGATAATCCTCCCTGATGATGCCCAATGAGGCCAAAACATGTTTGGGGATGCTTGTTGTCTCGTGCAGAAGGCATGTGACCAAATAGTTTGGGATGTACTGGCCCTTTGGGGGTGGGAGCAAGCCTGTTCTGCATATGGTCTTTCCTCTTTTGTAATGGCTTCGCAGGCAAAGAACGATGGTCTGGATGGTTGTCCAGAGCAATGCCAGAGTTTAGGATTTATTCTAAACCTTCCAGCAATCACCTCTTTTGTTTTGTTATTGCCTTGTAGGTGCTGCATAGTAATTTAAAAATAATCCTGTCTTCTAATGGAAGCCAATGTAGGGAAACTAGGATCGGTGTCCTGTGTTCAAATTTCCACGCTCCCACCACCAATCAGGCTGATGCATTAAAGGCAGCTTTTAGCTGAGCCAATGAAGACTGCAGAATGGCAGAAAGAATAGAATTTCCAAAACAAATGTGGGATAAGACATTGCACAAAGGTGTGAAAATTACACAGTGAAATGAATGATTTCACTGCCCTCAGTGCATAAAAGTGAAAATTAACATTCACCATGGCATTGATATGTGGTATTAAGATTTTTTGTATAACAAATTGCAGTCCTTGGCGGCTTTTGTTTCCTATTTTGGCGATTTCTATGTGCACAAAGTAAACTTTTTGCTTGCCTGGATGCTGCACCCTTAAGTGTATATTGCGGCTGCTGCAATATTTAAACCAATAATTCTTTTTGAAAACACTTATATGGAGTGCGCTTCTGGCACTAACAGTATTATCACACCAACAAAATAACTTTTTCAGTAGTATTTATTTTTTGCATTGAGATCATGCGGTTTCCTTCTTTATACATTGATACACATCCTTATAATTATTTCCTCTCAGTACACATCCTTATAATTCTTTCCTCTCATTTCTTCTCAGTACACATCCTTATAATTCTTTTCTCTCAACACGTGGTTCATCAGGAGAGATTCAAAATTCTGTGTTTTGTGATATTATTTCTGATATATTATTCCTTTGTTCTTAATTATCTCTCTCATTTTTGAAAATCTTTTTTTTACTAAAGTAAGATATAGGCAGGTTTCTTTTGTTACCCTTGGTACGATTGCCTCCGGTCTGCCTCGATCCGCACTCATGTGTAATAAGATAAATTGATAATCTGACATAAAACCCAGCGATTTGACTACCAACAGGGTAAATCCTGATTGTGAACCTAGAATGTTCCTATTTAAAACCAATTTAAAAAGCCAGATTGATTACTAGAACTAGACTTTAAAAGACACTCAATCTTGGACTGATTCACTTTCAAAAAAATTATTTTGACACGCAGGTCTCCATCTCAACCAGACACTCACCTATACACGACATATCTTTCTCAGAAGAAAGTCTAAGATCTATTTGACTATCGTTAGTGTATTGGTGCGTATGAATAGCCCATAAAGATTACTAAGTAATGGTGAAAGAATTGAGCCCTGCGACACCCCATAAGGAGTACCGAAAATGTCCAAGCTGTTCTACTCCATCACCACCGTCTACTTCCGGCATTCAAAAACAAACTGAACCATTGCAATACCTGATCTCTAATTCCCATCCGATTCATTAGTGTGTCAAGCAAAATACTGTGGTCAATTGTAGCGGATAAATCTAATAGTGTAGTTATTGTTAAAGGAAAAATCAACAAAAGTCCAAAATATTGCCCTGAAGATGTTTTAGAACACAACAAGTCTGCTGAAAATCACGAATTTCAAGAAACATGCCATAGAAATAGAATAATAAGGCAAACACCTGAAGTCAACCACCAAAAACTTGATGGTATAGGAATCTGTGAAAAACCCAAATATATGCACAAAAAAACTCATATGCCCAAATATTTCACACTGCTACAAGGGAAACTAACTTACATGATCATTTAAATTTGTAATTGCAATTGTTTTTATTCTTGTGATAAAAATAAGTGCAACAGCATATATATAGATGCATATTTGTGTACATGCTGACATACCATAGAGAAACAATTTTTGTTAAATGAACAATCAGTGTTGCATGTTAAAAACGACAAAACAACATTCAGTTATACACACACACAATCAACACAACCACCATACATACAATAATTGTAACATATACTGTGTAACACATGGCATTGATGTGCAAAAAAGCAGCACGTGCAAAAGAGCAATCCATGGCAGTAAATCATCAACTGGCTGTAATGAAATGCAACCTGGCACAGTTATTTCATACAGTGTGCCCAATTGTTTTTCAGACCACACAAACATAATTTACATGGCTACGGCCAAAACTATTCTATGCGTGTTTTCTCAGACACTCTTGGCTGCAGCGGTTTGGTCTAACATGGCGACATCAGCTTTGTTGAGAGTAGGTGTTTTTCAAACATGACTAGTTTAATGCAAATGGTCGCGTCTGACCGGATTGTGGGTTTAGCCAAGTAAAAACCCCCTTGCACATAACTAAAAGTATGAATAACCCGGAAGGAGACTGCGCCCAATTATCGAAAAGGTTTCTTTATTTTTAAGGTAATAAACGGGTTAGATCCCTCTCATACCTCGAAATTCTGTGCAACACGCGATTAAACGCTGTATCGGTACGAGAGGGATCTAACCCGTTTATTGTGGAGGATTAATTCCAAATGTAATAGGGGCACTAGAGGAATTCAAGCCCTGATTTGAAAAAGGTCTCGGGGAGACCGAAACACGTGTCATCATTTAAAGGGCACCTTAAAAATAAAGAAACCTTTTCGATAATTGGGCGCAGTCTCCTTCCGGGTTATTCATACTTTTTCTATTCTATGCGTGGTCTTCTGGAAGACTCAATCTGTCTGGCCTACCCAGGTTTTGGCTAATGGGTTAATTGGTCAACATCAACCCAGCCTTCATCAGGGCGAAAGACATCATAACAGACATTAATGTTGACAGGACCTCTGTAAACATTGTTGAAAGAGGTATTTGTTCAGGAACACCATCCTAAAGGGTGCTACTAACCAGGAAAGGGTGGGTTGAAGCAAAACGCAACCCTCTGTGAGTAAAATCACACTGCACTAAAAAATCTTGCCAAGATCAACGCGATTCGCGTCATCCTGTTGTGCTTGCTGAAAGCTGATATATTGCAGTAGGGTGGACCACAAAGCATCAATCCGCGGTTGTCACCTGTAGCTCCTTGGATTAGAGTCAGAGCCATACACGCGTTAGAAGAGGCACTGTGAATATCTTGCCAAGACCAACATCAACCGCATTATCCTGTTTGGCTTGATGGAAGCTAATGGATAGCCGGTAGCACGAACTGCAACACGTCACCCGTAGCTCCTTAGTTTAGATCTAAATACGAAAAGTTACAGAAGCATGCAAAGACAATTTTGGAGCAATGGAATGTATTCATAATTATGTGTTCCTGAAAGTTGACTTGCATATAATCTACCTGACCCAAGAAAATGCATTAACTGCATTAATCAAGAGAGGCAAGTTAGCTGTGTTGCAATGGTGTTAGTTACAGGTCTCACCTTTCCATGTGTTGGAAAGGTTTTGTCCCACTTTCACCCACTATCAATGTTGAGGCCCTAGAGAATTCCCTGTATGTTCTCTACTGGGGCCTATTAATGTTAAGACTTTTACTTGAGACTGATTAACAGTAGAGATACTAGTTGGGGAACCTAGGGGAGAGAAGATCAAGCAGTTTATTCTGGGCTCTACTGCGTAATTTTCCATGAACTAAAGCTGTTTTCAAGAGAATGTGTAACACTGGGCTGTTGCACATTCGATTGCAGATGCAAATCTGAATGTGCAATAAGGTCTGCATCAGAAAAATCAGAACCAAACCCGTTAAGATCAGTGGGGCAATAACATCTGCCATGCATGTCATAGTGCCTTTATTTGCATTTGTGGCGATAACTCCAGACTCACTGCAATGTGGTGCAATGCACAGATACCATGGCAGATCCCAGGTCCCTGTGCCTTTTACTGCAGCACACTGCAACTAGTTAAGCCTCTCTGCTGTGTGCCAGAACCAGTCACGATTGCTGATTTGACCATTAGATGTGCTCCACATAATCTTACGTGCTCATCAAAACCTTTTAAGAAAGAACATATAAGCCCTATGTCTACAAACAAGAACAATTTCCCCTTGTTCACCACGTCAGTAACCCTCCTATTCAGTAGATCACTTGTAGTGTGTAGCATGTCTTTCCACCTGGCCATCAAGCCTGTGGAAAACCTCTGGGTACAGAATCTTCTTACTATCATACCATATTGCCTTCTTGATGCAGATGTATCTAGTATGAGCTTCCATAGCCCTGGGTCGGAGAGCTCCAGCATGATCATTCCCCAGTGTCTCCCCCTTCAACCATCTTTCCTGGTGACCTGTGTGCTTTACTTACTGACAATGGGTGTGGGGGGAGGGCCGGTCCAGGGTCACCAAGTCTAAGAAGGTCTTAAATGAAGCACATAAGGGCTTTCCCATTCACCTGGGATGGGGATGCAGGACATTAGCTTCCCTTCTAGATGTGCCCTCCAAGCCTAACAGTTGCAAGTCTGCCTCCACAATATGTTGAGTGGCACATATCTGAAATGTGCCAGTGGAGTTGCAGAATGCCTCTGCTTCTGCCACTGTATCCTCTGTCTTCTTCAGTCTTGTATCCACAAGCATGCAATATAGAGTGACTTCCAGTGTAATAAACTTTCCAGACCATTCACGTGTCTAGGTGAGAGTTTATCAAATTCAATAGCATTCACTCCTTGAGCGGTGATTGCTATTTTCAGGACCCTCCATCTCCTGGGCACTGCCTGAAAACCTATTCTATCTCGACTAAGTGCAGTTCTACTTTGCTTTTTGTTTGATGGCATCCCAGCACAATACCCAGATGCACTGTGTACCTGTTTTCCAGAGCAGCACTCTAGGACTGGTTGCCAATTTGCCCAGGGGCTGGTAGGGGGCTTTACTGGTGATTGATCACCACTTTGTTTGCCTCACAGGTGCAGGCCATTTACTGTGTCTGGGGCCTAAACTCTCAGCATACTCTTGCTTAGCAGAGCTGCATCCTGCTGCACTGTGTGCCACACCATTGGGCAATCCCACTTAGAACCCACAGGTCCAGTCTGTGGGATCACATAGGGTATGTTTTCTCCTCTGCTCCCATCTGTCCCCACTTAACATTGAGCTTTGGCTGGAATTCCCGCACTCAGGTGAGCTGCTTCACAGATGCAGCCTATTTAGCCTAGTACCTCTTAGAAGGGGGGGGGCTCCATAAGCAGATTATGGAGCTACCAACTCTCAATTTAGCGAGACACATGTGGCTCTCACTTTGCTCTCCTATTCTGCTGTCTGAAGACAAGCATGCAGCTGCTACAACACACTGAATGTGAAGTAGAACTGTTGCACTGAAGAGGAATGTCTTCCAGAGAGCTTGGTTTACCCTGCTGCCCCCGCCCATTCTACTTAAACACAATCATTGCACTCACTTGCCTTCCCATACTCTGACTTGAGTGGATTATCACTGAAACAGTTTTTGCCAGGGTAGACAACTGCTTATGGACACCCATTTTTCCAAATAGGGTTGTCCCCTAGAACTTGGTCACTGTGTCCATTAAAGAAATGTGTCTATATGCCCCCTTTTTCAATATGGGGAACATTAATTTCAATGACTTTGGAGGTGGAATGAAGACTGTGTTAAGAAATGTCAGCTCTTGGAATTGAGTCAGTGGTCTGACCCATTCCTAAATTGAGGAATACTGCAGGGACTGGGAAAGCCGGCTTCAAGGTACGCATCTTGCTGGCGCAGCATAGCTGTTTATTTCTGATGACAATGATTTGTTTTGTCATCAGCTTCCAGATCGCTGGTAGAGGAACCTGTCGGGATAGGGAGTGGCCTCATTCCAACCGAACTGTTGAGTATGTCAGCGTTTGTGTAGGTCTCTATCCCTACACTACATTTAGCAACCACCCACACTTTATGTGGATCATTGACAGTGCTAACCATCTGCTGGTTACTTAATGCTGCTTCAGGTGACAGAAACTTAAATTGCAGGAATAGTGCTAGAGGCTTGGCAAACTGCTCTGGAAAGGGAATGATTTAAGGAATCGAGAAATAGATGCACCAGCAGAGCGCCAATGGTAGATGGAGAGACTAGCCAATGGTGGGTAAGGAGGACTCAGCAAACTTTGCAACGGATGAGGCAACAAGTAGAGGTTCAGGAAAGAAGAATCAACGACTGGCAAAAAGAGCAGGCCAACAAGAAAAGTAAGACAAGAGTTCAAGTTTGAAGAGTTTGACGCATCTGCCTGCAGCACTCACCCACGGATATATGCCATTAGACGACCACGGGACCAAGGCACGGCCTCACATCAGCCATCACCTGTAGAACGGACAGATCGCTGGTCTCCCATGCATGTGTGTGTCTGTGTGTGTTACCGCAACATGTGTGAGCGTTAGATTTCTCCTGCCGGTGCTGCCAGCGGAGGGAGAGAGCAATGGGGGGGCCACATTGTAGGCCCACTGGTGCGCCGTGCGGGAGCTACAGAAGACGTGTCACCAGTCTGCACTTATGCCCCGAACTGCCTGCCTTTCCGGCAGAGCGAGCCCTTTATTACGCCTCACATCACTGGGCATGTGGGGCGGGAGACGGATATAACACTCCTCCTTTTTTCCAACAAACAAAAAATAAACAACTCCTTAACAGTATTCAACAACATCAAAAACTCTCCTGTGCAAATCTAGTCAGCACAGGTGCATACTTGCTGCCTTTTCTTTAACCATTCATAGTCTTAGCCTCTGTGGGACCTTCAGGGCTACCCGTAGGTTATACCTACTGGGCCTCTGCCGTGGTGCTGTCTATGGGCTATTTCCCCCCTCTGGTTCCCCTCCATCTTCTGGATACACCTCCTCATATTCATCTTGCTGCTTCCCTGGGTCTCCGCTCTGTGTCGCTTCTTCGTCGCATCGGTGACTCGGGCGTGCTGTGACTGCTCCTCGTCTTCATGCAATTGTCTCTCCCCATCTGTCCACATCTGCTGGGGCACCCTCTTGAGCCAAGATGCATTCCTGGCGATTGGCTGCTGTCCTCGTGTCGCTGTCACCATTGTTCCTTCCGTTCCGGTCACTGTCCATGTTGCGTAGTCATAGCGTGTTTCCAGCTTGGACTTGGTGGGGTTTCGCATTACCAGTACATGATCTCAGAGTTTGTGCTTTAATCTTCTTGCCTGTCTCCTGTCGCTCATGTGGTCATTTGCTACGTCTCTCTTTCTTTCGGTGCAGTCGCTGTCAAAAAGATCGACCCATCAGCTGGAATGGTGTGGTATGGTTGAGTTCACCATGATTCCATACATGAGGTCTGCCGGGGGTATATTGGTAGAGCTATGGGGCGTCACCCGGTAGTTCCGTAAGAATCTGTACAGATCCACTTTGCAGGGGCTGTTTTGGGACCTGGAAATGTGCAACACCATGTTGATCGTACTCATGAATCATTCCACATCCCCATTTGCCTGTGGCTAAATGGGCGTGACGTGGTGATGTCTGATGTGTAGATCGTCCATGTATTTCTTCAGCTCCGTCCCCTGGAATGGCGGTCCATTGTCACCCCTGATGCGTCTTGGCAGTCCATGCGTTGCGAACATCTTTTCGAGTGCTGGTATTACGGTCTCCGCCACTGTCGAGGATATGATCTCCACTTCCGGGTATCGTGAGTGGTCATCAATAGCCACAAGCAGGTATGTCCCTTTTTGCACTGTGCAGAAGTCAATGCTGACCGAGTCCTACCTTGATGACCTGCGTTCTGCAGACTGAATTGGCTTAGGATTTGGAGGTGCCCCTGTGATTTGGCAGGAGTGACAGGATGCAATCACCTGCTCCACCTTGGTGTCAAACTGAGGGAACCACACACAGTGTCATATTCTGAACTTTATCCTGACCATTCCCTGGTGGCCTTGGTGTGCAAGCGCCACGATTCTGTCATGCAGGCTGCTGGGGATGACTATGCAGGTTACTCTCAGGATCAGCCGTTCGCTGGTGAGTGACAGTTCCTGTCGTACTGGTAACATACCGATGAGGAACTCTCTAGCCGCTGGTGTGCGGTTGTGTCCTTGGAGGAGGAATGTATTTATTTATTTTAATTTTTAATAGCGTGCCAGCACGTACGGGGGCCTTAGGGTGCACACGAGACAGACAAGACAGTAAACGAAGTGGTGGACGTCAGATGCAGGAAGGAGTCTAGGTTGGTGGTGCATTGAAGATGAGAGTTTTCAGCCTCTTTTTAAACTTGCAAGAGATGGAATCTTTTTTAGTTCGAGTGGGATTGCATTCCAGGTAGCAGGGGCCAGGACGTCAAAGTTTGTCTTCCCGTACTTGGCCATACGGAATCTGGGCTGAATTAGTCTGGCCTGACCTAGTGACCTTAGAGAGCGTGAGGGCAGTTAGGGCTTTAGATGCTCTATAGGGTAGGCAGGGGCGTCAAGGGCAAGACACTTGGAGGTGAGGCTCAAGATCTTATGTGAGACACAATGCCTCACGGGCAACCAGTGCAACTTTATTCTTGCTTCGGAGATGGAGTACCATCTGGGAATGCCCAGAACTGCTCGTACTGCCCCATTCTTTGTAACCTGGAGAGCAGAGAAATTTGACTGGGCAGTACCAGCCAGAAGACTATTGCAATAGACGAGCAGCGAGTTGATCAAGGATGAGGCCAGTAGGGACATGTTTTTCTCGGACAGAAAAGGACGCATATAACCAAGAAGTTTGTTGATAAGGCAAAATGACGTGCAAGTTTTAGCCACATGGTGCCTCATAGTGAGTTCAGCATTGAGGGTGACACCCAGCGTTTTGATGCTCGTGGCGACTGGGATGATGATATTGGCGATGGAGAAGTTGACGTACTCTGGAGCCTGGTTCCTTAGCATATGGCTGGAGGCGGTGATAAGAATATGTTTTCTCGGCATTGAGGGCCATTGAGTTCGCTACAATCCAAGAGTGATTACGCCTTGTGCCTTGGGAGAATCTCATGCAAAGAGCAGGGTAAGCAGCTCTAGCCCAGGTTTCCTCCCAGTTGCATGTGCCTGAGTTGTGTGGCCATCTACGTGATGCATAGAGACCTTATTGAGACATGTATCTCTCCCTTTACCCCTCTTATTGTTCCATCACAGGTGGGGTACCTTCAATACAGCAGATACACACAGCTGAAAAGTATATCAGCAGCAACACAAACCAGTGCTGCACAATAGCCCTGAAGAAAGTGGTGTAATTGTCTCATTCCACTGAAAGCGGTAGGCTCTGTAAGGTCTTTTTTTGAAAAATGTACCAATGAGTTGGGAAAAAAAACGTACATAGATGCTTCCATCAAACTAAGGAAAGCATCAGATTACACCATAGTCTGAGCACAAGAAAGTGCAACCAGACTATGGATCTCACAGGGTTGTAGCAATATTGACAAATTACAATCCTGTCAGTAAATACCTGACAGGGGACCAGCACAGTCACATATCCCTTATTATATGTAGGGATTTAAACTGAGCAGTTTCATTTTTGTAAACTAAGGGAAAGAATACCCTGTGTTGTTACATGTAAAGAAGACCGCTTTGTGTAAATCAATCGGTCAGACTTTTTAACATATCTGCCAACCAAAGATAACCAATAAATCAAAAATGATTTTCATTTGCAAGGCAGACGACGCATGCATAGAAGATTTGGCATGCGCCTATTAACCATTTTTTTTTAACAAATAGATTGTTCCTTGTTGAGTGTGTTGGAAGGTTAGCAATAGGGCAAGTTTCCTTCTTGACTATCCCTAACCCTCGATAAGCGGAGCTTCCTTATATCGCAGAAAAGGTCGTTTTGGGTGGCCTCCAAGATGTTGTTGATGCCGACCGCCATGGGCTTCATGGTGTGTTTGATTTGACAAATGTGTTCTTCCTTCTCCTCTGCCTCGCTCACTTCTCCCAGGGTGGCAGCCCTCGGGTGCCTGGAAAGGAAGGCCCCCGGGTTGTCCGTGCCCGCCTGGTAGACCAGTCCAAACTCATACTGCTGAAGGTGGACCAGCTACTTCCCAGTTCTAGCCGGAGGGTGTGCTGATGACCCTGTGAAGATCGGGATGAGTGGCTTGTGGTCCGTGTATGCTCTGAACTTCTGTCCATAGAGGTAGATATGGAAGTGTTGACAGCCCTACAGTACCGCAATGGCCTGCTTCTCGGTGTGCGAATACTGCTTTTCGTTGGGTGCAAGGGCTTGCGAGGCATATGCGATGGGCTTGGTTTCCCCTGTCTGTGACTGTTGGACCAGGATGGCCCCAAGGCCAACGGGGCTCTCATCAACATACAGTTCTGTCGTCAGGGTTAGGTCATAATAGGCCATCCTTGTTTCTGAAGAAAGATGTCTTGATTCGCTCAAACGGTTCCTGGCATTCAGAGCTCCAGTTCCATTTGACGTTTGACCCGGTGAGCTCCCTGAGCGGCTCGGACATGGTTGCCAGGTAGGGAATGAATCTGTCGCAATATGTTGCCATCCCCAAAAAACGGTGTACTTCTGTGGGTGTTGTCGGGGGTAGGCCTACTTTATGTCTGCCATCTTTTGTGGGTCGGCAGACACCCCTTCGCTGTTGAAGATATACACGAAGAACATTATCTCTTCTTTCAGGTATTCACATTTTTCCTGTTGGATGGTTAGGCCTGCAGTCTCCAGCCTGCTGATCACCATTTCTAGGCGATGCATGTGCTCCTGCCTGCCGCTGGCGTTTATGAGGATGTTTTCACTGACATTCAGCACTTCTGGGATCCCTTGGATTACCTCCTGGATGGCTTGTTGGAACACCTCTGCAGCGGAGGAAATTCCAAAGCTTAGTCTCTTGTACCCGCCAGAGACCCAGGTGGGTGGAGAAGTTTGTAATGTACCTTGAGGCTCGGTGTAGTTTCAATTGGTCATAGCCAGCCTTTAGGTCAATTTTTTAAAAGATCTTCGACCCTATGAGGTCTGTGATTATCTCATCTAACGTGGGGAGATGTTTTGCTCCCTTTTGATCGCTGCATTCAGTAGCCGCATGTCTATGAAAATCCTTACCTTCCCCGGTTGCTTTGGTTTTTTCGTGATCACCATAGGCGATACCCAGGGCGTTGGTCCTTTGACTTGTTCGATGATACCAGCCTTTTCAAGTTCTTGCAACTTCTTTGCCACCAGGTCTCTCATGTGAAATGGAGTTCTCCTATGGTGTACCACCCGGGGCTGTACCATAGGGTCAATGTGTAATTTTATGAGTTTGCCCTTTAGGCATCCAATGCCTTTGAGGATGCCAGGGTGTTTTGCTAGAAGGTCGGTGACATCAGTGGAATCTGCAACATCACAAATAAAACGGATTAGTCCCATGTCTTCAGCTGCATTCCCACTAAGTAGGCATTCCATTCCAGCATTAGCGACTTACATATTTGATTTGATGGTGGTCTCGTCTCTGCTTAGTTCCGTTCTCAAACATCCCTCTACTGGGAGCAGCGCTTTGCTGCCATAGGCGAATAGGAGCGTTTCTGTTGACTTGAATTCTGGTTGAGGACGTAGTGTCCAGGAACATTGTCGTTGGCATCACATTTACCGATGCTCCCGTGTCTATTGTCATGAGTATCTCTTGACCCTGTATATTCACGAGGCATTTTGGTATTTTCCGTTTCTTTCTTGGCTCATCGTTTCTGTGTTGCCGAGATCAAATGGATTTTGCTCCTCCTCCTCATTCTCCCAGCCCCCACATCCGTTGCTGTTTCTCGATGGTCGTCTCCAGATTAGTCTGTTGACGAGTTGTCCTCGGCCGCTATATGACGCGTATCTGCTTGCTTCTTTTTCTAGGAGAAAGATTGGGCTTGTTGCAGTTGTGGTTGTGGCTGTGGGCGTTCAGGCTGTCGATGCGTACGTAGTGGTCCTTCCGGCCGCATTCTCCACACGTGGTTACCTGTGCTGGGGAGTTTCTCCTTCCGTGACGTGCTACACTGCGCCATCCACACTCGATGGGCCCCGGGATTCTTGGTTGCCACCGCAGTGAGTTATTTGTTTCACTGTAATCACCCCACGGTTCTTGGCAGTTGGAGATTTATGCTATTACCGCTGTCGTCGGCGCCACTTGGAGTTTCTATAGTGTGTTGCCCATTTGTGCTGCCCTCGCGTGCGACAGCTCCCTTTGGCGTCCATATTCGAGAAACCTGGCTAGGTTGATGCCTATTTCACCCAATACCATTCTGCGCAGTTTCTCTGAGTGCATGCCATTGATGATCTGACGCCTTATTTCCTTTTCAATGTTGCCGAATTCACAAGACAGTGCTAATTTCCTGAGTGTTGTGTGCTAGGCATCCAGTGTTTCGTCCTCTATTTGTACTGTGGTGCAGAAATTGAAGGTTTCATAGTCCAGATTTAACTGCAGTATGAAATGTGCTGTGAGGGCGTCTTTGGCTAATTGGTATATGTCTGCACCGTTGTCGATGGCCAGCGAGTTGAAGATGCACAGCATGTCGTTGCCCACGTTGAGCAGGAGGTGCAATCTCATTTTTCTGGGTGTTATGTCCTTGCAGTCCATCGCCATCTAGAACTTTTGAATCCACAGCATCCAGCGGGGCCCCACTGTTGATGGATTGGTCTAGGGGTCGAAAGGCCCCAGTGCAGCCGTGGCACCTCCATGATGTCGAGGGGACGGCACTGGCGGTGTCAGTGACACAGCTATGCTTGCTGGTGTGCTGGGTCTTGCCGTGTAATGTCCAGTTGCCATGTTGCTGTGATGCTGTGTTCATCCCTGTGTGTGTGGGTGGTGATGGGCTCCTCCTCACCTGTGATTGCTGGAGTCTGGGCGCAGGGCAGTGGATTCAGCAGCGCCTGTGCTCTTCCATTAACTTCAGATTGCCTTGTTAGTTGCAGCCATTGTTATTTTTCATTCTCTTATACATTTTTTTATTTTTTATTATTGCGTGTGGGGGATGGTATCCCCACCATATGTCCCAATAATGCGACCATATCGTGGTCGTGCAGAGTGATTGATTGCCTGTCAACAGCTGCGTGTGTGCGCCATTCTGTGATCTCGTCGCCAGTATTAGATTCCTCCTGCCGGTGCTGCTGGCGGAGGGAGAGAGCAAAGGGGGGCTGCATTGGAGCGGTGCGGGAGCTACAAAAGACGCGTCACACCAGTCTGCACTTGTGCCCCGAACTGCCTGCCTTCCGGCAGGGTAGGCACTTTTATGCCTCACGTCACTACACATGTGGAATGTGAAGCGGATATAACAGTGAGCCCTTTCTGTGTCCACCTTTCAGAGCCTTTTTCTCCATTATGGTTTTCTCAAGACGCATGGTTCATTGGCCCAACCACCAGGCAAGCAAATGCAGGTCCGGAACCAAGGCCTTGTGCTCATGAACCAGAGGCTGCCAGTGGACCACAGCACTGGTTGAGCTGGAGCACCTCGCCAGAAACACCACGCAGCCTGGCTCACTAAGTGAAGGGGGAGAGGCATCATGGGAGACCCCGGCAACAAAGCAGCCCCTGCTATGTTGAGGCGAGTGCCCACAGTCGCCGGTGTAGTGGAGGAAACCAGAAGATCTGAAGCTGCATCCCACACCACTGGAGCACCCAATATAACTGGTAGAGGGAAGCAGACGCGCACAGTGACTGGTGGGCTTCCGTGGGAGGGAGAGGCCTGGAGAACCCACTGCATCCCACTAGCTAATTGGCAGCTATGCTTAAAAGAGATTAAGACAACAACAGCTTTGTATCTAACCCACCCAGGTACTACCATCAAACAATCTCAATTAGAATGTGCTCAACTACTATTGCCGCACAAGTGTTATAGCCCTAAAAGATCTGGATAAAAGGGGGCAAAAACAATGTCCAAATCTGCTTGGAAAACAAAGGACTCCAAAATGCAGGTCTTCCTGAAACCTCTCAAGGCAACCACAAAATCTGGAGAGGCGCTCAGGGGAGAAGACAACATGAAGGACACCTCATCCAGTGACATCCCACTTGGTACAGACTTTGTATTGCACTCCTTAGAACCCCTGTAAAAGACATAGAACCCCTGTAAAAGACATAAAGAAAACATTCTATTCCGAAATAGCAATCTTCCCTAGAGAGATGTCAGAGGCTATTGCAGAGAACATAAGGGACAATGCAAGCCTGGCCTAATGTACAGATCTAAATGAAAGAGCCTTTACAACTCAATTGTAATGAACTTGAAAACAGAGCAAGGATGGGCAATCTCTGTATCAGATTTTTAAAAGCAGGCTCGGAAGGCTAAAGACATTGAGACATGCATCCTGGAACTTTTCAAAGCAGAGCTCACACACGTCCCAAGCCCTGAGATCAAACTATAGATAGTGCAAAGAGTTAGGCCTGCGAGTGCAGATTAAGAGCGCCCCCTGTCCTCCCCACCAAGACAATTGTATCTAAACTACATGACAAGACCATGGAAGCTATACTGGGGTAAGCAAGAAAAAAAGACATCATTTCTGGCTGGATAGCAAAATATCATTTTTTCAAGATGCAACCCAAGCCATCTTGGCGAAAAGGCGAAGTATGAAACGACTGACAGAGGAACTCTTGAAAAGGGATATCTGAAATTAGTGGACATAGCCCTTTGGGATACAATTTTAATCGGATGATAGAAATAAACTACTGCTTTTACCACTCATATATATTTTTGGGGGATTGTAATATAGGAATGTCGGTACTGAGCTGGTTAAAATATGTGCATTTCGTGTCTCAAATAATTGACTGTACCATTACACCAGCCCCATTGACTTGCCTCTTCCACAATTTCCCCCGTATCGCCTGTGACCTCAAGATGCTGGCTGGTTTATGTATGTTGCTTGCGATCCGCTTTGTTCTGTTACTCTGGTTGCGCCCTAGTGCTCCCTTTTTCAACCAATGGCTTCAGGCTGTTACCTGGGCTTCCGACATGGAGGAGCGCTGGTCTGCCATGCAACCGACAGTGAGTAGACCCAGAAACATCTGGACCCCCTTTCGATCCTATTTATTCTCCTTGACCAATGAAAGTGATGAGGACATTGACAGCCCGCAATCTCCTGACCGTTATTCTGGTTAATTTATCTGTGTATACACTGGGTGCCTTCCTTACTTGATGCAATGCCTGTAAACTCCTCTGTTATGGCCCTGCGTGGCAGCGTTGCCAAGCTATGTACGTTCTGTTAAGATGCTGATGGCTCTCACTATGCTCGTTGTTCTCTATTGTACTGTCAAGATAATTAAATAAAGTAAAAAAAAAGAAATGTGCATTTAATTACCTTAGAACCAGGCCTAAAGCTGTTCAGCCTTCCACCGGAAACATCAGGACCAACTGGTGAAGAACCCCCAGTGTAACCCCTAAGGGAGAATACAGGCTGGAATCCTGGCAAAGCAAAACATCTAAAATAACAAGGATTGATGGGAGGAAGAAAACACGGACTGTGCCTTATTGGGGGGTCCACAGTGGGCCGTAGGTGACTGTAATGAACATTACCACTGAAAGACGGAATTGAGGATAATCGCCCCTGATGAACTGTAACAAATACAGTATATCAGGGAATCGATGGCTGCTGGGGGACAATGGCTGACACTTTGCCTCACTTAACTTCGAGGCCGCAACACACCAAACAAGAGGATACAACTCATAGAGCTAAACGGCTCTGCCTTCAAGAAGTAGCTATTCAGGAAACCCACCTACTGAAAGTCGACCATTCTAGACAATTGACACATAGATTGCCTGTTGCATCTACAGCAAGAAGGCTGGTATAGCACTGTTGTTGCAAAGAGATACTTTTTTTATTAAACATGGGGCTGTAAAAGGGACCCGATGGGGAGATCTGTTAAAGCTTACAGGGCATAAGGGTGACAACAGCAACCTTCTACTCCTAACACGGCACGAGAGCCCTTCATGCTGAATTTTCTCATGGCCCATGATATCCATCACTGTAGGCGAGCTAACTATTCTAGGCAACATGAATCTGGTTAGGGATAGCTTGCTTGATCGACTGGCCCAGAACACATATTCCACGACAGGCCCACACACAAACTGAAACAGGCACTAGTAGACCTAAACTTGGTAGACACTTGGCGTATATGCCATCCAAGGGACAAGACAGGCTTCCACTATTGGTATATCCAGAAGTCTGCATCCAGGATAGATTACATATTTGCTTCCTTGAGCTTAATGCAACATATACATAGAGTAGAATTTGAACCAACGACTACGACAGACCATAACATGGCCATGGCCTCTTTCCAAGAATTATGAAACAAGCAAAGGTCCCAAACCTGGTGCCTGCCACTGTGAATCTTGAGATATATGGCTGTTATGTCTACGTCACTGCGCTGAAGCGGTGTAGAGAATAAACACGAGGTCATTCCGGAAGGGGAGGCAGTCGGCGGGCAGACTCGAAAGCGGTGGGGCTGTGATTTGCTTCCACACACCGTGAGTGTCCCTTCGTGCTGGCTCCCGCTCTCCCAGCCCCCTGACAAAACGGGCTGGGAAGCTGGAGAATAGAGAATATGACACCGGCGATGAGGTGTAAAGGGGCCCAGGCGGCAAGGGCACACAGAGAAGATAAAAAGGAGAAAACTGCACATTCAAAGTCCAGGTAGCCCACCAAGGGAAACCCAGGCTGCTACTGAGTCAGAAATCACTACCTAAGAAAAAAAAGGGGAATAACGCTCTACAGAGACCCCTACAAACCAGGTGGGCCCAAGCCCCAGAACTAATTTTGGGAGAGAGTGGCTGGCTGACCACCCCCTACATACCTGACAATGGCTGCCACACCAGGCCATGCCAGGCCCCTCCACCCTTGCTAGATTGGCACCCACATTCAGCCTAAATTACCCTCCACGTCCACTGGGACACATGGGCATGGCCATAGCTCCATTCCACCCATACTCAGAACCATCATGAGTTGGACCCAGATGGGCCTTATGGTCACAGATGTTTGAAATGGCCATGCACTGCAAAGACATAACCACGCCAAAGAGACTGTGGTCCCACATGCTGCCAAATGTAGAGGATGACACCCTACACATCTTCAACTCACTCCCATGCATGCTGGATGAAGATGACGAATGCAAGGCAATAAAGGATGGTCTCGCTCACCATTTCATGCCCCAGCTCAACCCAGATTATGAAATCTTTAATTTCTGCACAACTGTACAATGCGAGACAGAAACAATCAACCCTCAACACACCCAACTGAGGTGGCTAGCATTATCATGTGAGTTTGAAAATGCCTACAAAGAAATCACAAGACAGATCATGAATGGAATGTATTCGGAGAAGCTACGAAGAATCATATGAAGCGAGAAAGGGATCTCACCCTATCCCGCATAGTGGAATATGGCCACCAAAGGGAGATCTCACATGCGAGGGCTGCCCACATGAACACGACCCTGCAGGAGCTACAACTGACACCAACTCCCATGATTGCGCCATCACCAACCGGCCGCAACCGCAAGGGGATGACAGCAGCCCCACCCAAACCCCAGGGTGGCGACCCAGAATTCCGGGCCCCAACGACTGCGGATGGTGTGGTGGGCAGCGACACAGCAAACGCAACTACCCAGCAAAAAGCACCACGTGCAGCGCATGTGGCCGACTGGATCACTACGCCAAGGTGTGTCTATCACCGGGCACCCCAACAGGCCTACGATCACCAGCTAGGAAGATGACATCAAAGAACAAGAAGCAGGTTAAAGCACGGCAGGTCAAGGTCAAAAACAACTTGTCAGCAGAGGACGAAGACAAGAGGACGATGGCAGTGATTGCAACCCAACAGCCCCGGAAAAAGGAAAGGGAAAGTGCATGTCGACCAGCAAACAAGGAGGAAGAAGAGAAGACCCTGATGCAACATTTGAGTAGGCGAGTAAGCGACACTGGAGCATCTGTGAACGTGATGCCACTAGATACAGTTTGCAAAAGGAACCGCAACCAATGCCGAAGGACACACAAACACAACTATGCATACTTCGGCAGAAATCCCCTACCAGTGGTGGGATGGTTTTACACTGTTCTCAGCAGGAATGGGGGACTGACAATACAATCAAAAATTTACGTTGTGGATGCAGGAATGGAATCCTTACTCAGCTGGAGCTCAGCCAAAGACCTGGGGCTGATCAAATTCATTTGCAACATTTCAGATGATGATGAAATCCGTGACCTCCTAGCGAGCCACCCCAGGATACTCCAAGGGATTGGGAGTTTGTAGGATAAAGTAATTAAATAACACATCGACCCAACCATACAGCCGCAAGCAGTACGGCACCAGAGGACACCATTCCACATGAGGGACTTGGTCGCCAAAGAACTATACAAATTGGAGAAAGCTGGAATAAGTGAGGAAGTAACAGGACCAACACTGTGGGTCTCCCCAATGGTGGTAACGAAGAAACCCAAGCAACCAGCGAAGATCCAGATATGCATTGACATGCGTCTCCCCAACACAATCTTCATTCGGGAGGGGCACATCACCCGAACCCTCGACAAAATAATTGCAGACCTCACAGGGCCCAAAGTTTTCTGCAAAATAGATCTGAACATGGGCTACCACCAGCTCAAGCTACACAAGGACCCAAGATATATAACAAAACATTCTCGACGCAACCAGATGATGCGATATAAAAGACTGAATTTCATAATATCATCCGCAGCTGAAGTCTTCCAACAATCCATTCAGACTGACTTACAGGGCCTTCCTGGTGTCCTAAATGTCAGTATTGAAATGTAGGTGCATGCCAAAAACAAAACCAAGCACATGGGCAGGTTGGCAGCAGTCATTGACTGGCTTGACAAAGCTGGTCTGACCAGCCACAGGGACAAGTGCGAGTTATTGAAGGAGGAGCTAATCTTCAGCTATGTTTTCAACAGCACAAGTGTGTCGGCAGACCCCCTCAAGGTAGCAGACATCAAGGGAGCGGCACCACCAACAATGCCCACAGAGGTCCCAGCTTCTGGGGGATGGCCACCTACTGGAGGAGATTAATCAACAACCTGGCTACTGTGAGACATGCATGGTATCAAGAGAGACACAGACTCAAAGATGTTTGTTTTAAAACCTTTATGCACTACGGTTCCTGGATTGGTGTAATGCCTTACTGGCCCCAAGTCTAAAGGGATGGTTTCCTTAAATGATGTTTCTAATTGCTGTTGCTGTCTAATAGTCCAAAATAAAAGTCTGTCAGTGTCTAACCCTGTGCTTGCCCTCACTCTTTACAAAAATGTGATAGGAAGTCTTTAAAAAGGAAAATAGTGCTTCAACTGAAAATTGGAAACAAAGTTGGTTTCAGGTGGTCTTCTCGCCAGGTGCAGTTTGGTCAATGCCACAAAAATGAGTTCAAACAAAAAGGGCTGTTCGTAAGACCTTCTCCAACAAGCCCTTGGAGTGGTTCCAAATACCTTCAGTGTCTTTGGGCTCCTTGGGGTTCCCTTCCCCAAGCTTCTACTTGTTCAAGTTCCAAACACCACAAAATAAATATAACCCAGTTCCTTAATTGAAGCTTCTGAGGGTTCCCTTCCCCAAGCTTCAATCCTTTCAACACTACAAAAACAATAAGTCTACAACTTGGTTGGGTCTCTCTGGCTTCCCTTCCCCAAGCTAAGGCCCATTCCAGTTTGCAACACAAATTCAGTTTTTGTCAGGTTGCACTTTTGTTGCTTCGTTAGGCCTCTCAGGGTTCCCTTCCCCACCGTAGGCCCCTTTTCGGTTTCAAATACAAGTTCAACTTGTCAGGATGTATCTTTCCTTTTAAACACAGTTCTTTCATACACACTTCACTTGTGAGGCACAATCAAACTCACGTAACCGCCTGGTTATTTGCTCCTTCTAGGCATGACCACTCTGATCTGCAACTGCACTATTTATTCCTTGCTCTTCCTTCTTAAACCTTTTACCTTCAGGTTTTTCCTGCACCACTTCTTGTTTTCCTTTGTTTATTTTGCTTTCTCTCTTGTGCACACTTGTACCTTCCCTACTTGTTTCTTGTGTACACTTGTACCCTTCTTGCTTTCTCGTGCACACTTGCACTGTCTCTCACTTGCGTTTACCTTTTCCCGTACCCCTGGCACCTTCCTTTTCCTTACTGTGCCTCTTGCACCCTTCTCTTGCCCTTTCGGTGCGCCCTTGAAACCCTCCTTTTCTTTGCGGGTTACTTGCACCGTTTCCCACACTTTTCTGTCCGCCTAGTGCTCATTTTCACCTTTCCTTTTCTTTCCGCTGTCTCAACGCTTCTTTATACACTTTCTGCTTTTCACTTTTACTTTCATGTCTTTCACACTCTTTTCCAATTGCTTTCAGCTTCAAAACCTTTTTACCTTCAGTCGCTTGCTTTATGCTCTGTGCCGCTTCATATTCTGTCTTTCTCCCGCTCCGCTACTGTCTCACGCACGCTGCCAAGTTTCTTTCTCACTGCTTTCATGTAACTCACCCGGCAGCGTCGTGTTGACCGGCGGTCCCTTTGAAGATACACAGGTGTGTGGCGGCAGGGACTCACCACTTGGCTCTTCGATACCCTAGGGGCCGTCACAGGTCCTAAGGGAACAAGCACTTTCATGGACGCTGCTAGCAGAATCCAGGCAGCTTCCCTGAGGCTCCTTGGAGACATGGCTCCCTGGCCACACTGCATCCCTTCACACAGACAGGGCCAGCATAACAGCATGCTGCTCTCCTCCAGACCTCAGCTCCTGTCAGTCTCTGCTCCTTGGCTTCTTTGGTCCAGGCAGCATCCCCAGCTCACTCACTTCTTTGTGTGAAACCACATCTTTTATAGTTGTGAAAACGGTCAAGTCGATTCAGGTATGAGTGATAATTAGTAAATGCCTGACTCTGCCTGACTCTATCAGTGAGACAGGTAAGGGGGTAATTCATAGAATTCAGTGCACAAGTGGCGCACGCGGCTGGCGCACAGTGTGCGCGTGTGAATTTCTGCACCAGCCGCGTGCGCTAAAATCAATTTCCGCATACAGCGTATTCATGGATTTTTGCTTCCAAAACCAGCTGTGGAGCAGAGTGGCGCAGCGACCCTGCAGCAGCGCCAGTTACGCCCCCAACCCCTCCCTGTGCACCATGCACAGCGCACAAATCCCGTACATGGCGCACAGGCCCCAACCACGAAAACGCCTGTAAAACTCCCTGTGCACCCCTCCGAATACACGTACCCCGCTGCACGGGGAGTGTCACATGCGATTGGAGCGGGGTACGTGTATAACAGGGGTTCGCGGGAAGTTTCACACGCGAAATGCCCTGTCCGAGTGGGGTACGTGTATTCCTGGGGTGCACGGGAAGTTTCACACGTGATAGGCCCTGTGCGAGTGGGGTACGTGTATTCCTGGTGTACACGGGAAGTTTCACACGCGATAGGCCCTGTGCGAGTGGGGTATGTGTATTCCTGGGGTGCGCAGGAAGTTTCACACGCAATTGGAGCGGGGAACGTGTATTACGGGGGTGCGCGGGAAGTTTCACACGCGAAATACCCTGTGCGAGTGGGGTACATGTATTCCTGGGGTGCGCGGGAAGTTTCACACGCGATTGGAGCGGGGAACGTGTATTTTGGGGATGCGCGGGAAGTTTCACACGTGAAATGCCCTGTGCGAGTGGGGTACATGTATTCCTGGGGTGCGCGGGAAGTTTCACACGCGATAGGCCCTGTGCGAGTGGGGTACGTGTATTCCTGGGGTGCGCGGGAAGTTTCACACGTGATTGGCCCTGTGCAAGTGGGGCACGTGTATAACTGGGGTTCGCGGAATGTTTCACATACGAAATGCCCTGTGCAAGTGGGGTACGTGTATTCCTGGGGTGCGCGGGAAGTTTCACACGCGATAGGCCCTGTGCGAGTGGGGTACGTGAATAACTGGGGTTCGCGGGAAGTTTAACAGGCGATTTTGTTGTCAGAGCGGGGTACGTGAATTTCGGGGGTGCGCGGGGAATCCTACACGTGAATTGGCAGTGTGGGTCCTCCCAGGTGTTCCCTCTACAACCTCCACGGCCCCTGCAGGCAGCCCACACCACAGGGGACTACCCTGCACCCCTGGTCATGACCCGCAGGCAGCCCATCCACTATGGCCATGCCCCCAGCCAAGCCACATGTCACCTTGCACTAGTAATCACCAACTCCTGTCCCCCAGCACCCCCCAGCAGTGAGGGGCACCTGCCAGTAGGCCCCCACTCATGTCTCCCAGCACCCCCACCCCCAGCAGTCAGGGGCACCTGCCAGCAGGCCCCCACTCATGTCCCACTCATGTCCCACACATGTCCCCCAGCACCCCCACCCCCCAGCAGTCATGGGCACCTGCCAGCAGGCCCCCACTCACGTCCCCCAGCATCCCCACCCCCCAGCAGTCAGGGGCACCTGCCAGCAGGCCCCCACTCATGTCCCCCAGCACCCCCACCCCCCAGCAGTCAGGGACACCTGCCAGCAGGCCCCCACTCATGTCCCACTCATGTCCCCCAGCACCCCCAACCCCCAGCAGTCAGGGGCACCTGCCAGCAGGCCTCCACTCATGTCCCACACTTGTCCCCCAGCACCCCACCCCCCAGCAGTCAGGGGCACCTGCCAGCAGGCCTCCACTCATGTCCCACACATGTCCCCCAGCACCGCCACCCCCCAGCAGTCAGGGACACCTGCCAGCAGGCCCCCACTCATGTCCCACACATGTCCCCCAGCACACCCACCCCCCAGCAGTCAGGGGCACCTGCCAGTAGGCCCCCACACATGTCCCCCGGCACCCCCACCCCCCAGCAGTGAGGGGCACCTGCCAGCAGGCCCCCACTCATGTCCCCCAGCACCCCCATCCCCCAGCAGTTAGGGGTACCTGCCAGCAGGCCCCCACTCATGTCCCACTCATGCCCCCCAGCAACCCCACCCCCCCAGCAGTCAGGGGCACCTGGCAGCAGGCCCCCACTCATGTCCCCCAGCTCCCCCACCCCCAGCAGTCAGGGGCACCTGCCAGCAGGCCTCCACTCATGTCCCAAACATGTCCCCCAGCACCCCTATACCCCAGCAGTCAGGGGCACCTGCCAGCAGACCTCCACTCATGTCCCCCAGAACCCCCACCCCCCAGCAGTCAGGGGAACCTGCCAGCAGGCCCCCACTCATGTCCCCCAGCACCCACGTCATGACAATCCTCAATCATGGGCCTCATGGCCACCCACAACACACCCCATGCCACCCCAGCCCAAAGACCCAACCAAGTATTGCATCCACCCACAGAGAAATGGCCATTACATGATACAACCCGAATGGCAAGTATGTACATGAACACATGTCCGTCACACACACACAATGGGTGCAAGTGAATGTGAAAACCCATATCATGACATGCATGAAACCAATGAGAGAATACCACACATCGAAGTATGAAACAAAAATCTATTGAACACAACATGAATGTAATGAAAAAAAAACACTCAATTATGGGAATAAGAAATGAAATGCAGCATGTCCGGAAAAGAATAAAAAATATGAAATCAGAATCCAAAGAAATCCAAATGAAAATGTGTCCAAAGTCTCAGTCCAACAAAGCAAATCCAAGGGAAAAAAAATATATGAAATCCATTGCGCCATGGTGAAATTAAAATAAAAACGATAAACATCCACTGTTCAACTATATACAAATCACCAATCCAGGGTCCATGAGCCCAACAAATGAAATGAAACCTACAAAAAACACTACCTAATAAAGAACTATATACAAAAATGTGGTACATTGTCCAAGCGGGCCAAAATAAACAAAAACAGAAAGGAAACCTAACACTATCTAACTATTTACAATGGCAGCGGGCTAGTCCAACGTCTCACTTTTTGATGTCCCGGTCCAGGGCATCATCGAACTCCCACTCAATGTCCTGGAGGCGGTCCTCTTCCATGGCCCCGAGGGTTCGCAGGGACGACGACATGTTCACCTCCAACTCCCTGCGAATTGCCTCGAGGCACTCGGCCCGCCTCAGGGCCCTCCCCATGGAGTTCTCCACCCTGACCATTGTGAGCCGTGCCTCTTCCGCCCGCTGCCGCTCCGCATCTTTGGCTTGGCCCAACCGCTGCCACACGGAAGACACTTGAAATACGGGGTCCTCCTGCAATATGGCCGATGCCTGCCCCTCCGATGTTGAAGGCCCCGAGCCATCATTGCTCCCACCATGTTGCTGCTGCTGTGCCTGCGCCCTGGCTCTTGCTGCATGCACGTCCTCCTCCGGCTGGGGTGCAGTTGTCGTGGTGGCCACCCCTGCTTGACGTCCGACTTCCGACTGTGGCAGGGATGTGTCCTCCACCAGCCTGGCTGCTAGGTCAGGGGCAGCGCCACAGGGTACCCAGGTGATACATGGGTCGGAAGATGGCATGGAGGACGACTGGCGCGTAGGGGGTTCAGGTGAGGAGGGGGTCGCAAGAAGGTCCAGCACACGGAGGAATCCAGCACCGGTGACCCGTCCCAGTAGGTCAACGTGGTCAAAGAGGCATGCGAGACGACGTGCAGTCTCTCCACGAAAAGACTGCAGGTCACCTCGCATGCCCCGTTGACGCAACGCTATCCCACTCAGGACAGGCTCAACATGGTCCCGGATAGCCACGTCCGCAGGGAGAAGAAGGCCAGTTGTTGTGCACTCATCCCCTCCCTGAAGACGGGTCTGGACGTAGGCATCCCTGCTGGTGCCAGATGATGCAATGACAGGATCAGGGACAGGATTACACACAGGCACCTCCGCGGCGGCCTGTGCTGCCTCCTGTCCCTGCCCCTGCACTTCACCACTAGCACCAGTGGAATCCCCACCACCAGACCTAAGAGGACTCACATGTGGCAGCCTCACGCCCCTGTTCATACACATCCCTACATGGCCCTATGAAAACACATGTGCAACCTGCACACTACTGGCACACCACCACACGCACAGCGTCCAATCAGTATGCATGTACACTTACCGCTTGACTCCAGATGGGTCTGCCTCTCAAGGACCTGGACATGGAGCGCTGGGCACATGTGTTCCAGGACCCTCATTTGGAGGTCGGACAGGTGGCCCCGGTGCCCCTTGGCATCTGCTGCCTTCAAGAGGCGCCGGGCCTTGTTGAGGGTCCTGGACCTGAAGTCCTCCCAGCACTTCTTGACATGTTGTAAGTCGCGGACTGCCACCCCCTCCGCATTGATGGCAGTCACGATGTCCATCCCGATCCTGGTCCGTTCTTCATTGTCGGCGCACAAATTTTCAAAGAGGGCATCATACTGCCCCAGGACTTGCTCCACCAGGACACCAACTTCCCTGGCACTGAAGCTGGTGGCCCTCTGCCTCTCTGGCTGGGGGTTGCCAGTGGTGCCAGATGGTGTTGTGCTCGACATGGCAACCCCACAGGCAGGAGTGGGTGGGCAACTGGGTCCTGGGGCTGGGCTGTGGAGCGATGGTATCCCAGTCGGGAGTCTTCGGTTCCAGCAGGGGTGGTGACAGCAACTGCACCCCTGGCTGACGTGCAGGCAGCAAATAGCAGGGCACGTGGGCAACAGGCAGTCAGGCAGCAGCAGATGGCAGGTGGGAGCGTGCTCGGGGTTCTGGGGGGCAGTAATTCGGCCTTCTGGGCAGGAGCGTGGTCTTCAGTGTGTTGTTGCGTGGCCAGCTTGATACAGAGTATTTTGGCACATGAAAATCTTGCACGTCAGCATGTAATTCGAGGAAAGGCCCTTCGCATGTAAGCGCGTCAGCACACGTAAGCGGTTTCATTGGACCAAAGGCCCTTAGCGCGTAAGCGCTTATGTGACGTGACTCACGTGGGCGTTTCCCTCGTGACGTGGGCATTGTGGTTCAGCGCACGTGAAAAAACTGCACGTCTGCGTGTAATCCGAGGAAAGGGCCTACACGCGTAAGTGACGTGACAAGCGCGGGCGTTTCCATCAACACGGGTGCATGTTCATCATACATGTCCAAAAACTGCACGTCCGAGTGTCAGCTTGTGTAATTGGAGGAAAGGGCCTTAGCGCGTACACGCGTAAGTGATGCTGTATGTGTGGGCTGCTTTAAAAGGTACGTATAGGACCCCATTCCCTTGTACGTGCTTTTCGTGGAGAGCGAGTGGGTGAATTCTGTACTACTTGTCGGTTCACTTCACAGCGTTTCAAGTTCGTACTCCCTGTTACCTCTGACAGCGTTCTTTATTTTTTTTGGGTCTGTTTCCTCAAAGAGTGTTCACTTCTTCTTTTGTCCTGTCTCCTCAGACAACGTACAGTTCTTCTTTTGACGGGGGTGTTGCCTACGCGCACACACGCATTTTTTTCACATTCTTTTTCCAGGCAGACGGTGAGTCGCGCACGCATTTACCAACTGTGCTTGCCCCGTGTGTCGCGTACCCCTTCAGAGGTCATTGTAGGCTGCGTGTAACATGCGTACGCTTGTTTTTGTGTTTCTGGGTGCCACAGCGTAGTGCAGGTTCATTTTTCCACGCACGTGGTCTACGAGGGGTTGCGTGCACATTACTTTTGTTTTTGGGGTGCCTGTGCGTTGCGTGACCCGTCATCTTCCCCCAGGGGTCACAGACAGCCTTGCTAGAGCACTAGGGTACGAATTCCATCTAGTACCCTACCCCTTTCACCCCCAATTGCCCAGGACAAATGTTTACTGCAACTCCCATACGCGCAACAACATCAGTGTCATGGTTGGGAGGCGACCAAGCAGTAAGGGAGGAAAAGGTGGCTGACCTCCAAAAGGTGGGGGTGGTGGGCGTGGTGGGCACAGTAGGGGACGTGGCCATGATTTGCAGGGTGCCCCTAGACCCCCATGTGTGGAGGACCAATCAGGGACACCCATGCCCCCCCCCATGGTTGAGGGAAACGTGGCTGACACCATCCCAGCTCAGCCATTGTTGGACCAGCCCATTCTGGCACCTGACCCGGCACAGGATGACTCCCAGGCTGACTTCCAGGTCAGCAAGTTTAAGCCACATGTGCCGGTGCAAGTTGGTGTCACCAGGCCACGTGGATCTGGGTCAGCGATGTACTCTGCTGCCCCAAGTAGGCAGGGTAGGGAGGCTGCAGGGGCAGCTGCAGCTCTATCCACCCCAGCTCTGAGTCTCCCAGCCGGGACAGTGTCAGTCCTGGTCCATCAAACTGACGTTGCCCCTGCCAACATCACACTTCAGCCAATGCCTGCACCAAGACCTATGGTCATTGTGCATTCGCACACTGCCAGTACCCAGTCCACCTGCGCTTCTGCCCCTACTGACCAGAGCGGTGCAAGCCACTCGGGCTCTGTTCCACCTTTGAAGAAGAGGAAGAAGGGTGCTCTGGCACTACAGGCTGAGACCCCAGACATGGCTACACAGTCCGGTACATCAAGGAAGCCTAGCTTTAATGACCCTGAACTTGATGCACTTGTGACCTATTTGTCGGCACATAGCCGCAAAATGTTGGTGACTGCAGGGTGCAAGACCACGCCTGGTCAACGTAGGGCACACTGGCAGACCATCGCGGACCGCATAAGTGCCCTTGGATTTGTGAGGCGCAAAGCTGATGATTGCTACAAGCGGTGGAATGACCTGAAACACAGAGCAAAGAACAAGCTGGCCTCAAATCATGCCTCTACTCTGGTGACTGGCGGTGGGTCTCCACAAGAGGACAACAAACTCGCTGAACATGAGTCTGTTGCTGGAACCTTCGTCACAGAGGAACAGATTCAAGGTGTGGGAGATCTACCTGATTACGACGCATTGTCCGGTGAGTGCCCATGCGTGTGTGTGTAATCCATGTGTATGTTGTTTGGGTGACGGGTTCTGATTGAGTGCCAGGTGAGGGTGTGTACTCCTGAGTGTTATGGGTCACCCATTTTCTTCCTCCCATACATTCACGTGCCTTGGATTTGGGTATGACTGTATCCCTTCTGCCCACAGTTGCCAATTAGGCCCACATTAGTGCACTTTACCTTGAACTGTCATCTTGCAACTACATAGTTCAGATTTTGTAAGTGTACATTCAGGCTGATTGTTTCCACTCTCCCATTTTTACTACGCATTTTTCTGCCCTATTGCAACATATGTGATATGCTTCGGTCATTGTTTACAGCCCACACTGTGCCACTATTTTTACCTGGTTATGTTAATGATTACACCATTCAGGCCGATGGAGTATTGGGCTGCAGAAATGTTTTATTAGGGCCTGTTTGCATGTGGAACATGACAGATGTTTCCTGTAATGTTAAAGTGACCAACCATTGATCAGCCCACAATGACTGTATTATTGGACACTGGATGTGTTTCAGTGTGTGGCACATGCATATTTAGCAACACTATTCAGCATTAATCTTCGCATTATGTCGATGTGACATGGATGTGTGACAGTACTCATTCACTGACATATTGCTGTAGTTTTGTAATTTAACGTGGCTATGCTACATGACATCTGTGTGGTGGCATGTGTCATGTATGTGTATTGGACATGCCACTCACAGCCTGATGTGTGATGCCAGTGTTACCCAACATGCTGCAAATGTGTTGCTTTTCCGTCTTGCCCTCCCCAGTGTCTGCCTTTTTGACTCCACTTCCAACTCTTTGACAGCGCATGCATGGCAGGGTTATAGTCATGTGGGACATGTGTAAATCATGTACTGGATCTCTGGCTTGTCACGGCCTATGTGTGTGCTATGTTGCTCATGCCTGTTTCCATTTGTTGTCTTTCATGTTTTTCCAGGTGATGATGCACTTGATGCTGTTGAGGTTGAGGAGATGGTGCAGACCCAGGAGGAATCTCAGGCACGACCGGGCACCAGTGGGGGACGTGGTGTAGTGGTGGGTGAAAACCCAATGTTACTGCAGACCATACTGTCCAGGGGTGTCTCTGGGTGCACCTCCCCAGACCTCTATTCAGGTGCTGAATTGGATGATGAGACTTATGTGCAGTCGCAGGTAAATGTTTCTGGCAGGGATTCTGTTCTGTCCAACCCACCTGCACCAGGGGTAGAACCCTTTATGGGGATGTCAGTGTTGGTAGGTCCACCTTTGGTGGTTACGGATGCAGGGTCACACTCCACAGCATCTGATCCTGTTCCTGGGCCAGCAGATCAGAGGGGGAATGCAGTCCTGCAGCCTCACGCACTGCCAGCACAGCAAGGTGCAGATCGTCTGGCCCCAAACAGGTGTGGTGCCCGTCAACACGGTGGCCGTGCGCCACCAGGCAATACTGTATGGGAAAACTCCATGTACGGTATGGCAACCCAACAGGCAGCATCAGTAGAAATGATGGCTCAGGCAATAGAAAGGGTGGCCACTTCCATTCTCCCCCCTGAAAGGCAGATGGAGCAACAACAGCAGGCAACAGACTCCATTTGCCAATCACACAGGGAAGACATGTTGGCATCCAACAGGGACCGACGGGCGGCACCGGAGACACTGCGCGAATCCATATCAATAGAGTCCCAGGGCCACAGGGAAGCCCTGAGGGTAGAACTACATAACCTCAGGCAGACTCTGGTTGAACTTGAGGCTTCCAGTAATTTAAGGGCAGAACAGCAGCTGGAGCAGCTCACACATTCGCTCTCAGCTGAGCTGCATGCAACACGTGAGGAGATCCGGGCATCACTCGAGGCCATGCGTGCAGAAATGCAGGCAACCCATGATGTGCTGCATTGGGATCTCTGCACTTTAATCCTCCAGAATCAGACCTTCCAGACCCGCATGCTTGCTGCAATGGAGGACCATACCAGGGCTTTGCGTGGGCTGCCTCCCATAGTGCCACCCCCTCCTGATGCAGCAGCAGAGGATGAGCAGAGCGACAGCAGTTCTCCCACATTGGCATAGCTGTGCAGGCCGTGAACCCAAGGAGGTATTTTTTTTCCCGCAACATCCACGCAGGTGGGTGTTGGTGTGCACCCTGTCCTCGAACCTCCTGGGTGGCCACCCTCACCCCCCCTGTCCCCCACATGCCCATTTCTGATTTTCTTTTTTTTTTTTACAGTGTGTTGCCTTGTGTGGCTCCCGTGGGCATCCACTGTATTGTGGCTGGGCACATGCAGGCTTGTCCTGATTTTGGGTTAGATGCTTGGGTTCGTGACACACACACCCCTCCTGCTTCCCGTTTCCATGGGCTTGCAAAGGGTGTGACCAAGTGACAGTGAATTACACAGTAAGGTTGGGCTCCCATGAGCTGTGTGGGCAGTCTGTAGTCAATACTGTGTAGACATCCCTAGTGGATATTGTTGTTGTATTGTACACTGCATGGTGTATTGATATGTGCTTGTGCATCCATGCCTTCCTCCTAATTTGCAGGTTCCTTCCTCATGTCTTCACAAGGCCGTCTACTTTGCAGATGCAGTTCATGTTGTATGCACTACACAGGGATTTGCGTGGCAGCAACACTCTACAGTTGGAAGGGGTCGATGTGCTGGTGTATTCAGGTTATAAGACTACCACTACTTGAACTTAGTACTGTCATGTTGTTGCATTTTTCCATGGTGTGTTGCAGCATTGTGTTGGTGGTAAGTATTTGGTAATGTGTGATGTTAGTTATACATTACTGGGAGCATATTGTGTGTGGGCAGTTTCCATTAGGGACAGTGCACTTTGTGACACTTGTGTCAGGTCTTGTGCATTGCTTTGTTTGCTTTCACATTGCATGACATGCCATGGTGTGTTTGGTGGTGGAGCTAGGGAGGGGTTGGGTGACATGGCGATGTTCTCATGTTGTATTTAGCAAGGGGGTAATGAATTTAGCAGCATAGATGTATGTCTTTTGATGACACAGCATTGATGGTGTTTGGGTAGGTAGGGATGCACACAATGTAACACTTCCAGGTTACCAATCTCAGGCTTGTATGGTTGTGACAGTTGACTGTCCCTTATTTCATCATCATTGATTGTCAGCTGGTATGTGCCAGGGCTGTGTGCACTCCACAGGGGTGTGATTTTATGTAAAATAATTAGCCACCAGCTGCGTACGGGCTGCCTCACCATGTGCCTTTTCCCCTCCCATGCGCAGCAGGCATGCATGTGTTTGGGGATGTGGGGGCACCACCATGTCCACCGGCAGGCCCCGGCGTGTTGCAACGTTGTGCAGGACACATGCTGCCACTATGATCCTGCACACTACTGGGGGAGCGTATAACAGCTGCCCACCAGAACGGTCAAGGGAGCGAAAGCGTGATTTGGGCACTCCGAATGTGCGCTCCACTATGCCCCGGGTTGCAATATAGGCTGTGTTGTATCTTACCTCGGGTCGGGTGGTGGGGTTCCGAATTGGCCTCATCTTGTGGATGCTCAGAGGGTAGGCACTGTCCCCTGGAGAGGTAGTGATGGGTATCATTAGTGGGGTTGTGACATTACTCAGTATCTGACATGCATGCATGTGCAGTGGAATTTATACTCAACAAGCAGCCATGTATCGCCATGCCGCCCAGCTTCTAGGTCCCGGTTTAGGGTTGACATTCTGTAAATGAAACTGTCGTGGGTGGACCCTGGATAGTTGGCATATACTGAGGTGATGATTCCCTTGGCAGCACATACTACCTGCACGTTGTTGGAATGCCAGTGCTTGCGGTTTCTATAGATGTGCTCAGATGCCCTGGGGGACGTAGAGCCACATGGGTGCAATCAATGGCACCTAGCACTTTGGGGAATTGTGACACTCTGTAGAAATCCTGGACGGCAGTCTGCCTTTCTGCAGGAGTTCTGGGCAGGTATATGTGCCTGCGGACTGATGGGTGTGCAGTCATGATGGCCAACACCTGGTGTAGGCAGCGTGACTGCGTGGCCTGTGACACCCACCCCCACTATAGCACTTGTCCGCTGAAATGATCCAGTGGCCAAGAAGTGCAGTACATTGAGGAACTTCTCCAGGGGGCTGAGTGCTTGGGAGCACAGGGTGGGTGATGTGAGGTCATCCTCCCACTCACTCACCATGTCAAGTATTATGTGAGGTGGAAACCTGTACCTCCCACAAACCTGGTCATCAGGCGTCCCAAAAAGGCTGGTTCTGGGTGTAAAAATTCTGGGCCTGAATATCCTCCTCCTCCTCCTCCTGCGGTATCCCACGACCGGTGTCCGGTCAAATGGTCGAAAATAAATGGTCGAATGACCATTTGATCAAATCAAAATGGTGGAAAAAAAAGGTTAAATTTTTTAAATTATTTATTTATATATTTTTTTAAAGTTTTGGTTGCTTAAAAAATATTTTTAATAATGAAAAAGTGGGGTTGGGGGGGAACCCCCCCATAAAATAAAATAAAAAATAAAAAAATTCGACCTTTTTTTTCCCAACCATTTTACTTCGATCAAATGGTCATTTCGACCATTTGGTTTTTGACCAAATGACTGGTAACCCCCACGACCACTGCTGCTAGCAACGGTATGTTGATCTTGGCATCTGAGCTTGTTTGTTGTTTACATACACTTTTATGCTGCGCGGGTCCATGTACGCCTGCTTCCTGCTGGCGTACGTGTTTCCGGATTGGCGCGTCTTTTTTGGCGCACGCATTAGCCCCGTTCGATTCCATGAATACGTGTTGTAGACGCGCGTGTGGGCGTTCCGCACATTTGCCTCCTGTACTTCCCCCGTGACGCCCACATTTTCACACGTTGTTCCCCAATCCGCGTGTTACGCCCCCTGTTCCGCCTACTTTTGTTGTGTGCGCTGCGCTATGTGCGCTTTCGCTGTGCGCTTAGCGCACGCTGTTTGGAGACGTGTGCGCCAGCGTGCGCCACGCAGAATTTTAGCACACATCCAGGGATTTACACTCGCATGGACTTCCATGAATCGCTGTGCGCGGGTTTTCGCTGCGATCTTCGCACTTGTGCTGCGATTCGCACGCTTGCGGCGAAAATTTCAGCGCACATTAATTCCATGAATCGGCCTGTAAGTTCTTTCTATAGTAAACGGAGGATAGCACAGGGGAAATGCACTGGTCTTGGAAGCAAGACCATGCATAGCAACAGAGGTTCGAATCCCGGATCCGTGCTTAGAAACCGAACTCCGGTAGGTATTAGGTGCATTTTTAAAAAACAATTAACTAAGTAAATAAAAATAAATAACCTGTTTCCCTTACTTTCCCCATGTTGTTTCTATGGGTAATCTTTACTGCTCTTAGTTGTCTCCTCCTCGTCTCAGTATTTGTTGGAGAAGGGGATATGGGGTGAGATTGAAAATACCGCATGAATGCTGAGGGAAAGTAGGTTGGGGTATTATTGGGACTGGGAGAATACTATGTCTCGCCCTCCCAGTACTTGTTGAAAATGGGTAAGGGGAGTCAAGGCAACATGGGAATTGATAATTACAGGTTATATTATTACAAGGTGATTGGTAAAGGATAGGGGGGATCCCCTGGCCCTGGTTTTGTATACAAAAGGTGATGCCCTTTATAGCAAATGAGTCCCTATGTTACTCATCCGGACATGCGAGCACAGGTCTGTATAACACTTCCTATGGTCTAAACTAGGGAAAGACCAAGAAGTGTTGGGATTGAGGTTATGTCTTTGTCTTACCTTGCTTTCCCCTTTTCTAGGGTTTGTTCTGAGATGGCCTGTTTGTCTCTCTCTTGGGTTAAGGACAATGGGACCTGCATAACCCATAAAGGCTTCTGGGATCTCTTCACCTATCGTCCTGTTGGAATACTGTGTCTCTCCTAGGGTACTCTCCTGAGTGCAACCCCAGACTTCCCTACCCAGGTGATCCTCCCTCACTCGTCCACGCCGAGGGTTGGGATACAAAAGCGATGGCCCTCCCCATGCCACCTGAATAGAGGATTCTTGGGGTCTACATGGAAGAATACCCCTAGGTTTCTCACACCATGCTCTCAGAACCACTGCAAGCCCTGACCAAATCGAACATCAAGTGGGAGTGGAACAAGATGTGCCAAGAGGCCTTTTAGAGCATCAAGGAGTCGTTGTTGGCTGATACCACCATGGCCTGCTATAATGCCCACGTGCAGACCAAGCTGTATGTGGACGCAAGCCCCATGGGCCTAGGGCCATGCTGGTGCAAAACGCCCCATCAGGAGACACGCGCCCAGTTGCCTATGCATCCAGAGCCCTCTTCCCCAAAGAACAATGATACTTGCACATTGAGATAGAAGCCATTGCCGTTCTGTGGGGGTGCAAGCAGTTCCACTTATACCTCTATGGGCAGAAATATAAGACCTACACAGACCACAAACCACTCATTCCTATATTCACAGCCTCAGCGTCACACCCCCCCAGCACGAACCAGGAAATGGTTGCTGCATTTACAACAATATGACTTCGACCTTGCATACAGACCAGGAGCGGACACTCCTGCAGACTTTTTGTGCAGGCACCCGCTAACTGCCACATCAGTAGAAATTACAGAGTCTGCAGAGGCGGAAGAACACCTATGCTTGGTTATCCAAGAGACGAAAGCAAAGGCCGTTAGCATATCAGACTTAGTGGAAGCCGCAAACAGCGACCCCTGCTGCACCCTAACAAAGAAAGCTGTTCTGGCAGGTGAATGGAACCCTTCCCTCCAAAACAACCACAACCACACCACAGATGCAAAGAACTTCCTGGCAGGGGTGTTCACAGTCCACCACAAGTTGCCCATCACGGACGAAGGTCTCATCTTGAGAGGGACGTGTATTTTGGTACCGCCTCGTCTTCAGGACAGAATAGTGGAGTTAGCACACGAAGGCCACAAGGGCAGTGTAAGCACAAAAGCATGGATACAACACTGAGTGTGGTTCCCACAGATTGATGCAAAGGTTGAAGAAGTCACATCATCCTGTCTCTCATACCTGACTACAGGTGCACCCCCACTACCGGAACCAATCCAACTCGCCCCAAGGGGCACAGCACGGTAGGAATCGGTGACTGTCAATTTCTGCACAGTACAAGAAGGAACATATCTCCCAGTAGCTATTGACGAATACTCACGATACCCGGAGGTAGAAGTGGTCGAATCGACGGCAGCGGAAGCAGTGTTGCCAGCTATGGAGAAGATGTTCACAACACAATGCGCATAAAAAGTGTCAACGGCCCCCATTCCATTGAATTTGGCAAATACATGGATGACCTCCAGATAGGACACCACATCATCACATCGCTGTGGCCCCATGCGAACAGTGACGTGGAACCGTCCATGAGGACAATCAACAAGGTCCTCCGGATTGCCAAGGCCCAAGGAGCCCCATGGGAGTTTGAACTATACCGATTCCCGTGTAATTGCTGGGTGACACCCTATGCGTCACCTGACACGCCCCCGGCAGACATCCAGTTCGGAGCAATGTTATGCTCGTCCATACCTCATCCCTGCCACCATAAGACAAACCCCATGATTAAGCACAGGACACACACCAAAAGAGTCCAAGCAAACAAACTTATGGGCGGCAAACGGTGAGCCAAGAAAGCACACCACAATATTGGGGATCAGGCACTGGTCCTCCAGAACCCATCAAGGACCAAGCCAGCAAGCTCTTTCGCGACTACTCGCGGATGGTGATCAGATGAAGAGGACCCATGATCACGGCAGGCCAGGATGGAAAATTCCACACTAGGAACGCATCATGTTTCATGGAAATTCCCTGACCGTGCAGAGAGAGGAACTGGACCAATGGAACAGCAGAGAGACCACAGAGGCAGAGACAACGGTGGCGGAACCGAGCCAAGAAAGAGGATGGCAACAGACCGCTGGGCCAGCCGAAGGAGAAGTCAAAGGAGAAGTCAAAGTGGACAGTCCAGTCCAGAGGGACACAGCCAAATAACACTGCCCCAGACCCTGGAGCTCAGCAGCACAGCCGGTATCACCTGAGGGAGGCGCCCAAACCTCCAGGAAAGCTAAGTGACTATGTGCGCCAACTCAGAACTGTTGGTCTGAGTGGCAGCATTGTAAATGAGTTTATATTTGTGTTAAGGGAAATGAATAGGGATGTTATGTCTAGCGCTGAGGCGGTGCACAGAATAAATCTGGACGTCACCCCGGACGGGTAGGCAGTCGGCAGGCGGACCCAAAGCAGTGTGGCTTTTGTTTTCTTCGTGCAGTGCACGCATCCCTGCATACTGGCTCCAGGTCTCCCAGCCACCTGCCAACACAGTCTGGGGACTATCTTCACAAAGTAGAGACTCAAGTCACTGAACATAAAACAAATATACAGGACCAGACAGGCTAAGTGCCATTTTTTATAAGTCATTAAGGCAAATCCTGGCTAACCCCATGGCGAATATGTTCAATTCTGGGAGAGAAGTGGGAGTCCTCCATAACTGGATAAAAGAAACCCAGTTTACTGTGGCCCCTGGCTTTATGGCGCTAGCCCGGGTGTGCAAAATGCAAACTTACCCGGGCCAGCAACAGGCCACACTGAAACTCCCCCACCCTCCCAGACCAGCTGGTAAGGTGAGGTGCTTAGCAAACTGCAATACAAAATGATGTTGATGCAGGAGATGGGCCACAATCCCCGATTCCTGATCTTAAATAAGGTACAGTCACCAGAGGGGGAGGTTTTTTGATCCATTCGGGCTTTTATATAAAAAACATTCAAGCCTATTAAACTGGTAGGATTTCTTCCATTCAATGTTTTTCCCATTTCATGGTCCCATTCATTGTGTGTTGCTACATTCATAAGAGTAGTGCAAACCCTTCAAAACAAACCCGACTCTATGTGAATGTAGAGCAGGTTCCCAGTCACGCTTTCTCTGGGCTCCATCCCCTGTGATGAATCCTAGGATGTCCTCATTGCTTCTGTTGGGGTAGCCCCTTCGCATTAGACCAGGGCAGTGAGGCTGCTACCCGATAGTCCCCCTGGGGGTGGTACTCAGCGGGTGGATCTTGTGGGAGGGGAATCTCCCTATGAGACCAGTGACAACTATAGTGGTAGAACGTGGTGTCCACCTTGTACCCCCACGTCTCCTCCCTTCCACTCTCCTCACCTCTACACGCCTCTTCTATACACTTCTGTAGTATGCAAGAAGTAGGAAGGGCTGAGATGAAGAAGAATAGGGGTGAATACAATGAAGATCTAAAGCAATAAACTGTGACGAAGAGTCGCGAAGCCGCACAGATCACTCAGAGGAATCTATCTGAACGGTCTAGTCTTCTTTTACAGAGTTTACTGGTTAGTAGCATAAAGATGGACAATGGACTGACATGATTGTCAGACGGTCCGTAGAGTAACCGCAAGAGGGACCAATGCTCACAGAGAAGGCTGGCAACAGCTGACCCAGGCGAGGAGACGCTGAAGGGCAGTCTCCACTGTAGGGGAGGCATGGTATCACAAGTATGACACTGACACAAAAGATACAATTTGTAAATCGTCTGGCACGAGCGGAGTGCCAGACGAGTGCTGTCTGCTGTACCTGCTTGTTGGACTGTCTCCCGCGCTTGCCGAGCTGAAGCACTCATCAAGATTCTCAACTCCTTGGACTCATATTTTCTCACAGACTGACTTTATGGTATTTACCAGCTGTACTACAGACCTATTTGTTCAATATATTTTGTAATTAAGCTCTTACTTTCTTTTCCTCTTTTTGTTTAGCTCTGCCCCCATTGAACGTCACTTCCATAAATGCCAGGACACGCGTGCACGAGGGAAGTGCCAGACGAGTGCTGTCTGCTGTCCGCTGGACAGCTGGGCCGCTCGTCACACTTTTCTGTTCATTTATTCTATTCTCTTTTTTTGTGCCTTTCAAAGCGCCATGGTGCTATTGTAGACTTTTTCCATTTGAACTACCTTTCCTACCTCTAACTCCATTAATCATCCAAGCGTAAGCATGACGAGATTACGCCTGACTAGTGGTATGTCGATTCCTCCAGCGGGCTGTTCTAAGGAGCCTCCACAGCATTTGTCGCAAACGGCTCCAAAAGAACTTTCATCTCGCCCGCCTATACATAAGCGATCCTCTCTGAATATCCCTGATGTTCGAAAATTCTACCATGAAAATAAGCACAGAGGTATGGAGGAAACTGCTATTTCTTTACCGCACCTTTCAGGCCCCTCGCCAAATACTACTCAAAATAGAGTTAGCGACCCATTTATCTATCCTTCCTCCACGCTCTCTGATTCTACAGTGCAAGCTTGCTATACTCCACCTATTGATGGCCCGGAGTCTTATTTTCAACTCCACATGAACATCGCCAGGCGGAGATGCTCTTTGACCAAGCCAGTATTCATGCCATAGATTCCTCGGCTATCCCGCCGCTCTACTCCCAAGTCGTGAAAGACTCAGCGGTAGCCAAAGTTTCCAGCTTTCCATCTACTGGCTCTACTTC
This sequence comes from Ambystoma mexicanum, assembly GCF_040938575.1. NCBI lineage: Eukaryota > Metazoa > Chordata > Amphibia > Caudata > Ambystomatidae > Ambystoma > Ambystoma mexicanum. The sequence continues at coordinate 670,554,180 of NC_090929.1, forward strand.
TCATTCCTCGACTTCTGTGATTCAGACTAATCAATCCACCCAAAAAGTTCACTACATTTCTCAGTCCTTAAACAATTCTGTTAAACCTCTTCCTTCAGGCCAAACCTCGAGACTTTCTATATCTCCTGGCTTGTTTTCCTCTAAATATCCCCCTGAAAGCCCCACCCCTACTTTTTCAGCGTCTTCCTTAGTTGCTGCCTTCTCTAAACCTACCCCCATCCCTCCTTTGGTTTTCCGCCATATATCTCATTAACACTGGACACTGCTCTTAATGCAGTAAATACAAGCATTTTCTCCTTAGCAAAACTTTATGAAGCGCTCAATTTAAAGGTCGCCAATCAGAATATATCTTTAAACTCCATAGTTGATAAACTGGATAGGATTGCTTGGAAACTTCAAGTTGCCCCTGAAGTCCCCCCCTCTAATTTCACCTCTTATTCTTCCGTTTGCAAAGACACCTCTTGACCCATTTGTAAGCTTGATGGACACCAGGACGGAGAGCGGGGTAGCTACAGTTCCACCTCAGCACCAGTCAGATATTTTACTAAACTCACCCAACCACACTATTCTGACAAGTCTAGTCGAAATAGATTCCAAATTTCCCCCCAAAGATTCCCCTCTGACACTTGTTTAGATTATGTTTTTCAACCTAACAAATAAGGCAAGAATAAGAGAGGGAAAAAAAGAAAATCTAAAAAAAGAAAATCTAAAAAAGCTAATAGCCTTCAATTGGCCCAAATTTACAAAAAAACAAAAAATCTTCCTCCACAGAATAAAAACAATTCTAATCAGGAAACAAAAGAAAATATTGACAACTTATCCCTGTCTCCAAACAGTCACACCGTCTCTTCTGTTGACTTAGAGAATGAAGTCTCGCAAATACAGCTGCTGCTGTCGACTGGTCATGTTATTCCATCAGTTACTGCTCTCCCTCCAGTGTTGCTTCCGCCCGCAGGTCAAGGGAATGATGATTGTAATATTATATTGCCTGCAGTTATTGAGATAGATGACATTGAATCGACTGGATAAGATGCACTAAATTGTTATGATATTTATCCGGAACTTCTGAAACTTTCAGTCCACCCAACATCTTCACCACCTGTTACTGAAATTGTACACCAACGTGTGCATGATACTTTTTCTCATGTGGGTGATTGGAAACAAACCTTTTGTGTAAATATTGACATTGACTACCCAAACTTCAAGACCCTTGCACAGAAACGTGCAGACTTAGTTTTATCAAACCTGCCAAGTCTCCAAACACCAGAGCCAAGACCAGAAACTCCTCAAGAAAAACCCCAAAGTCCGACTATCCATCTTCAAAGTAGAAAAAAGGATTTCCCATCAGTTTTGCCTAACCCGGTTCTGGCTGAGATTTCTGTTCTTGACCCTGCAATTTTGATTGTCACAATGATGGATAGAATTCCCTCTGATCCCTTCCCAAATAGATCAACTATCTTAACCGTTTTCTGTAAAATTCTTGGCTTAGATCAAATTGGATCTGATGACATTGGGTGCATCAAATATATTGAACCAGATAATTATGATGTAACTGAATGATCTATTAGATTGGAAATTGTAAAAAACATTGTGTGGCAGTTTAGAGAAGAATTGAAAAATAATGGTCTCCTCATACAGATTTGAAAGATAGAACCTCTCCTTGAAAATACAGACAAAGATCCTGCCAAATTGCAGCAAGTGGGAAATTCTGTCTGTTCAAGTGACTGTCAAAATCTTCATGTAAACTCTTGTAAATGTGCATGTGCAAATAATAAAAATGTGCATACACCTAGAAACCCCCCTCAACCTAAACCACCATCAAGATGGGCTTGGCTCTCGAGATCTAATAATGACCTTCATCAAGCCAATGTTTCTTAGATCAACTCTGTGACCTCCTCTGTCTCATGCACACTTATATCTTGGAACACACGTGGATTCTCACACTTACTTTCTAACCAAGCAAACATCTTAAATAGATATAACATAGTCCTTCTCCAAGAAACTTGGCTTACTGCGGAACCAATCTGGCCAGATTATTCCATAATATGTATTCCAGCAACCAAATCTGCTAGAGGACACCCACCTACTGGCCTGCTGGTAGCAATCAGTACTCTTTCTCAACATCAAATTGAAATTTGTCCCTCTTCTTTCCCGGGCATACAATTAGTTATAATTTCTATGATGAATGCTTTACACCCTTTATATCCTCAAACTGCAATCTTCAACATTTATTGGAATTCGACTACCATCAAAGAAGATTAATTTATATTGCACATCAAATCTATGTTAGACAAGATTTTCCTTAATTCAAGAATTCATACAACTATCATTGCGGGTGATTTTAATATTGTCTTTTAAAAAACTCCACACATACCAACTCAAGAGCTGCCAAATGGCTTGCACTCATGAAAGTCCGGAACTTTACCATGCTTAACGGATCAACAGATCAAGATTCCCCTCCAGCTCCAACCTGGTCTAGGGGTCTATCATCCTCTACAATAGACTACATATTCATCTCAAACAATGCTAACAAAAGAATAATGTCCTTTAGGACTTTTCCGAATCCTGCAAGCAATCATTGAATGTTTGAAGTCCAATGGGCCAGCACTTTATGACAACTCAAAATATAATCCACAGTTGCTCTTGCTAAATCAAACCAGAAATTGAATAATCTGGAAGCCATATAGATTAGCAATATTAAAAAAGCAACTTGCTAACAGTTACAGAGAAGCAATTTCAAGTTCCTTGATTGATTATACTAAGTGCCTTCAAGTGGTAGTCCAATTACATCCATCCACAGGCCCCATTACATTTAATACAAATACTCTTGGGATCTCGATATATGTAACCTAAAAAAACTATAGACAATCCATTAGAAGACTCTTCTCTAACCTGCGCTGTGCAAAGGTGCCAAACGAGAAATACATTTAGAAATAATATGAAACAAATTATAGCAAGCAAGAAGCAAAATGATGCTGAAAATATGCTGCCTGTAATTTTGAAGAAATCAGCAGCGCAGATATGGAATCTCATAAATTATGTTAATCCACCCGCATTCTCCTCCATACTGCTAAATACCATAGATGAATACACATGGGTGAAACATTTTGAGTCTCTTGTCAACAAGTCACAACCTGACCTGCTTTACCTGTCATCCCTGTGTGCCAATCTTACAAAATGTACCTTCGATAAGCTTGATATTATTCTTATCATCAAAAAATTAAGCTCATCGAGAGCTCCAGGTCCTGACAACATATCCGACTTTGTCATCAAAGCATATCCCTATGAATGGGCAGACATACTAGAGCAAATATTCACTCGGATTATTAAATCAGGTCAAATCCCGCCTTCCTTGCAGCGATCAATTATTATACTGATTTTCAAAAAAGGTAATAGATCTATTCCAGTGAATTATAGACAGATAGCGTTGCTTGATGTCCCTGGAAAGATCTTTGGCCGCTTAATACTTTCAGGCCGATTCATGGAATTAATGTGCGCCGAAAATTCCGGTGCAGAGGTGCCAAAACGTGTGATTTGCAGTAAAAGTGCGAAAATCGCAGTGCAACTGCGAAAATCGCAGGGAAAAGAGCGCACATCGATTCATGGAAGTCCGTGCGCGAGAAAAATGTTGGATGTGCGCTGAAAAAGTGCGCGGTGCACGCCGGCGCACAGGTCATCCAACGGCGTGCGCCATGGCTGCTAGGAAATCGCACATAGCGCGGCACACATAACAAAAGTAGGCGGAACACGGGGCGTAACACTCGGAATGGGGAACAGCGCGTGAAAATATGGACGTCACGGGGAAGTACTGGAGGCAAGTGCGCGGAACGCCCACACGCTCGCCCACAGCTCGTATTCATGAAATCGAATAGGGCAAACCTGCGCACGGTCAAAGACGCGCACAGGGCCAAACAAGTCCGCCACAAGAAAGCAGGCGGCAGCGTCCCTGCGCCTGAAATAAATGTGCGCCAAAATGTGCGCTAACAAAAAGCACCTATATACAGCTATGATGAATGATCCATGCTGTGGCCCTCTAGGACAAATGAGGTGCAAAGGGGTACGGACAAACACGGACACCCGCAGTGTGAAAAATAGCGTGTGCGTGTATTACGGGGTGGCCAGGATACGTGTATTCCGGGGTGCGCAGGAAGTTTCACACGCGATTTCAGCAGGGTACATGTATTCCAAGGTGCGCGGGAAGTTTCACACGCAAATTCTCAGGGTACGTGTATTTCGGTGTGTGCGTGAAGTTCCACACGCGATTTCAGCAGGGTACGTGTACTCCGGGTGCGCGTGAAATTCCACACGCGAATCCAGCAGCCTACGTGTATTTCGGGGATGCCGGGGAGTCCTACACGTGAATTGGCCGTGTGGGTCCTCCCAGCTGTCCCCTCTACACCCTCCACGGCCCCTACAGGCGGCCCACACCACAGGGGACTACCCTGCACCCCTGCACATGACCCGCAGGCAGCCCATCCACCATGGCTATGCCCCCCAGCCAACCCACATGTCACCTTGCACTACTGCCCATCAACTAATGTCCCCTTGCACCCCCACCCCCTGCATCCAGGGGCACCTTCCACCAGGCCCCCACTCCTGTTTCCCTGCACCCCCACCCCCTTGCATCCAGGGGCACCCTCCACCAGGCCCCCACTCCTGTCTCCCTACACCCCCACCCCCCTGCATCCAGGGGCACCCTCCACCAGGCCCCCACTCATGTCCAACTCATGTCCCCCTGCACCCCCACCCCCCAGCATCCAAGGGAACCCTCCACCAGGCCCCACTCATGTCCACTCATGGCCTACTCTTGTCCCCCTGCACCCCCACCCCACAGCACTGTGGGGCACCCTCCACCAGGCCCCCAGTCATGTCCCCCTGCACACCCACCGCCTTGCATCCAGGGGCACCCTCCACCAGGCCCCCACTCATGTCCAACTCATGTCCCCCTGCACCCCCACCCCTCTGCATCCAGGGGCACCCTCCACCAGGCCCCCACTCATGTCTCCCTGCACCCCCACCCCCCTGCATCCAGGGGCACCCTCCACCAGGCCCCCACTCATGTATCCCTGCACCCCCACCTCCCTGCATCCAGGGACACCCTCCACCAGGCCCCCACTCCTGTATCCCTGCACCCCCACCCCCCTGCACCCTCCACCAGACCCCCACTCCTGTCTCCCTGCACCCCCACCCCCCTGCATCCAGGGGCACCCTCCACCAGGCCCCACTCATGTCCAACTCATGTCCCCCTGCAACCCCACCCCCCTGCATCCAGGGGCACCCTCCACCAGGGCCCACTCATGTCCAACTCATGTCCCCCTGCACCCCCACCACCCTGCATCCAGGGTCACCCTCCACCAGGCCCCCACTCCTGTCTCCCTGCACCCCCACCCCCCTGCATCCAGGGGCATCCTCCACCAGGCCCCCACTCATGTATCCCTGCACCCCCACCCCCTGCATCCAGGGCACCCTCCACCAGGCCCCCACTCATGTCCAACTCATGTCCCCCTGCACCCCCATCCCCCAGCATCTAGGGGCACCCTCCATCAGGCCCCACTCATGTCCAACTCATGTCCAACTCATGTCCCCCTGCACCCCCACCCCCCTGCATCCAGGGACACCCTCCACCAGGCCCCCACTCATGTATCCCTGCACCCCCACCCCCCTGCATCCAGGGACACCCTCCACCAGGCCCCCACTCCTGTCTCCCTGCACCCCCAACCCCCTGCACCCCCACCCCCCAGCATCCAGGGGCACCCTCCACCAGGCCCCACTCATGTCCAACTCATGTCCCCCTGCACTCCCACCCCCCTGCATCCAGGGGCACCCTCCACCAGGCCCCCACTCATGTCCAACTCATGTCCCCCTGCACCCCAACCCCCCAGCATCCAGGGGCACCCTCCACCAGGCCCCACTCATGTCCAACTCATGTCCCCCTGCACCCCCACCCCCTGCATCCAGGGTCACCCTCCACCAGGCCCCCACTCCTGTCTCCCTGCACCCCCACCCCCTTGCATCCAGGGGACCCTCCCATAGCTCTCAACCATTTGTGTAGCAAAGGCAGGTGAAAACACCTGATTGTGTTTTTGGCGGGTGAGAGGCCCATTGAAATCAATGGGCGTGCAGGAGGCTTGGCGGGTGATTCAGCGCTTTACAAGGCGGGTGACACCCGCCAAAAGCGTGTGAGTTGAGAGCTATGCCCTCCACCAGGCCCCCACTCATGTATCCCTGCACCCCCAACCCCCTGCATCCAGGGGCACCCTCCACCAGGCCCCCACTCATGTCCAACTCATGTCCCCCTGCACCCCCACCCCCCAGCATCCAGGGTCACCCTCCACCAGGCCCCCACTCCTGTCCAACTCATGTCCCCCTGCACCCCCACCCCCCTGCATCCAGGGTCACCCTCCACCAGGCCCCCACTCCTGTCTCCCTGCACCCCCACCCCCCTGCATCCAGGGGCACCCTCCACCAGGCCCCCACTCATGTCCAACTCATGTCCCCCTGCACCCCCACCCCCCAGCCTCCAGGGGCGCCTTCCACCAGGCCCCACTCATGTCCAACTCATGTCCCCCTGCACCCCCACCCCCCTGCATCCAGGGTCACCCTCCACCAGGCCCCCACTCCTGTCTCCCTGCACCCCCACCCCCTGCATCCAGGGGCACCCTCCACCAGGCCCCCACTCATGTATCCCTGCACCCCACCCCCCTGCATCCAGGGGCACCCCTCCACCAGGCCCCCACTCATGTATCCCTGCACCCCCACCCCCTGCATCCAGGGGCACCCTCCACAAGGCCCCCACTCATGTCCAACTCATGTCCCCCTGCACCCCCACCCCCCAGCATCCAGGGGCACCCTCCACCAGGCCCCACTCATGTCCAACTCATGTCCCCCTGCACCCCCACCCCCCTGCATCCAGGGTCACCCTCCACCAGGCCCCCACTCCTGTCTCCCTGCACCCCCACCCCCCTGCATCCAGGGGCACTCTCCACCAGGCCCCCACTCATGTATCCCTGCACCCCCACCCCCCTGCATCCAGGGGCACCCTCCACCAGGCCCCACTCATGTCCAACTCATGTCCCCCTGCACCCCCACCCCCCTGCATCCAGGGTCACCCTCCACCAGGCCCCCACTCCTGTATCCCTGCACCCCACCCCCCTGCATCCAGGGGCACCCCTCACCAGGCCCCCACTCATGTCCAACTCATGTCCCCCTGCACCCCCACCCCCCAGCATCCAGGGGCACCCTCCACCAGGCCCCACTCATGTCCAACTCATGCCCCCTGCACCCCCACCCCCCAGCATCCAGGGGCACCCTCCACCAGGCCCCCACTCCTGTCTCCCTGCACCCCCACCCCCCCCCAGCATCCAGGGGCACCCTCCATCAGGCCCCACTCATGCCCAACTCATGTCCCCCTGCACCCCCACCCCCTGCATCCAGGGTCACCCTCCACCAGGCCCCCACTCCTGTCTCCCTGCACCCCCACCCCCCTGCATCCAGGGGCACCCTCCACCAGGCCCCCACTCATGTCCAACTCATGTCCCCCTGCACCCCCACCCCCCTGCATCCAGGGTCACCCTCCACCAAGCCCCCACTCCTGTCTCCATGCACCCCCACTCCCCTGTATCCAGGGGCACCCTAAACCAGGCCCCCACTCATGTATCCCTGCACCCCACCCCCTGCATCCAGGGGCACCCTCCACCAGGCCCCCACTCATGTCCCCCTGCACCCCCACCCCCCAGCATCCAGGGGTACCCTTCAACTGCACCCCCACCCCACTGCATCCAGGGTCACCCTCCACCAAGCCCCCACTCCTGTCTCCATGCACCCCCACTCCCCTGCATCCAGGGGCACCCTCCACCAGGCCCCCAATCATGTATCCCTGCACCCCACCCCCCTGCATCCAGGGGCACCCTCCACCAGGCCCCCACTCATGTCCAACTCATGTCCCCCTGCACCCCCACCCCTCAGCATCCAGGGGTACCCTCCACCAGGCCGCACTCATGTCCAACTCATGTCCCCCTGCACCCCCACCCCCCTGCATCCAGGGTCACCCTCCACCAGGCCCCCACTCCTGTCTCCCTGCACCCCACCCCCCTGCATCCAGGGGCACCCTCCACCAGGCCCCCACTCATGTATCCCTGCACCCCACCCCCCTGCATCCAGGAGCACCCTCCACCAGGCCCCCACTCCTGTATCCCTGCACCCACACCCCCCTGCATCCAGGGGCACCCTCCAGCAGGCCCCCACTCATGTATCCCTGCACCCCACCCCCCTGCATCCAGGGTCACCCTCCACCAGGCCCACACTCAAGTCCAACTCATGTCCCCCTGCACCCCCACCCCCCAGCATCCAGGGGCACCCTCCACCAGGCCCCCACTCCTGTCTCCCTGCACCCCCACCCCCTGCATCCAGGGGCACCCTCCACCAGGCCCCCACTCCTGTCTCCCTGCACCCCCACCCCCCTGCATCCAGGGTCACCCTCCACCAGGCCCCCACTCCTGTCTTCCTGCAACCCACCCCCCTGAATCCAGAGGCACCCTCTACCAGGACCCCACTCATGTATCCCTGCACCCCCACCCCCCAGCATCCAGGGGCACCCTCCACCAGGCCCCACTCATGTCCAACTCATGTCCCCTTGCACCCCCACCCCCCTGCATCCATGGTCACCCTCCACCAGGCCCCCAGTCCTGTCTCCATGCACCCCCACTCCCCTGCATCCAGGGGCACCCTCCACCAGGCCCCCAATCATGTATCCCTGCACCCCACCCCCCTGCATCCAGGGGCACCCTCCACCAGGCCCCCACTCATGTCCAACTCATGTCCCCCTGCACCCCCACCCCTCAGCATCCAGGGGTACCCTCCACCAGGCCGCACTCATGTCCAACTCATGTCCCCCTGCACCCCCACCCCCCTGCATCCAGGGTCACCCTCCACCAGGCCCCCACTCCTGTCTCCCTGCACCCCACCCCCCTGCATCCAGGGGCACCCTCCACCAGGCCCCCACTCATGTATCCCTGCACCCCACCCCCCTGCATCCAGGAGCACCCTCCACCAGGCCCCCACTCCTGTATCCCTGCACCCCCACCCCCCTGCATCCAGGGGCACCCTCCACCAGGCCCCCACTCATGTATCCCTGCACCCCACCCCCCTGCATCCAGGGTCACCCTCCACCAGGCCCACACTCAAGTCCAACTCATGTCCCCCTGCACCCCCACCCCCCAGCATCCAGGGGCACCCTCCACCAGGCCCCCACTCCTGTCTCCCTGCACCCCCACCCCCTGCATCCAGGGGCACCCTCCACCAGGCCCCCACTCCTGTCTCCCTGCACCCCCACCCCCCTGCATCCAGGGTCACCCTCCACCAGGCCCCCACTCCTGTCTTCCTGCACCCCCACCCCCCTGCATCCAGGGGCACCCTCCACCAGGCCCCCACTCATGTCCAACTCGTGTCCCCCTGCTCCCCCACCCCCCTGCATCCAGGGTCACCCTCCACCAGGCCCCCACTCCTGTCTCCCTGCACCCCACCCCCCTGAATCCAGAGGCACCCTCTACCAGGACCCCACTCATGTATCCCTGCACCCCCACCCCCCAGCATCCAGGGGCACCCTCCACCAGGCCCCACTCATGTCCAACTCATGTCCCCTTGCACCCCCACCCCCCTGCATCCATGGTCACCCTCCACCAGGCCCCCAGTCCTGTCTCCCTGCACCCCCACCCCCCTGCATCCAGGGGCACCCTCTACCAGGCCCCCACTCCTGTCCAACTCATGTCCCTCTGCACCCCACCCCCCAGCATCCAGGGGCACCCTCCACCAGGCCCCCCACTCATGTCTCCCACCCCCCCCCAGCCCCCAGCAATGCGATTTGCCTGGGTACGTGTATTTCAGGGGTGCGCGGGTAGTCTTACACGCAATTTCATCAGGGTACATGTATTATGGGTCCGCGTGAACTTCCACACGCGATATCAGCAGGGTACGTGTATTACGTGTGTCGCGTGAACTTCCACACGCGACTGGGCCTGTGAGAGTGGGGTACGTGTAGTCCTGGGGTGGGCGGGAATATTTACTTGCGAATGGGCCTAGGAGAGCGTGTCACGTGTATTCCTGGGGTGGGCGGGAAGATTTACACGGTTGCCTACAAGGCGCCCAAAAAAAAGGGCCAATCCGGAAACACGGTGCACGTCCCGCGCAGCATAAAAGAGTGCGCAAACAACAAACAAGCTCAGACTCAAGGATGAATATACCGTTCCTAGCAGCAGTGGCCGTGGGATACCGCAGGAGGAGGAGGAGGATAGTCAGGGCCAGAATCTTCACACCCAGAAACAGCCTATTTGGTATGCCTGATGACCAGGTGTATGGGAGGTACAGGTTTCCACCACACATAATACTAAACCTGGTCAGTGAGTGGGAGGATGACCTCACATCACCCACCCTGTGCTCCCAAGCACTCAGCCCCCTGGAGAAGGTCCTCAATGTACTGCACTTCTTGGCTACCGGATCATTCCAGAGGACAAGTGCCATAGTGGGGGGGGGTGTCACAGGCCACGCAGTCATGCTGCCTACACCAGGTGTTGGCCATCATCTCTGCACGCCCATCAGTCCGCAGGCACATATACCTGCCCAGAACACCTGCAGAAAGGCAGGCTGTCAGCCAGGATTTCTACAGGGTGGCACAATTCCCCAAAGTGCTAGGTGCCATTGATTGCACCCATGTGGCTCTACGTCCCCCCAGGGCATATGAGCACATCTATTGAAACCACAAGCACTGGCATTCCATCAACGTCCAGGTAGTATGTGATGCCAAGGGAATCATCACCTCAGTATATGCCAACTATCCAGGGTCCACCCAAGACAGCTTCATTTACAGGATGTCAACCCTAAACCGGGACATGGAAGCTGGGCGGCATGGCGATGCATGGCTGCTTGGTGAGTATAAATGCCACAGCACACGCATGCATGACAGATACAGAGTAATGTCACTACCCCACTAATGATCCCCATCACCACCTCCCCAGGGGACAGTGCCTACCCTCTGAGCACCCACATGATGACGCCAATTTGGAACCCCATCACGCCTCCCGAGGTAAGATACAACACAGCCCATATTGCAACCCGGGGCATAGTGGAGCGCACATTCGGAGTGCTCAAGTCACGCTTTCGCTCCCTTGACCGTTCTGGCGGGCAGCTGTTATACGCTCCTCCAGTAGTGTGCAGGATCATAGTGGCAGCATGTGTCCTGCACAATGTTGCAACACGCCGGGGCCTGGCTGTGGACATGGTGGTGCCCCCACATCCCCAACCACATGCACGCCCGCTGCGCATGGGAGGGGAAAGGGCACGGGGTGAGGCAGCCCGTACGCAGCTGGTGGCTTATTACTTCACATAGAAATCACACCCCTGTGAAGTGCACACAGCCCTGGCACATACCATCATACAATCAATGATGACTCAATCTGACAATTCTGATGAATTAAGGGACAGTCAACTGTCAGAACCATAGCAGCCTGAAATTTTTCACCAGGAAGTGTCACAATGTGTGCATCCCTACCTACACAAACACCACCAATGCAGTGTCATCAAAAGACACACTTCTATGCTGCAAAAATGAATACCCACTTGCAAAATACAACATGAGAACAGTGCCATGTCACCCAACCCCTCCCCGGCACCGCCACACAACACACCATGGCATGTCATGCTATGTGAGAGCAAACAAATTAATCCCCACAACATGACACAAGTGTCACCAACTACAGTGTCCCTAATGGAAACTGGCCACACATGAAATGCTCACAGTAATGCAGGACCAACAACACACATTACCAAATATTTACCAATAATACTAATCACCTACACAACCTCCAACCAACCATAAACATGACAGTACGGACTTTAAAAATTGGTAGCATCACTACCTGATAATGCCAGCACTTGGAACACTTCCAACTGTACAGGGTTAGCGCCACGCAAAAGTGTAGGTGCACTGCTTACAACATGGACTCCATTTCCAAAGTAGACCGCCTTGTGAAGACATGAGAAATGTACCTGCAAATTAGGAGGATGAGATGGATGCAGAGGCACATTTCAATACACCATGCAGTGTACAATACAACAACAATATGCACTAGGAATGTATACACAGTATTGACTACAGACTGCCCACACATCAAATGGGAGTCCAACGTCACTGTGTAAGTCAATGTCACTTGGGCACACCCTTTGCAAGCCCATGGAAACGGGAAGCAGGAGGGGTGTGTGTCACACAAACCCAAGCATCTGACCCAAATTCAGGACAAGCCTGCATGTGCCCAGCCACAATGCAGCGTATGCCCACGGGAGCCACACAAGGCAACACACTGTCCAAAAAATCAAAAATCAAAAATCAAAAATGGCCATGAATGGGCCAGGGGCCAAGGGGTATGGGGGAGGCCACCCAGGAGGTCTGAGGACAGGGTGCACACCAAAACCCACCTGTGTGGATCTTGCGAAAAAAAAAACACCTCCATGGGCTCATGGCCTGCACGGCTACCCTATTGTGGGAGAATCGCTGCTGTCGCTCTCCTCACCCTCCACAGCTGCATCAGGAGGTGGTGGCACTATGGGAGGCAGCCCACGCAAAGCCCTAGTCTGGTCCTCCATGGCAGCAAGCATGCGGGTGTGGAAGGTCTGGTTCTGGAGGATAATCGTGCGGAGGTCCCCATGCAACAACTCACGGGATGCCCGGACCTCCTCCCTAGTTGCCTGCATCTCAGCTGAGAGCGTACGTGTGAGCTGCTCCAGCTGCTGTTCTGTCCTCGTGTTAGCTGAAGCCTCAAGCTCAACCAGAGTTACCCTGAGCTGACGGAGTTCCACCCTCAGGGCTTCCCTGTGGCCCTGGGACTCAATAGAAATGGCTTCCCGCAGAGTCTCCAGTGCCGCCCGCCTGCCCCTGTTGGACGCTAACATGTCCTCCCTGTGTGACTGGCAAATGGAGTCTGTTGCCTGCTGTAGTTGTTCAATCAGCCTTTCTTGGGGGACAATGGAAGTGGCCACCCTATCCATGGCCTGAGCCATCATCTCAGTTGATGCTGCCTGTTGGTTTGCCATACGTATATGGATTGCTCCCATGCGGTATTGCCAGGTGGCGTACGGCCACTGCGTCGGCGGGCACCACACCTGTCTGGGGCAAGGCGAACTGTGCCTTGCTGTGCCGGCACTGCGTGAGGCTGCAGGACTGCATTCCCCCTCTGATCTGCTGGCCCAGGAACAGGATCAGATGTAGCGGAGTGTGACCCTGCATCCGTAACCACCAAAGGCGGACCTACCAACACTGACATCCCCATTGAGGGTTTTACCCCGGGAACAGGTGGGTTGGACAGTACAGAATCCCTCCCAGAAACACTTACCTGCGACGGCACATAGGTCTCATCATCCGAATCGACACCTGAATAGAGCTCGGGGGAGGTGCATCCAGAGACACCCCTTGAGATGATTGTCTGCAGCAAGTGTGGGTTCTCACCCACCACCACACCACGTCCCTCACTGGTGCACGGTCGGGCCTGAGACCCCTCCTGGGTCTGCACCATCTCCACAACCCCAGCAGTATCAAGTGCGTCATCCCCTGCAAAGACATGAACGAAAAGAAATGGGAACAGGCATTAGCACCATGGCACACAATTAGGGCTGAGAAGCAACAGAAACAGTACTTCATTGACACATGTCCCACATGACTATAACCCTCCCATGCATGCACTGTCACTGCGTATGAAGGGGAGGCAAATGGCACACATTAATGACACCAAGATGGAAGACCAACAAATTTGCTGCATGCTGGCTAGCAGTGCCATCACACATTGGCCTGTGATTGGCATGTCCAATACACATACATGACACATGCCATCACACAGATGGTATGTACCCTAGCATTGTCACACATGTGACAATAGGACTGAGAAATGCCTAGTGAAAGTGGTGGAATGCAGACAATCAGCCTGAATGAACACAGAATAATATGCAACTATGTTGTGGCAAGATGACACTTCAAGGGCAACTGGCGTGAGGTTGGGCTGAATGTCTACTGTTGCCAGAAGGGATACTGCAACACCCAAATCCTGGTGCGCAGAATGTATTGGATGAAGCACATGGGTGACCCAAACCACTCAGGCACACACCCCCTCACTCAATCAGAAGCACTCACACACACACCATGCACATGGATGACACACACATGCATGTGCACTCACCGGACAATGCCTCATAATCTGGCAGGTCTTCCACACCTTGGATCTGTTCCTCCGTGACGTAGGTCCCAGCAACATACTCATGTGGAGTGAGTTCTATGTCCTCTGCTGGAGACCCACCTCCAGTCACTAGAGTTGCAGCATGATTTGAGGCCAGCTTTTTCTTTGCCCTGCGCTTCAGGTCATTCCAGCGCTTGTAGCAATCATTAGCTGTGCGCCTCACGAATCCAAGGGCCCTTATGAGGTCCGCGATGGTCTGCCAGTGTGCCCGACGTTGTGCAGGTGTGGTCTTGCATCCTGCAGTAATCACCATTTCGCTGTCATGTGCGGACACATACTCCACAAGTGCATCAAGTTCGGCCTGATTGAAGCTGGGCTTCCTTGGTGGGCCGGACTGTGTAGCCGTGTCTGGGGCATCAGCCTGTACTGGACGAGCACTCTTCCTCTTCCGCATGGAAGGTGGTGGTGATACTGAGTGTCCTACGCTGCTCTGGACACTAGGGGCAGGAGCCCCGGTGGACTGTGGACTAGGAGTGTGGGAATGAACACTCACCATGGGACTTGGTGCAGGCATTAGCTGAAGTGTGATGTAGTCAGGGGGAACGTCAGCAGGATGGACTAGGACCGACACTGTCCTGGCTGGGAGACTCAGAGCTGGGGTGAATGGAGCCGCAGCTGCCCCTGCAGCCTCCCCACCCTGCCTACTCGGGGCAGCAGATGACAAAGCTGCCCCCGATCCACGTGGGCTGGTGACACCAACGTGCACCGCCACACGTGGCCTAGACCTGCTGACCTGGAAGTCAGCCATGGAGTCACCCTGTGCCAGGTCTGGTGCCACAATGGGCTGGTCCAACAAGGGCTGAGCAGGAATGGTGTCAGCCACGTTACCCTCAACCAGGGGGGGGGCATGGGTGTCCCTGACTGGTCACCCACACATGGGGGGCTAGGGGCACCCTGCAAGTCCCGGCCATGTCCCCTACCCTATCCACCACGGCCACCTCTTGTGGCTCGCCCACCTTTGCCACCCTTACCGCGTGCTCGCCTCCCAACCAATGCACTGATGTTGTTGTGCGTATGGGAGTTGCAGTAAACTATTGTCCGTGCAATTGGGGGTCAAAGGGGTAGGGTACTAGATGGAATTCGTACCCTAGTGCTCTAGCAAGGCTGTATGTGACCCCTGGGGGAAGATGACGGGTCACGCAACGCACAGGCACCCCGAAAAAGGGAGATAATGTGCACACAACCCCTCCTAGACCACGTGCGTGGAAAAATAAACCTGCACTACGCTGTGGCACCCAGAAACACAAAAATGAACGTATGCGTGTCACACGCAGCCTAGACTGACCTCTGAAGGGGTAGGCAACACATGGGGCAAGCACAGATGTCAAATACGTGCGCGACTCACCGTCTGCCAGGAAAAATCGTGTGAAAAATACACGCGTGTGCGCGTTGGCAACACCCCTGCCAAAAGAAGAATTGTATGCTGTCTGAGGAGACAGGACAACAGGAGAAGTGAACGCTGTTTGAGGAAACAGGCCCAGGAAAAAGACAAGAAGAGAAAAAGCTGTCAGAGGTAACAGGGAATACGAACTTGGAACGCCGTGAAGTAAATCGCGTGTGAACCGACAAGAAGTACAGATTTCACCCACTCGCTCTCCACGAAAAGCACGTACAAGGAAATGGCGTTCTACACGTACCTTTTAAACATGCCCACACGTCCAGCATCAATTCTGCGTGTACGCGCTAAGGCAGCATCCTCCAATTACACGAGCTGACACTCTGACGTGCAGTCATTGGACGTGTAACATGCACCCGTGTACAGGGAAACGCCCGCGCACGCATGTCACAGACGTGCATACGCGCTGGTGGCCTTTGGGCCAATGAATTCGCATACGTGTGCTGACGCGCTTACGCGCTAAGGCCCTTTCCTCGAATTACATGCAGACGAGCTGGATTTTCACGTGCCAAATCACTCCGTATCAAGCAGGCCACGCGTAAGCACACGGAAGACCACGCTCCTGCCAAGAAGGCCGAATTACTGCCCCCCAGAGCCCCGAGCACGCTTCCACCTGCCATCTGCTGCTGCCTGATTGCCTGCTGCCCACGTGCCCTGCCATTTGCTGCTTGCACATCAGCCAGGGGTGCTGTTGCTGTGACCACCCGTGCTGGAACCGAAGACTCCCGACTGGGATTCCATCACTCCACAGACCAGCCCAGGACCCAGCTGCCCACCCACTCCTGCCTCTGGGGTTGTCATGTCGGGCACTGAAACATCTGGCACCACTGACAACCCCCAGCCAGAGAGGCAGAGGGGCACCAGCTTCACTGCCACCGAAGTTGGTGTCCTGGTGGAGCAAGTCCTGGGGCAGTATGATGCCCTCTTTGGAAGTTTGCGCGCCGACAAGGGAGGACGGACTCGGATCTGGACGGACATCGTGACTGCCATCAACGCGGAGGGGTTGGCAGTCCGCGACTTACAACATGCCAAGAAGCGCTAGGAGGACTTCAGGTCCAGGACCCTCAACAAGGCCCGGCGCCTCTTGAAGGCAGCGGATGCTAAGGGGCGCCGGGGCCACTTGTCGGACGATCAGATGAGGGTCCTGGAACGCATATCCCCAGCGCTGCACGTCCAGGTCCTTGAGAGGCAGACCCGTCTGGAGTCGAGCGGTAAGTGTACATGCATCATGATTGTGAGCTGTGCGTGTGGTGATGTGCCAGTAGTGTGCAGGTTGCACATGTGTTTTTATGGGGCCAAGTATGGGGGGGTGTACAGGGCCGTGAGGCTAACACATGCGAGGGCTGTCATGTGTGAGACATGGATGGTGCTTGTGTGTGTAGGCTTGCATGCCAAATGCAGTTGTGTGGGCACATATGTCTGGATGAATGTGTATGTAAGTAGGCATGTTCGTGATGTCACACATGGATGTTGTTTTCAGCTGCATGTATCAGCACTGTGCACATGTGCATGTGTGTGTATTTGACAAGGGTGCAACAGTGATGCAACATGGATGCATGTGACGTGACAGCGGGATGTGGAAGCCTGATTGGCAGATGTGACATGGATGCCAATCTGAACACTGCGACAGTTGGCAGAGGTGTACACATGCATGCAAGTGTGGTGGTGCGTGTGCATGTGTAGTGCACTCCCTGTGTTGCATGTGATGTCTGGCTCACCTTTGCCTGCTCATGCTGTTGTATGTGTATGGATGGTGCTGGCTGTTGCGATATGGCTGTGGTATGGCTCATGTGTGCGATTTGAAATGACATGTGTGTTGGCGATTGTGATGCCATGTCTGAGGTTTGCCAATGCCACTCATGTACAACTGTCATGTGTGTATGTGTTCATTGTACAGTGCCCTGATGCCTGTGTTTTATTTCTCCCTGTCTGCGGCGTCAACTGATGAAGAGGGCGGAGAAGGTGCTGTGGAGCACAGCAGCGGGGATCGCACCGCCAGCCGGAGACGCAAGGCCCGGCTCCCCTCCCAGGTTGTGATCTCGTCGGGGAGTGAGGAGTCCGGTGCCGCGTCCCAGGCCGCAGCTGCCGGGGGGAGGTCCAAGAGGCGGAGGTCGGAGTTCGACTCCTCGGCAGCAGAAGGGGCAGCTGGGACCCCACAGGGCCCAACGGGGGAAGATGGCACGGACTCATCCAGTTTGGTGGGGGATTTGGTGGAGGAGGAGGCCGTGCAAGCGACAGAGACGGGGCCTGGAGGGGGGATTCCACTGGTGCTAGTGGTGCAGTGCAGGACCAGGGATAGGAGGCAGCACAGGCCGCCGCGGAGGTGCCTGTGTGCAATCCTGTCCCTGATCCTGTCACTGCATCATCTTGCACCAGCAGGGATGCCTACGTCCAGGCCCGTTTTCAGGCAGGGGATGAGCTCACAACAACTGGCCTTCCTCTGCCTGCGGACGTGGCTATCCAGGTACGGGTTGAGCCTGTCCTGACTGGTGTGGCGTTGCGTCAACGGGCCATGCAAGGTGACCTGCAGTCTTTTCATGAGGAGACTGCACGTCATCTCGAATGGCTCGTTGACCGCGTCGGCCTACTGGGACAGGTCACCCAGGCCGGATTCCTCCGTTTGCTGCAGCTTGCTCCGACCCCCTCCTCAACTGAACACCCTATGCGCCAGTTGCCCTCCGTGCCATCTTCCCACCCATTTGTCACCTGGGTGCCCTGTGGAGCTGCTTCTGACGGTGCGGCCAGGCTGGTGGTGGAGGCATCCCTGCCACAGTCGGGAGTCAGACGTCCAGCAGGGGTGGCCACATCAACGACTGCACCCCAGCCGGTGGAGGATGTGCAGGCAGCAGGAGCCAGGGCACGGGCACAGGCACAGCAGCAGCAGCAACGAGGTGGGAGCCATGATGGCTCGGGTCCTTCGACATCGGAGGGGCAGGCATCGGCCGGAGGGCAGGAGGACCCAGGACGGGAAGTGTCTTCCGTGTGGCAGCGGTTGGGCCACGCCATAGATGCGGCGCGGCAGCGGGCGGAAGAGGCACGGCTCACGATGGTCAGGGCGGATAACTCCATGCGGAGGGCCCTGAGGCGGGCCGAGTGCCTCGAGGCAATCCGCAGGGAGTTGGAGGTGAACATGTCGTCGGCCCTGCGGACCCTCGGGGCCATGGAGGAGAACCGCCTCTGGGACATTGAGCAGGAGTTCGATGATGCCCTGGCCCGGAACATCCCGAAGTGAGCCGTTGGACTGGCCCGCTGCCCTTGTAAATAGTTCTGTAGTTAGTGTTAGGTTTCCTTTGCTTTTTTATATTTTTTGGACCTTTTGGACAATGGACCACATTTTTGTATATAGTTTTTTTTATTAGGTAGTGTTATTAGATAGATTTCATTTCTTCTGTTGGGATCATGGACCCTGGATTGTTTATCTGTATATAGTTGACTGTTGGATTTTTTTATTTTTATTTTTATTTTACCCATGGAGCAATGGTTTTTGGGTTTAATTTTCCATTGGATTTACTTTTGTGAACTGTGACTTTGGACATCTTTCCTTTGGATTATGATTTGTGGTTTTACATTATTTTACGGACATGCTGCTTTTTGTTTTTAATTCCCATTTTCGTTTGTTTATTTTTGATTATGTTGCTTTTAATACATATTTTTTCATCATACTTCAATGTGTAGTATCATCTCATTGGTTTCATGCATGTCATGATATGGGTTTTGACATTCACTGACACCCATTGTGTGTATGTGAGGGACATGTCTTCATTTACATACTTGCCATTGGGGTTGTATCATGTAATTGGCATTTCTAAGTGGGTGGATGCAATACTTGGGTGGGTGTTTGGCATGTGGAGGCTGCCCATAAGGGCCAGGGATCTAGATTGTGATGACGTGTTGGCTGGGGGACATGTGTGGGGGCCTGCTGGCAGGTGCCCCTGACTGGTGGGGGGGTGGGGGTGCTGGGAGACATGAGTTGGACATGAGTGGGGGCCTGGTGGAGGGTGCCCCACAGTGCTGGGGGGTGGGGGTGCAGGGGGACATGAGTTGGACATGAGTGGGGGCCTGCTGGCTGGTGCCCCTGACTGGTGGGGGGTGGGGGTGCTGGGAGACATGAGTTGGACATGAGTGGGGGCCGGGTGGAGGGTGCCCCACAGTGCTGGGGGTAGGGGGTGCAGGGGGACATGAGTTGGACATGAGTGGGGCCTGGTGGAGGGTGCCCCTGGATGCAGGGGGGTGGGTGTGCAGGGGGACATGAGTTGGACATGAGTGGGGGCCTGGTGGAGGGTGCCCCACAGTGCTGGGGGGTGGGGGTGCTGAGAGACATGAGTTGGACATGAGTGGGGCCTAGTGGAGGGTGCCCCTGGATCCAGGGGGTGGGGGTGCAGGGGGACATGAGTTGGACATGAGGGGGGCCTGGTGGAGGGTGCCCCACAGTCCTGGGGGGTGGGGGTGCAGGGGGACATGAGTTGGACATGGGTGGGGCCTGGTGGAGGGTACCCCTGGATGCAGGGGGGTGGGGGTGCAGGGGGACATGAGTTGGACATGAGGGGGGCCTGGTGGAGGGTGCCCCTGGATGCAGGGGGGTGGGGGTGCAGGGGGTCATGAGTTGGACATGAGTGGGGGCCTGCTGGCTGGTGCCCCTGACTGGTGGGGGGTGGGGGTGCTGGGAGACATGAGTTGGACATGAGTGGGGGCCTGGTGGAGGGTGCCCCACAGTGCTGGGGGTGGGGGTACAGGGGGACATGAGTTGGACATGAGTGGGGCCTGGTGGAGGGTACCCCTGGATGCAGGGGGGTGGGGGTGCAGGGGGACATGAGTTGGACATGAGTGGGGGCCTGGTGGAGGGTGCCCCACAGTGCTGGGGGGTGGGGGTGCAGGGGGACATGAGTTGGACATGAGTGGGGCCTGGTGAAGGGTGCCCCTGGATGCAGGGGGTGGGGGTGCAGGGGGACATGAGTTGGACATGTGTGGGGGCCTGCTGGTAGGTGCCCCTGACTGGTGGGGGGTGGGGGTGCTGGGAGACATGAGTTGGACATGAGTGGGGGCCTGGTGGAGGGTGCCCTACAGTGCTGGGGGGGTGGGGGTGCAGGGGGACATGAGTTGGACATGTGTGGGGGCCTGCTGGTAGGTGCCCCTGACTGGTGGGGGGTGGGGGTGCTGGGAGACATGAGTTGGACATGAGTGGGAGCCTGCTGGCAGGTGCCCCTGACTGGTGGGGGGGTGGGGGTGCTGGGAGACATGAGTTGGACATGAGTGGGGGCCTGGTGGAGGGTGCTCCACAGTGCTGGGGGGTGGGGATGCAGGGGGACATGAGTGGGGTCTGGTGAAGGGTGCCCCTGGATGCAGGGGGGTGGAGGTGCAGGGGGACATGAGTTGGACATGAGTGGGGGCCTAGTGGAGGGTGCCCCTGGATGCAGGGGGGTGGGGGTGCAGGGTGACATGAGTTGGACATGAGTGGGGGCCTGCTGGCAGGTGCCCCTGACTGGTGGGGGTGGGGGTGCTGGGAGACATGAGTTGGACATGAGTGGGGTCCTGCTGGCAGGTGCCCCTGACTGGTGGGGGTGGGGGTGCTGGGAGACATGCGTTGGTGGGCAGTGGTGCAAGGTGACATGTGGGCTGCCTGCGGGACATGTGCAGGGAAGTCCCCTGTGGTGTGGGCCGCCTGCAGGGGCCGTGGAGGGTGTAGAGTGAACAGCTGGGAGGACCCACATGGCCGATTTACGTGTAGGACTCCCCGGCACCACCGGAATACACGTAGGCTGCTGGATTCGCGTGTGGAATTTCCTGCGCACCTTGGAATACACGTACCCTGCTGAAATCGCGTGTGAAACTTCATGCGCAACCCGAAATACACGCACCATGGACATTCGCGTGTGGAACTTCCCGCACACCCCGAAATACACGTACACAGGGCAATCGCGTGTGGAACTTCCCGCGCACCCCGAAATACACGTACCCAGGGCAATCGCGTGTGGAACTTCCCGCGCACCTCGAAATACACGTACAAAGGGCAATCGTGTGTGGAACTTCACACGCACCCCGAAATACACGTACCCAGGGCAATCGCGTGTGGAACTTCCCACGCACCCCGAAATACACGTACCCAGGGCAATCGCGTGTGGAACTTCCCAAGCAACCCCGAAATACATGTACCCAGGGCAATCGCGTGTGGAATTTCCCGCGCACCCTGAAATGCACGTACCCAGGGCAATCGCGTGTGGAACTTCCCGCGCACCCCGAAATACACGTACACAGGGCAATCGCATGTGGCACTTCCCGCGCACCCCGAAATGCACGTACCCAGGGCAATCGCGTGTGGAACTTCCCGCGCACCCCGAAATACACGTACCCAGGGCAATCGCGTGTGGAACTTCCTGCGCACCCCGAAATATACGTACCCAGGGCAATCGCGTGTGGAACTTCCCAAGCAACCCCGAAATACATGTACCCAGGGCAATCGCGTGTGGAACTTCCCACGAACCCTGTAATACATGTACCCTGCTGATAACGCATGTGGAAGTTCACGCGGACCCATAATACACGTACCCTGATGAATTTGCGTGTCAGACTACACGCGCACCCCTGAAATACACATACCCAGGCGAATCGCACTGCTGGGGGGTGGGGGGATGGTAGACAGGAGTGGGGGTCTGGTGGAGGGTGCCCCTGGATGCTGGGGGTGCAGGGAGACAGGAGTGGGGGCCTGGTGGAGGGTTCCCCTGGATGCTGGGGGGTGGTGGGGGTGCAGGGGGACATGAGTTGGACATGTGTGGGGGCCTGGTGGAGGGTGGCCCTGGATGCAGGGGGGTGGGGGTGCAGGGGGACATGAGATGGACATGAGTGGGGCCTGGTGGAGGGTGCCCTGCACTGCGGGGGGTGGGGGTGCCGGGAGACATGAGTGGGGGCCTGGTGGAGGGTGCTCCACAGTGCTGGGGGTGGGGGTGCAGGGGGACGTGAGTTGGACATGTGTGGGGGCCTGCTGGCAGGTTCCCCACAGTGCTGGGGGGTGAGGGTGCTGGGAGACATGCGTTGTTGATCAGTGGTGCAAGGTGACATGTGGGTTGGCTGGGGGGCATGCCCATGGTGGTTGGGCTGCCTGCGGGACATGAGCAGGGGTGCAGGGTAGTCCCCTGTGGTGTGGGCTGCCTGCATGGGCCGTGGAGGGTATAGAGGGAACACCTGGGAGGACCCACACGGCCAATTCACATGTAGTACTCCCCGCGCACCCCTGAAATACACGTGCCCTGATGGAATCACGTGTGATACTTCCCGCGCACCCCGGTTATACACGTACCCTGCTGAATTTGCGTCTGGTACTTCCCGCGCACCCCTGGAATACACGTGCCCTGATGGATTTGCGTGTATTACTTCACGCGCACCCCTGATGTACACGTACCCAGGACAATCGCGTGTGAAACTTCCCGCGAACCACTGAAATACACGTTCCCCGCTTGGCGTTTGCTGTTTGGCAGCCCTGTGAACTGGTCCAGGGTTAGCGCAGACATTTGCGATGAATTGGGAATTTTGATGGCTTTTCCTTGCGCGAGGGCGTTCTTGGAGGCATAACTGGTGCTTCTGCAGGGTCGCTGCGCCACTCTGCGCCACGGCTGGTTTTGGAGGCTAAAATCCATGAATACGCTGTGCGATGAAATGGATTTTATCGCACGCGGCTGGCGCAGTGTATCGCACGGGGACACTGTGCGCCAGCCACGTGTGCCCCTTTTGTGCGAAATTCTATGAATTACCCTGTTTGTGTCTTTAAGCTATGGCTCAAAGACAACAAACTACTAGATATTCATCAATCTGGATTTACCCAAGGTGTTGGGGCGTCACTAAACTTGTCCATCTTGGTAGCTGTTAAAAAGCAAGCCATAGATAAGAAACAACCAGTTTTTTTTTAGCTCCAATTGATTTCCAGCAGGCTTTTGATACAGTATTGCATGAAGTTTTTAGGAATAAACTTTCTATGCAAATTGTCCCACTTATTTGTTCTATTGAATTCATCAATTATATACTAATACTACAATCAGGGTCAAATTGACCACTGATGGTCTTTATACAAAGAGATTCCTATCTCT
The DNA here is from genome assembly GCF_040938575.1 of Ambystoma mexicanum. Lineage (NCBI taxonomy): Eukaryota > Metazoa > Chordata > Amphibia > Caudata > Ambystomatidae > Ambystoma > Ambystoma mexicanum. The sequence goes on from NC_090929.1 coordinate 670,577,924, forward strand.
ATAGGTCTAAAACAAGGGTATATTTTTGCATCAATTGTATTTAATTTCTATATTAATGATATTCACAAAGCATTCGATTCTGTTAGATCATTTCTGCCAAAACCTGGATCTCAGGAAATAGGCTGGTTACTTTATGCTGACGACTTAGTGATCTTAGACCGAATACCAATAGGGATACCAAGGAAACTCAATGCCTTCAATTCATATGCTGCTACTAATCACCTTACCATTAACATTGCTAAATCCAATACTTCGGTCTTTCACCAAGGTCTATCGAAACAGGATTATAAAATGGTCGTTATCACAGATTCTATTAACCCAACTCACTCAATATAAATATTTAGGAGTACATTTAAACAACCGTGTATCCGACCTTCCATACAAAGCCAAATTAAAATCAAGAATGAAGATCCTAACAACGCAAGGCAAAGCCATTCAATTTAAATAGGGTTAATTTGCGCCCAAACCTGCTATACTATTCTATTTGCAAAAAGTATTCCCCATCATTAACTATGGAGCACATACCAAGCTACCTGATAATACCCCAAATTAGGATGTTCTTGAAGATCTCTATTGGAAGCAAATGTTATCATTACCACTCAGCGTTCCAGTTGTAGCAATTACATACGAACCTGGCCTCACATCACTAGCAGCCTGTGTATCTTGGCAATGTATAGTTGCCTTTAGGAAATGTCTGATCACCCCCTTACTTCCTATACACTAATTCAAATGTTAAAAACCTCTTTATCCTCTACAGATAAAAGTCCATAACAATCATGGAAATCAGCTGGTCTCATTTCATTACACAATGCAGACATTTCAATTGATTTACTAATAGAAGCTCCAGATAAAACCAAGCTAAAATTGTGGTTATGGGATTGGAGATTCACTTGGGAAAAATGTACCACAACACTCATGTTATATTTCAGCAAAGTACTTTCCTTTTGAAAGCTTTACATGAATTACCAATTTATCTCGAGCGATTTCCAGAAATAAAGGCTGCAATGTCAATTCTTTGTCTAAGATTGAACCTATCGCCCACTAGGTCCAAACTTGTATCCTACAAATCTTCCACTATATTAGATTCAATGTGCAGGTTCTGCAATTTGACAGATTTCAAAGAAACAATCTGTCACCTTGGCATTGAATGTGTTGCCCTATCTGACTCGAGGAAACAAGCACTTTCTTGAGTTTAGAACCTTGCCAAAAATCGAATGTGGTCTCTGATTTTCAATGCAACAATGGTTTCCTTGAATATAGCAGCAGTTAATGTTCTATTAGCTCTTGATCTTGCAAGTAAAGAAGGATATCATGAACTTTTATAAACTATGTGATGTGTATTGTTATTCAAAATTTGTAAATTTCAAGTTTTTAAAATGTCTTTTAGATTCTTCTTCATGCATGATCTTAATGAAGCAAATTATATTTTATTCGTGTTTTAGATAATATCTCAATCCTCAATTTTATCATCTAGTTTCAGTGAACTAGTGACTACAAGAGACTTTGAGACCTTTTACACATTAATTTTAAGTTATACAAATCTTATCATTCATATTTCAATGGTTTACTGCTCCTGATGCTGTGGGGTTTGGAAAAACTCCTACTTTGCCCTATAACTAGGATGGGAGTCATCAAATAATTAAAAAACAGTCTTAGTCGTGTCTGTCGAATCAAAATGGCATATGCTAACAAAACCTAATGCCTGCCCTATCTCTTGTACAAATAAGGTGTAAAGGAAGTATGTATATAAAAGGAAAATCAGTGTTCGACAAAGAATAAATGTGGCTGAATCAGCTATCCTCCCCACGTTTAGACAGCATGGAATGAGGCTGTCTCTGTAGGATAGGCAGGATAACGCACACTGGCTCAGATTTTAACACAAACAGTTTAAAACGTGGATCGAGGCCCACCTGGTGTTCCACGTTAAAGGCTCTTGTTCCAGTCTTTCCCAAATAACAAAACAAAAAGTTCACACCGGTCCCCCTCTGCCGGGCTCAGACCTTGCACAGTTCAACGTTGGTCCCCCTCTGCTAGGCTCAGACCTTGCCCAGTTCAACGTTGGTCCCCTTCTGCTGGGCTCAGACCTTTCAGAGTTCAACAACAGTCTCTGGGGCTCCCTTCCCCAAGCCTTTTACACTTAGGGTCTCCCTCTGCCAGGCTCAGACCGATTTTCGGATGTCGAAGACTTTCGAATGTGTAGGGTTTCCTTTACGGACCTGCGCAGGACCACTTTGACTCAGAATTGAATTTTCAGCTTTTCTTATCTCCTTCTCTCAAGGTAAAATGTGTTCACTTTCGCTTTGTAGTTCATTTACTTTTATCACCTCCAACAATGCACCTTTCACTGAGACTTTCGAGTGAGCTACTCCTTTTGCCGGACCACTCCGTTACTCAGCATCACTAATTGATTCCACAGCTGTCTTTATCTTAAAGTTCATTCACAGGTCTGCCTTTCCTCGCATCTCATCCACATGTGTGCAGCCTTCACTTATATATATATATTGTTGCAAACTTCAATCTTTCTTAGCACACACTGTCGGTCTCTCAGGTCGCTTGCCTACTCACCGACCGTGTACATTTCTTTCTTGCTTTTTCGATTTCAAATTCATGAGTCAAGGTTAGTATCACAGGCTTGGCTTCACCTCCCTAACTCTGCTGTTCACCCGGGAGGGTCGCTGGCATCTTTAAAACACAATGCAGTCTTCGATATCGGGATCTGGCCTTCTCCACATGTCTTTCACGGTCTTGTGGAGGCAACAACCTCCTGCATGGAACTCTTGGGGCTTTCAACCCCCTGCTGTCATCCCTTGGTCTGTCGCTCTGCTCCAGTAGGTTTGCCTTTGCCCCAGACGTTCTGCTCAAACTCGTGTTCCACCTTGCTCAGGGTGTGTCTCTAGGTTCTGCCTTTTATCCACATGAGGAGAGCTAATTGGAATCAGGTGTATGCACTTGAAGTCAAGTGCCTGACTTTGCCTGACTAGATTAGTGGGACGTGTCCAGTACGATGTATAAGAGTTACTCTTGTTACTCTCAGTCGCCCTCTTCCTCTGCCTAGTGTTTGTGGAGAAGGGAGGGGGGTTGGGACTTTGGATCCTTAAAAATAGGAGGGGTGGGATGTACAAAAAAGGGGGAATACCACATCTCGTAATCGGCTGCCTCACCGCCTACTCCCCGAAGACCCCCAGGTGATCCTCCCACACTGATCCACCCCCAGGGTCTGGATTGAAAGGTGATGGCAGTGCCCTGGCCACCTGAGAGCTTCCCAGGGACTAGCGGGTGAGAGTTCCTCTGGTTTCTCACACCACCGAAACCGCTAAACAAATCGAGAGCCTGGCTGTGGGAAGTGCGAGCAGTGCAGTCCAACAAGAACATGCTATTCAGCAAAGGAGACATCGAAGTGGGATTGAGCCACTGTGGCAAGCCGACAAGAACAGCAGAGTACCGGTAATGTAGAAAAGAACATTGGGAAGCCTGATAACAACCGGAGGGCTACAGCCAATTTCTTTGAGGTAACTGGGTGGCTGAGCCAGTGGTTGGGAACCCCCAGAGGGGGAAGGAAACCCTGAAAAGCATAAAGAATGAAAAGTGGGGGAAAGAAGACCACCCCAATGCGATCCTAAGGGACAGTTTACCAAGATATGGTAACAAGGGAAACAGGGTCTTGGAACCTTTTGAGAGAAGTACATATCAGGTTATAAAAAGGCATAATCTTCATTGCATTACTTGGAGGGAAGGTGACCCAAGACTGTCACATAAGAGAAACCTTAAAGGGAACTGTGAGAGCAATATATCTGAAGACAGTACTTTGCAGTGGAGTAAACCAAGTCTGTATGTGAAATCAAGAAATCATAAAAAGAATTGAGACAACAATACAAAGGAACACAGAGCTTGGAAGGCGAGTGAACCAAGTCTGTGTTTGAAACTAGGGGACCTGGGGAAGCAGAAAACTAGGTCTGCCAACCAGGGTGAGGGACCCTACACAGCTTGGTGGCGCACCCAAGCCACTCTTCTTCGTCGCATTACCTGGTAGGGGGAAACCAGATTTGCCTACCAGAGTCAGGGAACCACCACAGCTTGGAGGAGCATCCAAGTCACTCTTCTTTGTTGCCGTACTTGGTAAAAGGTAGCCAGGTCTGCCAACCAGGGTCAGGGACCCTCCACAGTTTTGGGAGGGATCAAAACTCCTATTCTTTGTCATATTCCCTGGTGAAAAGGAATCAGGCTTGATAATCCAAGCGTCGGGGAACCCAGAGACAGAAAAGAAGCCTGAGAAGGGCCAAATGGGAAGCAGAGATATTTCACCACCAATGTTGAACTGTATTGCAAGCCTGAAGAAGGCTGGGTGAGGTAGACATCCTCAGCACTTAAAGAAACTAATAAACCCAGAACTGTCTTTTCATCCAGGGGAAGAGAGTAATTCCTTTGGGCCAGGAAGGACATCCCTTTTATTTAGTTTAACTTAGAGTTTGAGCGAGAGAGCTAGGATTCTGACATTGAACATTGTGACATTTTGCTTTTGACATCCTCACAGTGACATTAGTTATTTTGGTTGAGGCAGGGAAACCCCTTAGAGTTAGGATAAGATGGGGTTTTCTTTTCATTTTTGTAATATAATAAAAGTTTACATCAACCACTATGACTCCTCTGCACCCTTACACCCCTCATTCCCAACCTTCCCTTTCTTTCCCAATTCACATTTAATTGTATGTTTCTCAATAGCATTGGTGGCTGCAATCAATTCGATACCGGTCAAATAGAAAATAACAAGTTGCCAAAAGTATAGTACCTGATTAGTATAGTCCATCTTGTCTGTCCTCGTCCTACACTTTATATTTACACCGTTCTGCGGTGCATGGCTCCCGCTGGATAAAAAGGTGGCCTTTCAGGGGCCTTGCTGGCTGTCAGTTTCCCTGTTACTTCCTCTGTGGCCGTGTTTATTTTATGGGGCTTACGGTCAAGATGCGCGTCGCGCCTGCGCTGGATACCTGTTTTGTTGTCCAGGGTGCACTGCCTTCCGGTGAACAAGTGGTGCAAAGGACGACCTCCCAGGAAAGGCATGGAGTAGGGACAGTGCAAGCACTGGCCTCAGAAGTCCGAGCTGTACTTTTGTGTCCAGGAAAGATGGAAGGAATGCCGAGAGAGGTGCCAGCAGGTGATTCAGGAGGGAGATGGAGTAGGATACAGGAAGGGTCAGGGGACCCATATCAAGAAAATGCAGGAGAACGTGCGGCAAGGAAAACGAGAAAGTCAAGGCAAGAAGAAACCAAAAGTCGCTACAGTGTTAATACACAATGTTATAGCCAGCCGTGACCAGGGAGAGGGTGATGCTGGCTGCGGCGGTTGCCCAGGAAACAAAGGCATTGCACATGCACAACAGCGGGTGCTCCTCCTAGAGCCTGCACACTCTTGAGATGATGGCGCCCATGGCCGTCGGCGTGGGACGGCTGTCCCAGAGGTGCAGAACGTGATTCCCACGTTCCTTGCAACAGAGGCACCAATGAGGATACAGCAGCCAGGCCCCCCAGAAGGCCACACAGCATCATGCACGTGTTGCATGACACCTACTGGTGCGGCTTGTGAAGCCCTGAAGACCTTCCTTTTGGTGTTGTGGTTGATATTCTATAGCCCTTATTTCCCTGTGGCAATGGTTCTTGTTTTGGGCTATATATACCTTCATTTCCTTTCGTGGTGGCAGATCTTTTTCATAGCAGAAGATTTTAGTTGGGGCGACGAACCACCACAGTTTGCGCTGAGTCCTGGCCACAGAGGACGCAACGATTGGGGCTCCAGGTAAGTATTGCTCCATGCTGTACTTCGTGTCAGGCCGAGGGGAGGATGTAAACCTCACAGGCCACCTGGTGGTGCTGGCAGCCCCACGCACGCTGCTGGTGCAGTTAGGGTTCTTCAGCTTCATCACCTGCCCCATCCAGCCCTGTGGCTGGTGGGATTCCTAGCATGCCGCACCACCAATAATTTCACCTGGGCCCCCGTGTGCCACATGGCCAGGACTTTTCCCCACACCGCCCAGGGCAGACGTATAGTCATAGGGCATGCCCTGGTTCAGGGATGCCTTCTCACGCGGCCCCTTTCTGGGGTGTCATCTCCACCGGGCTGCACTAAATATGCAGCCCAGGGTTTCCCTTCGATCGTTCCCGTCCACACTGGCACCTGGGGGGGCAGTTGTCTCATAGGCCACGCCGCTTGTCTCTGTGTCACTCTGCTCAAGCGGCCCGGGCTGGGGGCATTTATTCACATGGGTCACACTTCTCACGCGGCCAAGGGCTTTGGATCTTTGGCCGGTCTGCAGCTGGTATACGCAGCCTGGCCAGCCACCTCCTTGATGCCCTGGAGGGTGGGTGTGGGGAGGTTTGCTTTATGCCATGGCCCAACAGGGAATACTAATCTACTTTCTTTTTCTCCCCCTTTCTTTTCCTATATCTTCTTCCCTGTCTCATAGTTTACAAAATGACCCAAAATTCCAATCTGTAGGTGCTTATTTAGTCCTGTTTTTTTTCTTTGCATCATGGGACTTGTAGATGCTCTTTTCCCACTATAAATCTCCTACTACAATTCCAGGAATGCAAAGAAAAAACCAGGACTGGATAAGTACCTACAGATTACAATGGGTCATGTTAGCAAGTATGCTGTCTTTTTCTTCAACGTTGAAGTGACTCTTCCAAATGTCCATTTTAGAAACATTTTAAAGGTAAGTCAATTCTTTTTTTCTGTCAGGGGAGCCCTGCCCATTGTTCTCATTCCCAAAGTTCTATGGGTCCCTCTTGGTGGGAAACTTAGTACAGTCAGGTAAGTCCTTACAGTCAAAGCACACACACAGTTACATTTAATGAATCTATTTAAAAACCTCTTTATGTCTCTCTTTTCTTTTATTACCTCCTATACGATTCCCCCTAATTACAACCCCCTACCTCACAGTGTCTCATTTGGGCAGGGGTTTACATTACTCTCATCTTCAAACCAGGCAAATATCCTAGGTTGTGTACATCCTATCTGATCGCCCTGCTCAATATAGCTGTTAAAATCTTTACTAAAATCCTAAATGATTGGATGAGGGAGATGGCTTTTGATACCGACAGGTGCGCCATTGGATCCTTATCCTGATCAATAAACAATCAATGTCACCCCCCCCCCCCCCCCCCACACCGTTGGAAAATACCTTTCAACTAGCTCCATGTGCCAAAGGCCTGATCTCTAAACTCTATGGAATTTTGAACATGTTGGGCAGACCTGAGTGCCGGTCTTGTTGCAAGAGATGGTAAAAGGAAAAGGGAAAACATTTGGACCCTGGGGAATGGGAAGGGATACATAACAATATAACCATATATTTCTTTTTCTACTTAGCTGAAACCCAAATGAAAATATTAAAATGATGGTACCAAATACCTGCAAGGTTTCATACAGCCATCACTAACACTCCAGACCAATGTTAGAGAAAATGCAGTCAGAAAAGCAAATTGCTTCCTTTACTGTGGTTGTGTCCAATGAATCCAGAGCTTTCGATTAGAACTCGGGTCTAAAATCAAAGCTATGTTGAATGTGAACATCTCAATGGACCCTGCCTACTGTATATTGGGAGCCCATTAGTACTACTAAAACCTGATAGCTTAAGGAATTAGTAAATTATTGCTCTCCAATTAGCAGCAAAATTTGCTATTTTGGGAAGGTGAAAGCAGAATTCACCACCATCAATTGATCTCTGGTTCGACAAATCATGGTATATTGGAAAAACTTGCTGCAGACGTTAGAGACTCCAATAGGACATTTATGTTCGTGTGGTGACCTTTCCTTGAATACAAGAAGAAAGACTTTTGCAACCTTACCTCCCCAAAGATATTGAGAGCATTGAACCTAATAGCTCGTCCATGAATCAGTCAGACTGGCAATCCACTGACTCTGTACTCTACTAATGAATTTCAGTATGGGTCGCATTGCATACTGGGAACAGGTCTGAGAAGGAGGATATACTTGGAAATGATAATGTTGCTTTGGTTGAAATGTATGCTTGAAATGTTGGATACTTGAAAACTCAATATAAAGTATTTTTTTTAAAGTAAATACAGCTGGCTCATCCAAAGGTGGTCTTCACAGATTCATTTCACTTCATATCCCGGATATGCATTTTCCAATGTCAGGGGTGTTTTAGGAAACCCTCAGCCTAAGCAATTTGGGACAAAGAGTTTGAGAAAGAAGGAAGTAGCTGGATGCAGTCTGCCAGTGGGGACAAACACTGCATGATCTTAGATGGTGTTCAAACACTGGCCATCATCATGTATGGGGCCCCCATTTGGGGCTTCACAAAGGTTGGGGAGATCCAAGTAAAGAAAAATACATTTTTCAGACGGCTGCTGGGGGTCCCGAACTCAGCAGCGTGCATTTCAGTACATTGAGAACTGGGAATGGAGTTCTGGGAGGACCAGTGGACGTTGGCTCCGATCTTATTTTGGCTTCGGCTGTGGGCCAACGAATTTGCATCCTTGTGTCATTTTATTATTCGGACCTTGGTGGGAAAAGTGGGTTGGCAAACAATTCCTCTACTTGCATATATTTCTAATACTCTGGGGGAGGCCAACCTTAGTGCTCTCTTTCCACCAGTCTCGCTCATTACTAAGAGCGAGGGGTCCGGCCACAAATTTGTGGCTAGAGAGGCCATAGTAAGGAAAAGAATACTTCGGGAATATGGTAACAAATGTGATGAATACCATTCTATGTTTAGTAGGCCCTCGGGGATCCAACCCTATTTAATATGGAGCCCTCATAAAAAGGATAGGTGGTCTATAACAAGGGCACGTTTTGATTCCCTGTTTCTGCAAGCAAATACAGCTGGGTGGAAGGGATTTCAAGACGGGCCGGCTGTCCGGTTTGTGGATATCAGCTGGAAGATTTCGCTCATTTAGTGTTTTTCTGCCCAGGTTACGCAGGTATTCGCAGGGTAACTCTGCTACCTGTCCTAAGGAAAACCGGGATACGCCACTATAAAGCTGCACTCATCTTTTTACTCAGTGCTGATACTGTTTTTACAGCGTGGGCTTTGCTCACATTTTTAAAAAGAGCTATGTATTTTAGGAAAAATCTGTTGAGGCTCCAGGGAGACGAAAGCAAAGTATGAATCATATATACAGGGGATATATTGCGCTTACTAATCCTATTGTGTCCCTGTTCAAATAGGAACCTATATGTGAATTTTTAATTGCTCAACTTTATTTGTATGTCTTATTTTAACATCATAAGCACTAGTCTTTTTTTCACAAGAATTGTACATTTTTATTGATTGTATGCATTTGTTTTATCTGTTTGTTTGATGCATTTTTTTAAAAAAATTCGAATAAGTATGTTTGACTGAAATGGTCCTAAAACGTGAGGACTCAATTTAGTAGATAGGTTTTACTTCAGTATATTCGTGGAAGAAAGCTGCACTATGTTGCTTACTTGCTGCAGGGCTACGATGTGCTGTTCATCTGTTTTGATCTTTTGGGACTGCTTTGAGTTTTCCCATGTATATCTGGTCAACTGGTAGACTTTTAGATTTGTTGGATCGCTCCATTGGCGGAAGGAGCAATACTCGGAGAAATTGCTGAACTAGGCACAATCTTGGGATGATACACTTAAATACTGTGATGAACCGGGAATGAGACATGGACACAGACTCTCATAGTATTGGTTAAAGACTTTTATTAAACAATAAAGGGGTTGATGCCTCACTGTCCCTAATCTATTAGGTATTTTGCCTATGTCAACAAAACTAGGGGTCTGTTCTGTGTCAAGATGTCCAAGGCAAAAATGTACTGTGTCCGAAATCCTATCCTCCCATTCTTTACTAAGTCCAAGGTGCTAAGGGTGTTGTCTCTGGCTTGAAAAGTTCACAGATATTTAAGTTCAACATAAAGATGTAATCCAATGCACATTCCAAATGGATAATGTTCACACTTCCTGGGAATGGCTCACTTCTCCAGGTTTCTCTCCGCCAAAACAAAAGTTCCAAAGAATAACCAAGTTCTTGAAGACCCAAAAGGATGACTCTCACCTCTTGGTATCCCAATCCACTCCAGGGGAAACAACTCCCTTCCCCAAGTCTTTTTCACAAACACTGTAACTCAAAACCCCAAGTGCATGACTCTTCCTTGGGATTCTCTTTTCAAAGTAACATCATTTGGGTGGGAGTTCCCAGACTCGCAAGACACCTGGTATACTCTCCTGCCAGGCCTTCTCCTGTAATTCCTTTATACAATTTGGGTGCGGGTCCGAGACTCACAAGACATGTGGTATACTCTCCTGCCAGGCTCTCTCATGTAGCTTATTTACACAATTCTGGTTCCATTCCGTGACTTGCAAGACTCCTGGTATACTCTCCTGCCAGGCTTTCTCTTGTAATTCCTTTATACAATTTAGTTTTGGGTCCTAGACTCGCCAAAAACCTGGTATACTCTCCTTTGTTTCATTTATTTAAGTGTATTTGGCTACAATATGAGCCTTTTACACTAAACATGCAATTGCATTATAATCAAACATATATTCAATATATAAAACACATACATTACATAAACCCCTATAATAAAACAAAATACAAATATATCATAATAACCAGAATTTTGATGAAGGCACCCTGAATTATTAATCAACAGGTGATAAATCAAGCAGCTATTTAGCCTTCAGCCAAACATGATGCACAGCAGCTGTGATAACCATGGAGTCCGCCCCATAAATTGTTGACCAAAATTGTTCGGTACCAAAGCTAGCAAATAGTATATATAGGCTTTGCAATTTTCAGTTTTAAGTGCAGGACAGACTTCCAATAAATGTCTGGCTGTTTCAATGTCGCTACCAGACAGTTGGAACACTCGTTCTTCTAATGGGATACCCTGCTAGGTCCGTGCATACTCTAACACTGGTAGAGTATTAAAATGCAAGCTTTTTATAAAGTGTATCAGTGGAGGGTTACTTAGTGTTATAGCCAAGATTGGGCCTCTTCCTAAGGCCCCCCCCGGCCTCCCAGCAGCTTGCAGAAAATAAGGAGATGGGACACAGACACAGACTGATGGGTAAACCAAGCATCTTGTATTAGAGCGCAGGTTATATAGCATATCCTATGCAATCACTAATATATTATAACATTTGCACAATGGGGTATTACTTGGCATGATATTTGCAGACATTTGGCAATAACTGTCAGCATCTTACTTGTGACCTGGTGATGAAGCCGTGCAGGTACGTTGTGTTGTAATATGAATAAGCAGTATTCACAGAAATCCTACTGTTATCTACCATGTATGGTGCTGATGCTACATTTGTAGAGAGCAAACAGAAGAGAAGGTCTAACTTGTCCTGTTGCCTTGTTACGGGGTCTAATCTACTCCAGGCGGGGTGTGGGCATGTCAGAGGAGCTGGGTGCAGAGGGAGGATCTGCATACGTACATGTATGAGAGAAAGCCTAATGTAGCATACCATCGCATAGCCTAACATAGCAGAGCATCACATCCTGCCACATCAAACCCCCGTTTGGTCGTCCCTGAGACCGGGCATAGACCACAAAGAGCAGGATTGGGGTACAGCATCAATCAAAGATGCTCAGGTCCACGGGTGACCTAGGGATAGGGTGGATAGGCACAGAGATTCTCACAGAAAGGATGCTGCTTTAGAGCCATCGATCGTCGGCTTCCAAGGTGCCAATTAAAAAATGCATACCATTCAGCGTCTGACATTTGTCCCAACACACCTATCATTTCCTGTTCATTGGAGGTGGCTTTGGAGGTATCCTTCTTAAGTAGCGGTGTCCCTATCTCGAGTGGCAGCAGCCTGGCCTCGGTGGGAAAGTGAGAGACCTGTTTAGCACAGCATGACACAAGGCAGCAAATAGGAAAAGCAATCATTGCTAAAGCAGCAATTATGACATTTATTAAAATATCATGTAGAATGGAAGAGCGCAATGAACCAAAAGTGTTTTGAATCCAAGTTAACAGTGAGCCAGCATAACCTTCCTTTATACTGTGTAATGTGGTACCAGCCCCTTTGAGGCGTTTTATAACATCCTCCACTTGGGAGGAGTTATTCGGTGCTTAGGTGCAGCATTCTTGTCCTATAACTTTACATATTCCCCCCAGAGAAGCTAGTAAATAATTGAGCGCCTTTCTATTCTGGATGACCATAGTTCTGAATGCAACTTGTTCGCTTTTAAGTATCTGTATTCCTTTAGCTGTGTTGTTGGCTACCTGTTTGAGGAGGAGTGATAGGGCATGAAGATCGGCCCTGTTGGTTGTAGTGCCAATGCTCGGTATCAGGAACCCTATAAGGCCTTTGAACAAAGTCCAGGCGTGACAGTTGTGTTGTGTAGTGAGCTTTTGGAAAAATTGACACATGGCGGATTGCTGGGCGAATGAACCCAATGGTGCAGTGACCAGTCCAGTTAGCTGCTAGTCAATGGTAGGTGTTAGTCCCGCAAAGGAAATATAACCCTCTCTGGGTGTAGAGTGCTATGGTGGTGCTATTACTATGAAATTGTCCTATCTTAATGACAGCTGTGTCATTATAGGTGGTGGCAGTAGCACTTCTGTTAAGGACATATGTTGCTGGTGTGATACCCATTGAAGGCAGCCTGCCTATCACGGTGAGAGAGATCAGAGCGTGTGGAACAAATGCAGTCAGTATCTTGGGAGGTAAAGTATTGGCGTAGAAGAATCTCTGGGGAAAGGGATGGGTCATATTGGGACAAGAATAGTCATTGATCATTAGGTCATTAACACCATTCAGCAAGATTGAACGGGACAGGGATTAAGGGAATCCCCCCCACTGGCGTACATAGGAGTTTGGGAGCAGACAAAGCAATCAGAGGCATTCATTAGGTCAGCATAGGCCCAAGAGAAGTTGAGGAATGTGTTGGTGTCTGGGTGTAGGATGGTGGATGGTAGGGTGAGGCAGAGCAAATAACATGGTAAGGAACAGCAGCATGTTTTAAACAATTCAGATTCAATAATGCAATAGCACCGTTATTCCTACCTTTAGCAGTCCAACCTTACGGAGATCGGGGACTTATGCCCAACAGTTCCGAAGAGTGTCAGTCATTACAGGACCCGGTAGACAGGAGAGACGATGATGCAAAAGTTCAGGTTCCCTGCAAGGATGACGATGACGGATGCGCAGAGCTGGAAGAAATCAGTTGAGGCGATGGGCAAATTCAGCTGGCTTCCAAAAAACCCTTAGGCTGGAGTACTTATGCACCTATGTTCAGGTGCGCAGCATTATTGTAGGTGCTTGGTGACAAAAACCTTTAAGAGCGATCGGCCACCTGTAGGAGACAAGTCTAGCAAAAACTTTTGAGAGCGGTGGGCCACCCGTAGGAGACAAGTGTAACAAACTTTTGAGAGCTATGGTTCACCTGCTGATGTCAGATGAGATGTTGACCGCACTCTGCAGGTTGCACCTCGGGACAGGTAGCAGAACTTTGTCATCGCAGAGTGCTGGATGCGGAGTCAGTCGTGTTTTAGCTGCTGGAACCCCAGTGGGCAGCTGAAGAGGGCCCTCTTTCTCCTGTACCCCTGCAGATTTCAGCTTTGCTGTGTCTTTATTGCTGACGGACGGTGTGTTGTCTTTGTCCTGGATCTCTTACTGTTTTTTGTCATCGATTGGAGGTGCGATTTTCACACACTGGCTGACGTGGACCCAAGAGTCATGGCCTCTACAGCGTACTGCGGTGTGGGTTGTCAGCAGGACCTGGAACAGACCCGTATGATATGATATGCCATATATAATGCACCTGTACACAAGTGTTTCTAGGCGCGACAAGGGAGGGAAAACAGAGGGAAAACAAGACAAACAATCTTACTAGGCCATGTGTCATTCAGATTGTGCAAGTGCGACAATGTAAAGTGCAGGGGGACCAGAGGGGGGGGGGGGTGCCAGGGTGAGGGAAGGTGGAAGTGCAGCCAGGGTAGTGTGGCTCTGGGTAAGTGCAAGGAGGCAGGGGGCTGTGGATCACAGTTACAGCCCATAAGTGTGTGGTAGGCCCGGAGGCAGTGCAAGGGAGACTGATAATGGAGGAACCTGGTACCCAGCAGACTCTGAGGGTAGCCAAACAACCAGTCAGCACAGGAGACAAATAGGTCAGCAGGGGAGAGTGAGAAAAAGCAGAAGATAATAGGAAGGTCTTGAGCTGCTTCCGAAACTTCAGGTGGTTCTGCTCAAGTTTGAGAAGGTCAGGGAGGCCATTCCAGAGGGGGGCACCTGCCAAGGAGAGAGATCTACCCCCCAACTCTCTACCTCAAGAAGCTTCTGACCCTCATTGAGTTTGAGGGAGCAGAGCAAAAGGCTCAAGCAGGAAGGTATTTTCGAAGAGAATGTTGGATGTAGTATGTGAAGAAAATTAAAAGAGTTGCGGCCAAAAAAGCACTCCCTTGGTGACTACTATTATAGACTTTGAAGAGAACAAGTGTTAAGTAGCTTAGAGTGCATACGCAGGGTTGTCAGCATGAGTATTTCCCAAGGACTCTGTGGCTGCTACACAGATACACTGTAAGTAGGTAAGGGATTGGGAAAAAGTTACTCACATGCGCCAACCTTGTTTGTTTATTTATTTGGTAATGCGCACCAAACTCTTGGGTAGCTAGGCGCAACAGTGATCACGAAAACTTAAGCTTATTACAGTATTTGGCATGAGTATATAAAACACATAGGCAAGAAAAAAGCAAATATATACAGGAATATATACAAACATATGTGCAGGAGCAGGGCATATCTTGGGATGTCCGAGGCACTCTAGCGAGACTATCTAAACAAACGGTTATATGATCAAGTTTATAGGTCAGACTGTAAATCTGGTGTCATATAGGCTAGGTAGGTGGGAGGGATGCATGCTCAGCTATTTTTAGAGTGGAGAAATGCAGGAAAGCAGAAGGTAAGGTATGGACTAAGGTGGGAGTAGGCTAGGTGTTAGTCAAATTATGTGTCATTGGCACACAGCCATTTGATTATCTTGTGTCTGAATTTAGGGTACGGTTGTTCAGTTCTGAGGTCAAGCGATAACTTGTTCCAGCAGTGAGCAGCTTTGACAGGAAAGCTAGTTCCTCCCGCGGTCGAACGTTTAAACCTAGGAGTCACTAATTTAAAGGTGTTGGCAGATCTCGTAGGTTGCGTGGAAGTTTTCCTTTCCATTTTTTCCATTAGGTACGGGGGGCTAGGTTGTTTAGACATTTAGAGGTGAGGGAGGCTGTTTTGAGTAGGATTCTATCCGTTATTTTTAGCCAATTAACCGCTTTCCTGCATTTGGTGACGTGCTCTCTGTAGGGGATTTTTAGTGCTGCTCTCAGGGCATTATTCTGCAGTCTTTGAAGTTTGTCTGTGACATATTTATTGGCTCCAGAGTACAGGGCATTGCAGTAGTCTACCCTGCACATGATAAGAGTATTAGCTAGGGTGATGCAACTGCCACTGCATAGGTACGGTCTGGATGCGCGGATGAGTTTGCAGGTGTAGGTAGTAGAAGAGCCAAGGGAGTTGACCTGCTTCTTGAGAGTGAGGGAGGAGTCCAGATAGAATCCAAGGGTTTTAACCACGGACATCACCTTGATAGGGTTGTTATCAATGCTGAAGGATGTGTAGTTTGGGCTTAATTTTTGGATGTTGGCTTCAGAGCCTAGGATTAGTATCTCCGTTTTGTCATCATTCAGGCAGAGGCCATGTGAGGCCATCCATGCCTGAATGAGGGTGTATATCTTGTTCACCGAGGCTGAGTCTGCCTCGTAGTCGCAGGGCCGTCACAAAGGGGGATAGGGGGGGCAAATTGCCCCGGGCCTCGCGCTCAGGGGGGGCCTTGCGCACGCAGCGCGGGCGGCTTTGTATTTTATTGAACAACATCACATCGATCTCCAGTCCCAGTGACTGACAATTGTTTGTTTTTCTCTTTCACGCAGAACCTCTGGGCTGGCTGGTGGCTGGCCCGTAAAACAGTCTGAGTGAGTCAAGTGCACTGTGACTAGTGCCACCAGGGCTGAGAAATTGAATCTCAGCCCTTGCAAAGTTGCAAGTTGTTGCTTTTGCCCCGCCCACGGCGCCAGCAGCCAGGATGGCATTGGTGGCGCCGAAGGATGAACTGTATGTATCAGACTGCTATGCAGGGGTGGAGGGGTTGGGCTGGGCTGGCTGGGGCTGCAGGGGCGGGGGCAGCAGAAATCAACAAAGCAAGGTAACACTCATTGTTACCTTACTTTCATTTGTAGCATGCATGCATGATGTATGCATGCATCATAAATTATGATGCATGCATCAGGCAGCATGTATGTGCAAACCAATTATGCACATTGCAAACAACAAGAGGGCCGGGGGGCCGGGGGCCCGGGGGCAAGGCGAGGGATGGTCCGGTGCTCAGGCCCGGCTTCCGCTCTGTCGGCTCCAAAGAGACAAGACAAGTGTTTTTTTGCAATTGCAAAGACTGTGGACGAGATACGATTCACACCTGGCCTCCTGGGCAGGGCAGTCTGCTAGAGCCAGGCTGCCTGCAGGGGAAGTGGCATGCACATGAAAGTTGCTAGCAAGTAGCAACTAATGGCCAGGCCAAATTGAAATGCCGCGCCATGGCGCCCGCCCCTATATTATGCCCTCTGACCCTTCTGCCCTGACACACACTAGTAGCTGGCAACAGGTGCTGCCTGTGCATAGAGGACTGGGGCTGGGCTGCAGTCATAGAGCCTCTCAGCCATGCACAGAGGAGGACCAGTGCCACTGCCAGGACTCAGGAGTCCTGTCCAGGACAGACCACCACACCAGGGCCATGGCCGCCGGAGAGAGTCAGTCAAAGACACAACTTGGTCCAGCCTCCAGGAGCAGGAGGACAGGTCAGGACTCAGTGGACCAGGTCGAGGAGGAGGCCAGGAGGCCAGGCCGGGGAGTCCAGGAGACCATCGAGGACCACAGTGAAGCAGCCAGAGGGCCGCCCGCCAGTGCACTACCCCAGCCAGCGCAGGAGGGCATACATAGAGCAGCACTCAGGCAGCCACACCACCACTCCCTGACCCAGGCCGGCGGCCGGCACAGGCGAGGGCAGGCGACAGCAGCCAGTGACATGCACTTGGATGTAAGAAGTTGGGAAAAAATGTCTGCCTGATCATGTAACGCATGTGGTGTGTGCGTCTGTGTGAATGCGTGCGTGTGTGTCTAGGTGTGTGTATTGTAATGGTACTCCTTGCATGTGCCGTGCCCTCTGAAGGTGTCTCCCTTCTCAGACATGTGCTCCTTCCACTCATGACACCACCACAAACATTTGGTTTATCCAGACCCCGTCCCGTCCCCTACAGGTATTTTTTCAAAATAGGTCCAAATGTTTTCACCCTTCATCTCATCTCTTTTGCACTTCGGCACCACACGTTTCTCAGCAGGAGGAATTTCTATATTTATTTTGGGCAATGCGAGCGGATATAATATACTATATTTTTTATCAGTGTAACTTCCTTAGTTGCAGCATGCCTCTATAATTCGAATGGACGGATTATCCCATACACACAGGTGGCTCTCTGACACCAAACGTTGGTAATTTGCATGATGGAGCGGCAGGAGCGCGACTGTGCAGTGCAAAATGTGGCGAACACACGTGTACGCCACCTTTTTCCGTACACATTTGAATTTTGCTGTGCAAATGAAATGAGTAAACGCTGCCTGCATTTACAATTACAAAAAATAAACGCTGCCTTCTGTATTGCTCTCAGCCAAAGTGCACGGAACAACCATAAATCATCCATGCAAGTATAGAGCAAATACTTTGAACGTAGACAGACACAATAACTCACAGCCACGCACTCTTAGAAGATAATCAGCTCTTATACAGCTATTTATTCAAAGCTTAAACGTACATAGAAATAACTCACAAAAATAATATGGACATAAATCACAGAAGAAGTAAAGAATTCAAAAGGAAATACATCCGCGTGAGCATAACAGGATTCCTCATCTCGTCCAGAAGTGGCTGGAAGACCCCGGGAACAGCCAGGCCGAGAGCACCACAGCTCACAAGAGGGCCGGACGTAAGCGTCCTTCTCCGGCTGAAGTCTCACCTGACCACCTCCGGGCTTCCGCATATATACACACTCCACAAAGGGGAGTCAATTCTCAAACCTTCTGGAAATTGCACTTGCGCAGTTGAGGAACAGCCGTCGGTTGCCAGCTGGGTTAATCGAGAGCTCCCCCCAAGAAGAGCAGTGCCTCCCTTCTCTAAAAACACGCTCCACAGAGAACAGTAGCAAACCATAACAAAGTTAGCTTTCCCAGCAGAAATGTCCTTGACCGCATACCAGGTTTGGAAAGCATGTTTTTCTCAGCACCGTGAATCTAACACTCAGCAAAATGTGTGCAGCTTTTCACTGCGGCATGAAGTAAATATGCATCATGGCTCTGAGCGCTCCCAGAATGCATTGCGCACCATCGCCATTTTAGATCAAGCATAACGATTCCAACCTTGGATATTTACCTTCCATACCCCAGTGGCACAGGAACCGGTCTCCGAAACCTACGAAATGTTAAAACTAAATTGGGAATACATTGAATGCAACAACAACAAGCAATTATAATAGACAATATAATAAAAATGCAAGCAAAAACGTAACGCAGTGTACCCCCAATATCAGGTATCCATGAAAATAACCAATCCCACCAATTTCTATTACGATCTTGAGACACTTGAGAAATGAGATCCCTCAAACCTCGAATATGACTTTCAATAGATTGTGAATGGTCACTTAAATTGAAACAACACATACCTTCAAATGCGTTACACCCTAAATTATGTTTTAGCAATAGATAATCAACAGCAGCTCTGTTCTGCAAAGTTGCCTTTCTAATAACTTGACTATCAAGGAGTAATTCTTCTAATGCCTGCGAAGTATGATTAAGGCTTTTAACTACTAAACATGCTAATTTCATCAAAGATTTGTAACCTCCAGCAGCTAAACCCTTAACTCCCACTAATGAAAGGGTTAATGCTAGAACCTCAGTTTCTGATAACAAATGTACATGTGAGTCACAGTCAGGAGATAGACCTACAGATTCGAAAGTTGACCTTTTACCTCAAGTTATCGCTGGGTGTAAAGGAAGCATCATTAGTCCTAATCGAGTTAAAGCACATGGATCTCCAGAAATGTTAGCTGGAATATAAGTATATGTAATGTTACCACATGAAAAGAGCCATCCTGTTGGAAGTTTTACATGATTCAAATGACTAGCAGTTATCACTGTATGATTGCAAGACATATGGGCCTCATTACAACCTGCCAGTCCGGGACCGTGCAAAATCCGTGACGGCGGTAAAAACGTTTCCGTGTCCGCAAGGTTGCGGAAAAACCGTCCGATTACATGCTGTCGGTCGCGCGCACCACACGGACTCGGAAACGTTGTTACCGCCGTCACGGAAAACCCCACGGAAATGGAAATAACGAAGCCACAAGTGGCGCAAAACCCGTTTCCGCCTCCGCCACCACGGACACGGAACCGGAAATATCATGATCGCCAAAACAGGAAACAGAGAGGCAGCCATCATATAAAAGCACAATCCATTGCCATCCAGAGCCAGCACAAGCACAATCCTAACTCTGAGAAGCCAAAAGGGACCACCAGCATGTCTGCCAGGATTCCTGCTCAGAGGCAGCGCAAACAGCGCTTCAGTGAGGCGGAGCTAACCGTCTTGGTGGAGCACATTGTGGACAATGCTGAGATGCTGTTCCGCGCCGACCAACGGCGTGCCACACAGCAGCGGAGGAAGGAGGTGTGGGCCGAAGCTGCACGCAAGTGCACCGCCGTGGGCGTGGCAGTGAGGAGCGTGAAGGACTGCCACAAACGTTGGGACGACCTGAGGCTGAGGGTACGCAACCTCATTTCCACGCACCGCCAACGCAGCAGTGGGACAGGCGGAGGACCCCCTTCCCCACTGAGGCTGCAAGCATGGGAGGAACGTTGCAGCAGCGTCCTCCACCTAGAGGGAATCCATGGGATCGGGCAGGCTGAGGCAGGAGTGAGCCCACCTGCAGATGCCGGTAAGTGCCCAAACATGAATGCCACATGTAAATATGCAGTTGTGAGTACTGGGCCAAAGGACCCATTAACAACCCCCCCCCCCCCAGGCAGTGCGTGTGTGGGCCAAAGGACCCATTAACAACCCCCCAAGCAGTGCATGTGTGGGCCAAAGGACCCATTAACAACCCCCCCCCAGGCAGTGCATGTGTGGGCCAAAGGACCCATTAACAACCCCCCCCAGGCAGTGCATGTGTGGGCCAAAGGACCCATTAACAACCCCCCCCCAGGCAGTGCATGTGTGGGCCAAAGGACCCATTAACAACCCCCCCCAGGCAGTGCATGTGTGGGTCAAAGGACCCATTAACAACCCCCCCCAGGCAGTGCATGTGTGGGCCAAAGGACCCATTAACAACCCCCCCCAGGCAGTGCATGTGTGGGCCAAAGGACCCATTAACAACCCCCCCCCAGGCAGTGCATGTGTGGGCCAAAGGACCCATTAACAACCCCCCCCCCAGGCAGTGCATGTGTGGGCCAAAGGACCCATTAACAACTCCCCCCCAGGCAGTGCATGTGTGGGCCAAAGGACCCATCATGATCCGTATGGCAACCAATATCACTGAATGCAGACACCAGCAATCAGATGCATGTGACTAACACTATTCAATGTACAATCTTAATGACGCATGTGATGCACCCATCTGCCACCACAACAACACTAATTGCATGCCCTTTGTGTCCCCACAGCCGTTTCAAGTGACAGTGATACTGCACAACAGGCCAGCCAATCTGCATCGGCAAGTACACTAGCCACCGCCACCACACAGGAGGATGCTGCCGGCAGTTCTGCACCTCTGGCCACATTACCAGCCACTACAGACGTGCGGCACACCACCACCACCGACATCCCCACCGTCTCCACACTGGCTGAGTCTAGACAGGTGCCACGGGAACCCATCATGGACACCCAACACAACACCGAAGGCAGCAGCACTGCAGAGGGGGCGGCCTGCAGTGATAACAGTGCCCCGCAAGAGCACTCGGAAATGGGGCCACAGGGGGAGATGCCCACATTGGAAGACCTGGGCTCCTTCCATGAGCTGGGGTTCAGCCCCACTTCACTGGGGAGTCCCATGAGGTCGCCCACCCCATCCATGGCCGAACTGAATGCCCGCATGCAGCGGATGGAGGACCAGCAGGCTACCCTCACCCAGCTGGTGGAGAGGCAGCTAGAGGAATCCAGGCTGCAGAGGGAGAGCTACAGCGCCTCAGTGCGTCGCCTGTCGAGGTCCATTGGACGCTTTGCGAGCACCATAGTGACCCTTGCACGCCATGTGCGGGAGGGCAACGACCACACCTCCAGGCTTGTGGAGGCCATGTTGGTTGGCCAACAGGCAAATCTGGCACGGATGCCCTCAATCCCAGATTCTGGCCCATCAAACACTACCACCCCATCCAGCTCCACTACTGCCAGTCCAAGGAGGCGCTCGAGTAGGCTAACGGGTCCTTCGGGCAAGGTTGCACAGGCACAGAAGCGCACGCGGAAGTGATGGCATGTGTGTGGGGCAGTGCAGGACACATTTGGACTACAAGGGTGTGAGAGGGGTGGGCACGTTTGGGTGGTGGGGTAGGTAGTTTTGGGGGTTTGGACAATGGGCTCTGGGTGGGGGTGGGCACGTTTGGGTGGTGGGTGGCCCCGGGTGTACAGCTTCCCTAACCAATGCACCTTCTTCCCTGTTGTTATCACATCAATACATCACCATTTCAAATCAAGACATACATGTGTGGACATTGATCATTTATTTTGCAGTGCAACTATTAATTCATTGTCGTCACCATGTTTGTGCATTTCTGTGAATGTGCTGTGACTCAAAAGTAAATGCGAATCAGGGCATCCCGTGCTCTCTGGCCATCATGTGGACCCCCAGGGGGAGGCGGTGCCATCCCATCCCCATCTCCATCCCCATCCCCATCCCCATCCCCATCTTCCTCATCTGCGTCTGGTGGCATTGGGATGTTCCTGCACAGGCATATATTGTGCAGCATGGCACATACGAGCGTGATTTTGCCCGTCTTCACTGGGCTGTACAGCAGTGATCCGCCAGATCTGCTCAGACAGCGGAAACGGCCTTCAGCAGTCCAAATGTCCTCTCAATCATTCCACGTGTGCGGATATGTGCCCTATTGTATGCCTCTTCATGCCTGTTCCTTGGTCTCCGTACAGGTGTCATCATCCATGGCGTGAGTGCATATCCCGCATCACCTACATGGGATGTAGATGGGGGAACATGTCAGTGTTTGTGGCATCATGTCCTCATCTGCTGCTGTGCATTCGTGTATCATCATTCATTCATGCATATGTACCATGCAGTGTATGGAGGTATGTCTTGGGCATCACGAGGTATGTCGCTGACTGCATATGGGCCTACACATTAACTTGCATGTTTACTGTGCCCTGCGGGTGACATTTGATTGTGTGCATGTCATGGTGCAGTGCTGTCCACACATGGCAGGGTGACTCCACTGTACGGAAGTAGTAAATACACGTCGTCTCATTTACACAGCTCTCATGCTTTTTGGGGCAGTGTTTCAATTGAGGGTGGGTGTCTGCAGTGGCACAGGGTTCATGGGACAGTGAGGGGATTGGCTGTGGCAGCGTGTGCATGGGCACATTGTGGTGCCCTGTCATGTCTTCCTTCATGATGTTTGGCATCCGCTGTGTATTTGGTAGATGGAAGGGGGTGATGCATGTGCGGTCACAGCGGCACACTCACAATGCTCATTGGCCTGGACACACACACACCACTCCGACAGGGTTGTAGCATCGTCAGCTGTACTCACCCAATAGCCATGTGCTTTGTCCGGCATAGCGTTCCATGTACCGTGGCAACGTGGAATTCCGCAGTACCATTGAGTCATGTGATGAGCCTGGGAAACGTGCGCAGCAGTGTGTAATCAGTTGCATGGCATCACAAACCATCTGGACATTCAAAGAGTGATACTGTTTCCTATTGCGGAACACCACCTCAATTGCATGTGGTACTGTTAGCTCGACGTGGGTGCAGTCAACTGCGCCTATGCAATTTGGCATGCCTGCTATGGCATGGAAGGCCAACTTGGTGGCAATGACCTCGGGGAGGGTGCGGGGTAGGGCTATGTGTTCCGACACATGGCGCAACAGGGCATCCAGTACCTGTACCAGGATTTTTGAGAAACACGGTTGTGATATGCCGTGCAGCTCACCAACCGTGTGTTGATAGGTGCCAGTGCCAAGGAAATGCAGAACTGAGACAACCTTCAAGAGGGGGGGATGGCGGTGGGGGTGTCAATTAGGCTGCTGATGTTGTCCACAATCATGGCGGTGATGTGCAGGATTGTTGCACGGTCCAGCCGGTATAGGGTGTGGATCTGTCCTGGGGTGAGGTTCCAGGGTGAGGCCCTGATGCGTGGTATTGGTGGCTGGCGGCGGGGTCGGGCTGGCTGGGCAATGGGGTTTGCCATAGCTGCAGGGTTGGATGGTTGCCGCCTGCGCCTCCTCCGCCTACGCCTCCTCCTCTGCGCCATTACTGCCACCATGTGCAGTGCTGCCTGTTGGTTGAGTAGGCCCAGTCCCAGTGCTACTAGACCTGCTGCCTGCATGGTTCTGTGTTGTGTTGGGCTGGGTGTGGCCCTTTTGTAGGCTCCCAGTGGCCTGCTAGGTCCAGCTGGGCTGATTTGGTGCACTTGTGCCCTGATTCAGTTCAGCAGGCAGTGTATAACGCCATGTTCGCGGTGGCGGCGGTTCCGCCACCGTGATCACGGTATTTACGCCATTTTTTTGCCGGTATTTCCGTGTCCGTGCTAGTTGTGATGCTCACGGTGTTTCGTGTTGACGGTAACGGAGGGTTTTCCGTGCAGACGGACTTAACGGGAACCCTATTTCCGCGGTGGCGGTTTAGGGTGGTGCTATTACCGGGGCCGCGGGTCATGATTGCGCGGACATGGAAACGGTGCCGGTATGGTTTTACCGGCAGTGTTAATTCCGGACCGGAGTACTTGTAATGAGGCCCATAGTGTTATTTACACTGATGCATTTGCGTGGCACTCGCGAACACAGTCGCCTCTCGAACATTGAATGATTGTGCTGATTGGTCAACTCTATTTGTCGGCATTTGCCAATTTCTTGTGCATTGTATGTCATATCATAACATACATCACCTTGGGTTATATTGTAAGTAATAACACGTGTCAAATTTCTCCATTTACGGTCAGTCTCTTGGCAGAACCGACAGTATTCATAAACTGAAAAAGATTGTCTAATGTCTGAGTCTTGAACTAAAGAATCATTGTGTGTGACGCCAAAGATATGCTTTAAAACCGGAACAGGCGTTGGCACCGCTACTAAACACGTAGTCAATAAAGCTTCAGCATTGGGCACATCAGTAAGACAAAAGTGTGATATGTTCAGTACTTGCTGTGCCAGATGTATCCACATATTCTCCTCTTGGGTAATCATAGGAGAGTGTTTTCGCCTTCCTACAAATGTATCTTGCACAACTGGCATCAAGGTTGTTTTCACTGGCTCCTGATGTGTTTGTCGCATTTCACGAATCCATGTCTTCTGTCTGGTTGGCTTTTCGGCACTGGCATAAGGCTGCTTAGGGACAACATTATTCATCACTATCAGTATCCCCTTGATCACCGGCACAGATGTGACATTTTTCGTTGGTAGCAGCAGACTGTTTAACTCTCCCAAATGGAGTCCATTTAGTGCCACAGTTACACCAACCAGACACAGGATCTACAAAGCAAACCCAGAAAAGAGATATCAGTGTTGAACATCACTCTCTCAGGTAACATTTGTCTGCGGGTACATATTGCCATTTCTTTCTACCAGGCTCCATAACTAAAACTACTTGATCTTTGCCTGATTCAATGACATCTGCGGGCACTGGTGGGCCACTTGGCTTTTCCACCCACACCTTTGCACCCGGTACCATACTGTCTGAAGAGCCAAAACCACGGTCCCTACGGGTAGTTAACACTGTAGGAGGCTCCCCCTTCTTAATCATGGACAACTTAATGGGAATTACTATTAATTGGGCCACTCGATCACCCTTGTGGATTGATAACAATTGATCCCCATTATTCATTAGGATGACTTTAATCTCACCTTGGTAATCAGCATCAATTACCCCTCCCAACACTTGAACTCCCTTCACTGCTATGCCAGATCTAGGGGCAATCCATCCCATATGCTCTGGGGGAATCTGTACTCCAATTCCTGTTTCAATTACAACTATTCCTCTTGGATCTAATCTGATTTCTTCATGGGAATGCAGGTCTACCCCTGCTGACTCTGGAGTTTCTTGATAGGGAGCTAAAGAACCTGGAGTAATTTCCCAGTACAATAGTGTTTCTCTGACTGAATTGGGTTGAACCTGTAAAGTAGGAGTCATTAATCACATCAAAGGAGTTTCATGTTCATACACAGGCCTATTGTTTAATATTTGCACCGCATCAAACACACGATCACGCCAGCCTGCCAAACTGCCGTCTCCAGATTTGCGCTACTGTTCTTTCAATAACCCATTCATTCGTTCAATTAACCCTGCAGCAGCTGAATGGTAGGGAACGTGATACAGCCACCCAATGCTCTTTTCCTGACAAAACTCCTGGATTAGTTTGCCTTTGAAATGTGACCCATTGTCACTTTGAATCTGCAAAGGCACACCATAATGTAATGTGATCTGATCTAACAACCCGATGGTGTTCAGTTGGGTTGCACGTTTGCACGGCAAAACCATCAAATATCCCGAGTATGTATCCACAATAGTGCATGCATACTGACAACCTCTGCTGATTGGCATGGGACCGATATAATCAATCTGCCAAATTTAACCTGGTAATTTTCCTCTTCTCAATGTGCCTCGACCAATTTGAGGTATAGATCTATGCAATTGGTGTTGGCACACGGGACATTGCAAAATGATTGTTTTCACCACTTCTAAAGGAAGACTGATTCCTCGAGCTTGTGCCCACCTGATAGTAGCCTTTTCTCCAAGGTGCCCACATTTCTGATGGGCCCATTTGGCCAAACCCTCCAAATCGTCTTCCTGAGCCTCTGCATCCACTAATGAAATCTTGGTGTGTTCGTCTGCAACAGAATTAAACCAACGTTCTAATGAGTCTGTGGCACAAAGCGTGTCCTCATGATATGCAGTGACTTCACTTTGTAACAACATTTCTGCAATATCTTGCCACAGTTCTTTTCCCCACAACTCTTTTGAATGAATCTTCCACCCATTATTTTGCCAAGCTGGCAACCACACTGCCAATCCATTCGCCACTGACCATAAATCTGGGTACACATAACATTGACCAGGGTCTCTTGTTTCAATACTTGGTAAACTGCGTAAAGTTCTGCGAACTGACTGCTCTTCCCTTTCCCTGTCGTTGTCAACATCTTTTTTGTTTTGGGATTGTATGATACTGCTTTCCAGTACCGCTCAGTTCCCACATATCGAGATGAACCATCCGTGAACCAAGCATGCTCTGTTTGCTCCACGGTCAAATCGCTGTAAGGTACTCCCCATTTCACAGGAGACTCACGTTTTTCAGGCACTTCCGTTGGTATGTAATCTGAGGGCGGTATTTTGGCTTCTTGCTCATGTAATTTTGCCACTCCACCCTTTCCTGATTTGGCTCCATCTTGAATATACCATCTCCACTTAATTATGCTGGCTTCTTGAGCATGTCCTATTCTATGCATTTTATGAGAGCTCAGTACCCATTGCATGATTGGTATTTCTGGTCTCATGAATACATCATGGCCCACCATCATCTGCTCTATATCAACAAGAGCCCAATACCACGCCAGCAATTGCTTCTCAAACGGAGTGTATGAGTTACCAGCGTCGGTCAACTTACGACTCCAAAACCCCAATGGCACACGTTTCCTGTCTTGTTTCTGCCACACACTCCAGTTAGCATAATTGTCTTGTACAGACATCTTTAATTCCACCTCGCCTTCCTTCAAGGGTCATAAATAAAGCACCTGCTGCACGGTGTCTTTCGCCATCTGAAAGGCTTTCTGCTGCTCTTCCCCCCACTGAAACTCATATTTCTTTCGTGTCACCTTGTAGAGGGGGGCCAATATCGTCCCTAAATGAGGAATGTGCTGTCTCCAAAACCCAAACAGTCCTATAAACTGCTGAGCTTGCTTTTTGTTCATTGGAGTGGTGAATTCAAGTATTTTCTGTCGGGCTTTTGGCACCATTTCTCGATGCCCATGATGCCACTGAATCCCTAGGATTATCACTGTTTCAGCTGGACCTTGAATTTTACACGGATGAATCTCCCACCCTTCCTTTTTCAATCCTTCCATAAGGACATCTAACTGGCTTTGCACACTGTGCTCATCCTTGCCTTGGATCAAAATATCATCAATGTAATGAGAGATTTTTATGTCAGGTTTACACGGTATCTTGTCCAAGTGCTCTGCCACCAGCCGGTGACAGATAGTCGAGCTGTGTATGTACCCCATAGGTAGCCTCGTGAAAGTGTACTGACGTCCACTCCACAAAAATGCAAACTGTTCTTGACACTCGTCAGTAATTGGCACAGAGAAAAATGCATTAGCTAAATCGAGAACTGCATAGCAAGTCCCTTCAAACCTTTGGACATTTTCAATCAAGGTAATAGCATCTGGGAGTGTGCGGGCACTAAGGGAGGAGTATGTTTATTCAACTCCCTGTAATCCACCGTCATCCTCCACGACCCATCTCCCTTTTTAATAGGCCAGAGAGGTTTGTTCCATGAGGTGGTAATAGGGCGTAATACACCCGCCTCCACGTACTCTTTGATGGTGTCTGAAATTTCCTTGTGCCCTCCAGGAATGCGGTATTGTTTCATTGCTACCCGCTTGGTTGGCACTGGCACTTGCACTGGGGGCATCTTCAATTTGCCTACGGTAATGGGTGTACAGATTAATGCACTCACCCCAAACTGGTACATTTTACGGCCAAGTCCCAAGGTTAACCCTTCCAAAATGTCAAAGCCAATTATATATTCAGGTATCGTGACAATAAACACTTGGTATTTCTGCCTATTCAAATTGCCTATTTTCATTTCCACTTTTGTTTGTACTGCGTGGGTCTCCTTTCCCCCCTAAACCTGTAATAGTAAAGTGTTTGCCTTTAAATCGTGTTGGATTACCATGAATCAAAGAGGCCTCCACCCCGGTGTCTATCAATGCTCGCACTCCTTGTCTATTTCCTGGCCCCCAAAAAATCTTATCAACATGAGGCCGCCTATCCACTTTTATGCAGGCAGACGCTGCCGGAGCTTGGCCGAAGCCCTAGTGAAACTTTGAATGAGTGTGACTCGTCTCCGCCTCTAGCATCGCACTCACCACCTTTCTCAAATCAGTGTATGTTGGCTGGTACGGGGAAGGTGTCCCCATAGACCCTTCGTCTGGTTCTTCTGCAGGGGGAGCAGAAGGTGAGGTGTCCCCCTGAGGTGTGGTGACTACTTGTTTTTTAACCTGTTTATAGCGCTCTTTGGCTGCAAGACCTTGTTTCTTGTATAAGTCATACATTACTCTGGTTTCAATGCCATCAATTTCTTCGTGTGCCACGCCATCTTTTAACAAAGCCAAAAACATGTCTTTTCGGGACACTCAGGAGTCTCTGCTATCTTGCCGCCTGCCTTCTGTTCTTCTCTCACTACGCCCCTCTCTCTCTCGTGGCTTGTTATCACTCTTAGCCCGGTATAAGTATAGGAAAAGACGGGGAGGGGTCAACAAAAGAAAGGTGGCAACTGTAATCGCTACCGCTGGCGTAGACTGGGATTCGGATAAGTGGGATGGTGATATTTTTGATTCGACCAGTCTAGAAAGTAGTTCTGCAGAGGAGTCTGACCCCAAAACAGAGGCGAAACAGAAAACAGTGGCGGCTAAACCCGTTAGAAGACGGCGAGCCGGACCCCACCTGCAGAATCCTGCTGGCGGAATGGGAGCGCTCCCAAATCTGAAAGTTGCCGAATGACATCTGCTACCTCATCAGTAGCCTTGCCCGTCATACCTACAAGCAAAGTCATAATGACACTTTTGTATGCGGGTGGCGCAGTTCTAATCACCATGTTTCGAGTTGAAACTGAGAGCGGCACGGCTCCCATGTGATCAGGAGCATCTATGTGAATAGCCTCTTTCATAGAATGCTCTCTGACTTTTTGAATTGCTTCTCTCAACGTATACCACTTCGTTTCTTCACTGTGCAAATCTGTGGTAATAGGGTATTTACGGTTACATGCTTGGGCTACCAGGTGCAACAAAGACACCTGCGTATCTTGACCATTCGCATCAGGGGGCGGTCCTGCTCTTAAGACCTCCTATACATTGATGTCAATTGACAAGGGTAAAAATGCGGTGAATCAGTAGAATCTACTAACAACCCTGCAGCACCCCCATCTAGTAATCTCACCATCCATGTCAATAAAGCTTCCCCTGATTTTTGCCTCAAACGGGTAATAATTTCCTCAACCTCCTGTTGTGTGTAATCCTCCAGCGTGGTTAAATCCGCCATTCCGCCAGCAGGATTCTGCAGGTGGGGTCCGGCTCGCCGTCTTCTAACGGGTTTAGCCGCCACTGTTTTCTGTTTCGCCTCTGTTTTGGGGTTAGACTCCTCTGCAGAACTACTTTCTAGACTGGTCGAATCAAAAATATCACCATCCCACTTATCCAAATCCCAGTCTACGCCAGCGGTAGCGATTACAGTTGCCACCTTTCTTTTGTTGACCCCTCCCCGTCTTTTCCTATACTTATACCGGGCTACTCTGACTACTGCCCTCTCGGCCACCGCCTGATATGTGTCAGTCTTATCTTTAAACAGTTTCATTTGTATCTGCTGCATTAACGCAGTCTGCCGTTCTGCAGCTAGCTCTCTTTCTAATCGCAAGACCTAATATTTCATTTCCACCTTCATTTGATGTATTTTCCTATAAGCATGCAAAAGAACCCAACCTCGCCTACCTAATGCCGCACATTCTTTGCCACGTTCTACTGGAACTTGTTGCAAGCATGCAATTACATCAGCTGGATCGGCATCTCCCAATCCTTGATCCCATGTTTCACTTAAACCGGCACCACATGCCCACGCCTGAGCCAACTTATCATATGGACTCTTAGTCCATCCTGGAATAACAACATCAGAACAGTCGCGCCAGCGGTAACGTTCTTCTTCCTGAACAAACTACTCATTATCGCAAACAAAACAAAACCTCGTTGAATCTATATATTTTCTTCTCCACGCTACAATCACTCCCACAGGCACTCACACACTTACAAAAGAGAAAAAAAAAACTTCACTATTCAACAACTTCACTTACAAGACAACCAAATCCTATCTACGTTTCAACAGATTCTTGAATACACAGAACAACTAATCACAAGCATCCTGTTTGTGACGCCAAAAATGTATTGCTCTCCCCCAAAGTGCACGGAACAACCATAAATCATCAATGCAAGTATAGAGCAAATACTTTGAACGTAGACAGACACAATAACTCACAGCCACGCACTCTTAGAAGATAATCAGCTCTTATACAGCTATTTATTCAAAGCTTAAATGTACATAGAAATAACTCACAAAAATAATATGGACGTAAATCACAGAAGAAGTAAAGAATTCAAAAGAAAATACATTACCGTGAGCGTAACAGGATTCCTCATCTCGTCCAGAAGCGGCTGGAAGACCCCGGGAACAGCCAGGCCGAGAGCACCACAGCTCACAGGAGGGCCGGACGTAAGAGTCCTTCTCCGGCTGAAGTCTCACCTGACCACCTCCCGGCTTCCACATATATGTACACACTCCACAAAGGGGAGTCAATTCTCGAACCTTCTGGAAATTGCACTTGCGCAGTTGAGGAACAGCCGTCGGTTGCCAGCTGGGTCAATCGAGAGCTCCGCCCAAGAAGCGCAGTGCCTC
This sequence comes from Ambystoma mexicanum, assembly GCF_040938575.1. Lineage (NCBI taxonomy): Eukaryota > Metazoa > Chordata > Amphibia > Caudata > Ambystomatidae > Ambystoma > Ambystoma mexicanum. The sequence continues at coordinate 670,608,883 of NC_090929.1, forward strand.
CCTTCTCTAAAAACACGCTCCACGGAGAACAGTAGCAAACCACAACAAAGTTAGCTTTCCCAGCAGAAATGTCCTTGACCGCATACCAGGTTTGGAAAGCATGTTTTTCTCAGCACCGTGAATCTAACATTCAGCAAAATGTGTGCAGCTTTTCACTGTGGCATGAAGTAAATATCCATCATGGCTCTGAGCGCTCCCAGAATGCATTGCGCACCAGCGCCATTTTAGATCAAGCATAACACCTTCAATGCGCACATGGCACTGGCAGACGGTGTTCAATTGTAATTGTAAACGTTGTCTGCCAGACTGCCATGCAAGCATGGTAGGCACTAGGCAGCTTTTACAATAGATCTATATGGACTCTGCCCACTTTAAGCTCCATGCTGTTTTGCTGTTCTCTATTCAGCGTTTAGGAGTGAGCGTCATATAAATCCAATGAATTGAAATGTAAATGGGATTTCTGTACACGTTTTTCAACTGAGGCACTTCCTGTAATCTATTTTGCAAGTGTTTCTTATTAATATATGGGATAATTTCACACCTGTCGATAACCACGGTCAGTGGACCACCCCTGTTAAAATTGCATACCCACACGGCGTAAACGCCTCATTTTGTAGATTGTTATCCTTACGCGGTATAACATGACGGTTAAGGTGTGGAAGCGAGATAAAACAGTTTCATCATGTCTACGAGCGTAAAAGTGTCATGCTGTTCAGCTTTTGTGGGGCCTGGGGCCATATCAAAACAAAGCAGCAAAGTGATGCTCTCAGGGAGCGAGTGAAGCACGCCACACAACAAGCTCCAGGAAACACTGCTACCCACCACTGAAGCCACAGGGCAACCCTCAAATAACCAGAGAAATATTTTATTTACCAAAACATGAATGCCGCTTGTCTTCCTCTTGGCTGCTGTCCCACACAGCTGCCTCTGTTTCCCCATGTGACCTCATGACCACTACAACACCCGAGGACTATCATCTGCCTTCACCTGTCAATACTGCCTCCCAACTCATCCGCCCAACAGCTCGAGATCGGCCGCATCGGTGATTGTTCCTCTTTTTAAGTCTGCCCGCTCCCACTCTAGCTGCTTTCCTCCCTCTCACCCTGGTTACTTGCCCACCTTATCCCAGCTCATCCCAGCTCCTACAAACAAGAGTTCTAGTGTGAAAACGAAAAATACTTGGATGATGTTGACTTTTTATTATTTTCAAATTAAACACTCAACGAATGAACTATGCTCTGCATACAATGGAACTCTCCCACGCCCGAGGCATTTCCTGGTTAGAAGTGTGTGCAGAAAGTATTGGAAAAGAATGAGTGTTTTTTGAAGGGGCGGTGGTTGGCTTTATTTACTGATGCTCATAAAAAGCCAACTTCTACATATTTGAGTCCTTTGCCCTGCCCGTGTGCTGTTTGTTAAAAGCAATTAGGGTGTCCCATAAGAAAGCAAACAAACAAGACACCATTAGTTTGCAAACACGCCCGCCTGCCAGCTAGACCTTTCCGATTGCCTCCAGGGTGGGTGGGGGCAGGCAGGGGCATTACTGCTGCTCTGCTCAACCTCAGTACCCAACGTGCCAGGCCTGCCTGAGTTTACACTGTCTGAAGGGAACACCTCTCCAAGGCCGGCGAGGTCTAGAGGTGGCGTTTCATTTTGGCTTTCCGTGTCATTTGGTGATTTGGAGCTCGCTTATAGCCACTTTGTCTCGGCTGGAGGAGGAGGAGACGTCTCTCAGTGAATCACCTTTCCAACTATGGCGGGCACTTTTCTCTCGCCTCCTGTCCCCCAAGTGTACAGCTTGTCTTTTCTTCTGTTGCTGCTGTCCCCTCAACACCAGCGCACTGAGAGGCAAGAGGGCCTAGGCAGACTTCATCTCCCCCCGGATGGGGGAAAAACAGACAGCACAAGGCCTGGCAGCTTAGATATTTGATTGTTATGTATGATATGATATGATATTTTATTTGTATCGCGCTCGTACACAGGTGTTTCAGAGCACGACTAGGCAAGGGAGCGGAAACAAGGAGAACACAAAACATTATCTAAATAGGTATGAGAGTTGCCAGGTAGAGGGAGCAGGAGTGAAAATAGCAGATGTGACAGTATATGGTATGCAAGGGGATGCTGTACGATACTGTTTGGCAACAGCAATGTCATCCTGTGCTCACAGTAGTGTTGCAAAACACAGACCTATTTACTGACCCTCACAGGTCTCATTCACATCACTCGGACCGAAATTAGAGCAAGTTTAACAACACACAAATCACAGCGTTCTTATAATTACAAGTTTGTTGTCAACACACGTTAGAAAATAAGCAACAGAGTGGAGAGCGGGAAAGAGCAAGAAGCATAGGCATTTGGTGGACATCCACACCCACTTTATTTAAAAAATAACAGCATGATATATTAACATAAGCTCTGAAGTGAAGCACAGAGCTGCTGATAAGACACAGTGTGATTAAATGATCTGCCCAGGATCACACACTTTGGTTAAATGGTGAAACCGGGATGGGGACAATTTAAGCAACTGAGCACATCTTCACAGGTTTAGTTGATATACATATTTATTTCTAATAAGTGCTTGAAGATAATGCATTCACTAATTTCAACAGTGCAAATGCTTTGCTGTGACTCGTGCGTCTTGTCTATGACAATGCTCTGTATTTAGGGCTCCCTTTTCAAGTATCTCCCAAATGCAACCTTTTCACAACTCACCTGCTAGACTTATTGCAGGCCTGAATAAACATGGCTGCATTACCCAAATTAATATTAAATTACACTGGCTTGAAGAGGTTTTCTCTGTCTTTTGAAGCAATGTTTGTAATGGAGGCAGTCAGGCACTGCAGGAAAGCATAGGGTTTGGGTGACCTGCCATACACATTGCTATGGTGCACGTGGAGACTGTGCAGTGGCTGCCTATGTAGGATTTTTAAAAGCATTGTGCAACATTAGACGATAGGAGGAGGAGCATTGAAGAAGGGGAACACGGTACACCTATCTGCCAGACAGGGCCGTCACAAGGGTGGGACTGGGTAGGACTGGGGCAAATAATTGTCTTGGGCATCAATGAAAAAGTGGTCATAGTCGCAAATGGCTGTTCATTCCTTTTATGACAGACTGACTAGTACCCAGGCGGGAGTTTTCTGATGAAATAGGATGCAAATTGTGCAATATAAACAATATTTATCCAGCCACAATGCTCAGAACTACTAGCCGCGTAGTAAAGTAACTCATCAACCTGGCCCAGCCCAGAGAGGTGCACTGCAGTGCTCTCTCTTTGCACTGAGTTTTTATTTCTACTCAATATCTAAAAGTAATGCTACTTTTTTTTCGGCATACCTGTATTATTTGGATGAATACAAATATGACCCCCAAAAACTGCATAACTATTAGGAAAGTATCTCTTCTCCTGATGAACCATGGACAGTCTCAATGGGGAAACACGTGTCGAGAGAGATTTAAAGACATGGAATTTGAAGTACAGTAAGGATCTGCGCATGTTATTTGATGTGGAAATTATAAGGTGTAGTTAACACCAGGCAGCAAATCATCTTTGTTTGTTCGATCCTCAATATATCATGAGAATAAAAGAACATTTCAAGAATATCATCAATATTGAATTGGAAACCTTTCTTTCATAAGCATAAATTGGAATTTGTTTTGACAACAACTGTATGACTCACCTTTGAATACTTTAGGAATAAGGATGCAGTATGTGCCCGGCCCCAGAAAGCCTTGTGGATGTTGCAGAGGGTCTTCAACTTGATCCTTCAAGCCGCAGGGGACAGGGGAGAGATTTCTTGCAGTCCTGTTCTGGATTAGTTGTAGAGGGCGGAGAGTAGAGGAAGGCTGGTTGAGAAAGAGGCTGTTGCAGTAGTCATTCCTAGAGAGAACCAGGGCTCTGGAGACAGTGAGCTTCTGCCGGAAAGTGAAAAAAGGAAGAATACCTCTGTGGAGGTGTAGCTGGTAGTGGGCCTTCTTTGCAAGGTCCGTGATGTGAGGAGAGAAGGAGAGAGTGGAGTTAAAGAAGAGACCAGGGTTTTTAGCTTCAGAGGAAGGCAAAGTGAGAGGGATCAAGGAGGGTGGCCAGAGTGAGAGGGGGAAAGCGGGATCAGGGGTCCCAATGAGAAGGATCTCAGTCTTACTGGCATGGAGGCAGAGATCATTGGAGGTGCACCAATCCTGAATCGCGGGTAGAGAGTCACCAATGAGCGAGGGAGAAGAGGAGGGACGAGGAGGCTGAAGGGAGCCTGAAAGAGAGCTAAAGGGGCCAAGTAGACATTGAAGAGCCAAGGTGAGAGGATAGTGCCCTGGGGATCACCACATGTGGAGAGAGAGGTGTCGGAGATAAAGGAACCAAGTTGGACCTGGGAGGGTCGGTCCAGGAGGAAGGCGGTCAACCACTCAAGGGCCTGATCTGTGATGCACAGGTTCTCACAAAGTTGTTTGATCAGGGTGGCGTGATTGACCATGTCAAAGGTAGAGGAAAGGTCAAATAGGATGAGGACAGAAAGAAGGCTATAGGCTCCCGGCAAGGATGCAGGGATGATTTTCACTGATGCACTTTCAGGACCACCCAGTCTCCCAGCAGGATTTGCTGGAAGTCAGAAATGACGACTATTAGTCTTTTGCAAAATGACACAACAAGATCATCATTCAGTTGTAGGTCACAGAGTTCAGGGGAAGGTGGTGGAGTAACTGGCATTCTCATGGGCCTGTATAATCTGTCCAGTGTAATTGATGCCTCTGTCAGAGTTTATGGAAACTGGAAAGCCAAAATGCACAATGAACGCTTTGAGCAGGTTCTTGGCCACTGTAATGGAATCAGCTTATTTACACGGGTAGGCCTCAGTCCATCCAGAAAATGTGTCAATGATGGCTAGGACGTACTTAAAGGAGGTGCACTTCGGTATACTAATAAAGTCTATTTGGATATTCGCGAAGGGGCCATAAGGTACTTCATGTGCCCCTGGAGTGGTTTCCACATGCTTTCCAGGGTTGAACGTGAGACATGTTGGAGAGTGAGCACAGTATTTCTGAGCAAAGGAGGGAAACTTAGGTGCAAACCAATATCTCTGGACCGCTGAAGTCATCTTTCCCTTGCTTGAATGGGACACAGAGTGAGCAACACTGGCGAGATACGGCAATAGAGCTAGTGGGGTCACTAACCCAGCCTGTGTTATCACGCCATAGGCAATCGGAGCAACAAACATATTTGTCATTTTCCCAGCCCTCTTTCTCCGCCTGGATGGCTGCATATTGGAGGTCCACCAGGACAGAAAGAGATGCTAGGGGGTCTTCTAATGAAAGGAGAAACAGCGGCTCATAATCAGGAGTTTGAGAGCCATTGAAGGCTACATTTTGTCACATGGCCATCAGCCAGCGCGTTACCCTGAGAGGTGCTGTCAGAAAGTCAAGTGTGGGCTTTGCATTTCACAATTGCCAACTCGGTGGGTAGCAGAATCGCATCAAGCAGGGCTTCCACATTTGAGAATAGGAGTACCTTGTGCAGTGAGGTACCCTCTCTGTTTCCAAAGGGTCCCGTAGTCGTGTGAGATACCAAAGGCATAACTTGAATCAGTGTATATAGACTTACATGTCTTTATATCGAAACCCATATGTCAAAAGTATTTTATAAAGAAAAACACAACGAAAACATATTTCTCGAAATGCTATCAAAAACATGAAAGCAGTTCATATAATGAAATGTGTATAGCGAAATACACCAATATCTATAGTAAGCAAAGACCACTGAGAAAAGGACCCTACTGTTGCTACAGTATGTTTGAATACAGTAGCAACGGTTCAAAAACCAAACGTTGAGAAACATAACATTATAGTGACTTGACTGATGAGAGTGATGGAAGAAATTAAATCCAAAAGCAAAACAAAGCTTTTCAACTGTAGAGGTAAGTTTCATAACGTAAGAATGAAGTGAAACAATAATATTTCGAACATTTCAATGGGCAATAGATGAATTCTCAGGATTCTGAAATGCAATTTCATTGAGTAAAACGTATTTCATTCATTTTTAGAGTGTGACATAATGAGCGACAGCCTGGAATATATTGAATCCAAAAAAGGGAAAAAACTGCTGTTTATAAAAGGTTTTATAATGAACAAAGAGAAGCAAAACAGCGATAAAATATACTGGAAATGTGCTGATCATCACGTCAAAAAATCCAAAAGGAAGAGCTGTAACACATGGGGAGAAGATTGCTCATGAAGGAACAATCAACCACCTCACAAACAGCACAAAAGTGGTAATTAAAAAGAACATTTCTGAAATGAAGGCATTTGTAAATTCTAATGAAGACGAGCCAAGTGGCTCGATAATAAAATGGATAGCCAAATGCCAAATATCAAACTACTACAAAGACAATTGTGTAAACACAAACAAAAGAAATCACATCACCCCCGCTCCACAAAGTTTTCAAAACGTGAAAATACCACTAGAAATGTTAACTTAAAAAAATTCAAACATTTTACTCTTGGATAATGAAAACAAAAACCAAAGATTGATAATCTTCACAACTTCTTAAAATGTTGAATATTTAAAATCAGCTAAACAACGACAAGTTGACGCAACATTTAAGGTCTACCCAAAACCCTGCTCCCAGTTTTACAGTGAGCACAGAATTGTAGAAGACACTTTAGTACCTTTAATATACGCATAATTATAAACAAATATATAGATTTATACGTGATAAAATAACCCGAAATGAACACGAAATTATAATTTTAGATTTTTAAATACAACAAATCAAGGCAATATCAGAAATATTTCCAAAAAGTAAAATTCATGGTTGTTTTTTCATTTTACACAATCATTATGCCGCAAAATACAACAAAATGGAATGCAAAATAGATATACTGATGATTTGGAATTTCAATACAACATAAAATTACTTTTCACATTAGCTTTTGTACCAGTGAATCATGTAGAGGAATACTATGAACTTTTGATACAAACAGATTTTTTTAAAGCAAATTAACAATTTTTAGAACAGCTTTTGGATTATTTTGACTCGACCTGGATTGGACAATTAAATAAAAGTGGAACACGTCGAAGGCCAGGATTTGGCAAAACAATATGGAATTGTTACTCAGCAGTACTACACGAAAATGCCAAAACTAATAATAAACTCCAGGGATGGCAATATGGAATCAAACAATCATTTAAAACTTGCAAACCTAATTTATGGTGTTTTTTGAAACAGCTAAAGAAAGAACAATCACATCAAGCAATGCAAGTTGCACAAATATTAAAGATGAGGAATATGTGGTAGGAACATCCAGTCGAAAGAACGTTACCAGGGGTAAGTAACTTGTTCTTCTAAGGGGGTTTCTCCCGGGTTTAATTTAATGGTCCTCAACTTCTGCCGATAAAAATTGCAGGATTGCTCCTCTCTTTTTAACAGCCCCACTTTAATGGATGATATGATATGATATGGCATTTGTAACGCGCCTATACACAAGTGTTTCAAGGCGCGACGAGGCAGGGGGGGAACAAGGGGAGACAGACAACGATCCTACTAGGCCAGGTGTCATTCAGATCGCGCAAGTGCAAAGGGTAGAGGTGAAGGGAAAAGTGCAAGGGGGAAAGGGAGGGGGGAAAGTGCAGTGCAGGGTTATTAGCATACAGCATACAGGATAAATAACAAGGGCCAGTTGGTGGCAAGTGCGAAGTAAGTGCAGACAAGTGCTGGGAAGGGGGGCTGTAGGGATACAGACACAGTCCCGTAGTGCAGGGGTTGCCAGGGAGACAGTGCAGGGGAGAGTGGCTGGGCCAAGGACCGAGAACGGTGAGTGGCCCAGTTGCAGATTCAATGCAGTTTCATTAGTATTCGCAGGGTAGAGAGGCAGAGAAAGCGGAGGCAAAGAGGAAGGTTTTGAGGTGCTTCCGGAACCGGAGATGGTTCTCAAGTTTCAGGGAGGCAGGAAGGCTGTTCCAGAGGGAGGCCCCTGCAGCGGAGAGAGATCTGCCCCCAGCTCATTGTTTGGAGAAGCGGCTGACCCTGAGGGAGTTGGAGGCGGATGAGCGAAGAGCTCGAGAAGGAAGATATTTAGGAAGAGAGAGTTGAAGGTATTTTGGCCCAAAGACCCAGACGGCCTTGTGGACAATGCAGAGGGTTTTGAACTTGATCCTCGCAGTCACTGGGAGCCAGTGCAGTGATTTCAGTCCTGGAGAGATACGGTCCCTGGGCTTGAGGCCAAGGACAAGTCTCGCAGTCCTGTTCTGGATGAGTTGCAAAGGGCGGAGAGTAGAGGCGGGCAGATTTAGATAGAGGCTGTTACAGTAGTCCAGCTTCGAGAGAACCAGGGCTCTAGAGACAGTCAGCTTCTGAGGGAAGGAGAGGAAAGGAAGGATACCTCTGAGGAGGTGTAACTGGTAGTATGACTTCTTAGAGACGTCGGATATGTGAGGAGAGAAGGAGAGTGTGGAGTCGAAGATGACCCCAAGGTTTTTAGCCCTGCAGGTAGGAGCAGGAAGAGGGCCCAGAGAGGCCGGCCAGAGAGCTGCAGGGAAGGAGGGAGTGGGTGTGCCGATGAGTAGAATCTCAGTCTTACTGGCATTAAGGCAGAGGCCGTTCGCGGCACACCATTCCTGGATAGCAGAAAGACAGTCAGAGATGAGGGAAGGAGACGTGGAGGCCGAGGGTAGCCTGAAAATGAGCTGGTTATCATCCGCATAGCACTGAAAGTTGGGGCAGAGAGCGGCGATGCGGTGGGGGAGAAGTGCCAGATACTGGTTGAACAGCCAGGGAGAGAGGTTAGATCCCTGGGGGACACCAGAGGTAGAGAAAAAGATGTCAGAGAGGAAAGACCCCAGTTGGACCTGGGAGGGTCGATTGGAGAGGAAAGAGGTCAGCCACGCCAGAGCCTGACCAGTGATACCCAGGTTATCACGGAGATGGTTGAGCAGGATGGTATGGTTGACAGTATCAAAGGCAGAAGAGAGATCAAGCAAAATGTGAACACATGGAATGTTAGAGTCAAGGTTCGAGAGCAGGTCCTCACGGATGTTCAGGAGAGCAGTTTCCGTGCTTCTGGCAGCTCTGAAGCCAGACTGATGGTCATGAAGACTACCAGCAGATTCAGCATGGAGATTAAGCTGGGAGATGGCCAGTTTCTCCAGGAGCTTGCCCAGGAAGGGAGTGATAGAGATTGGGCGATTGTTAGCTGGGCAGGAAGGGTCGTAAGAGGGTTTCTTAAGAAGGGGGTGCACAAGGGAGTGCTTGAGAGGGTATGGGAAGACTCCAGAGGCGAAGGAGTGATTGCAGAAGTCAGCAAGGGCAGGAGCCAAGGAGTCGATGTGGTCCTTGATAGTCTTGGAGGAACAGGGGTGGACCTGTTTTGATGAGACTTTCATAGATCGGACTTGTCTTGAAACCTCGTCAGCAGAAAAAAGGGGAAAGGCAGAGAAAGAGAGAGAAGGGGTGGCTCCAGAAGGGCCAGAGGAAGGGCAGAGAATAGAGGGAGGAGGTGATAGCAGGAGAGTGAGTACAGGATGTCCTGAATTTTTTAAATGAAGTGAGAGGCCAGTGCCCTGCAGAGGGCCTGGGAGGGGACAGGAGAGGTAGAGACTGCAGCAGGGTTGGCCAGCTCCTTGCAGATTTTAAAGAGTTCGGCTGAATTGTTATATGCTGCAGAGATGCGGGCTTGGATAAGGGCTCTCTTCTTGGTGAGAACAGAGAGCCAGTATTGCCTTTGGAGCAGGCAACAGGCCAGTTTGTCAGAGGATGAACATGAAGCATGCCATTTCCTCTCTGCCACCCTGCACTTGCGTTTGAGGGTGACGAGATCCGAGTCATACCAGGAATTACATTTGGCTTTGGGCTTCAGGAGTCAGCTGAAGGGGGAGGAGGGGGCGAGAAGGTGGCAGCGAAAGCCTCAACTGACACGCGCTTCATGGGTCGGATGACCGAGAAGGAAGGTGGCAGTGATGGGGTGGCTTTGCCTGTGGGGTAGGGAGGGTGAGGTGGGAGGAGAGGAGAAAGTGATCACTCCAGGAGAGAGGAGTGGAGAGAGGGAAAGAGAGGGGAAGGTCAGAGGAGATCAGGGCATCGAGAGTGTTCCCTGAAGAATGAGTCGGCCAAGACGGGAGAATAGAGAATGAGAGCGAGTCGCAGAGGTCGAAAAAGAGTCCAGAGGGGGGACAGGAGGCATCCAGGTGGATGTTGAAGTCTCCAAGAAAGAGGAGTTGAGTGGTTGAGGACAGGAGTGAGGAGGAGAGGTCTGGCCACTCGGAGAGGAAGGAGGAAATTTGACCAGGTGGCCAATAGATAGTAGCCACAGCAAGGGAATGGCTAGGAGAGAGAGAGAGTCGGAAGACAAGACATTCGAAAGAGGAGTAGGTCTGCGTGGGAGGAACAGTGGCAGGAATCCACTCAGGGAAGATAAGGGCCACACCCCCCCAGCACGGTTGGGCCTGGGCACGGAGAGGATCTTGTAACCATCAGGTAGTAGTGTGTCAAAGCTGGTGACAGAGCTGGCCGTGAACCATGTCTCAGTGAGACCGAGTATGTCAAGGTCAAGTTCCTCAAGAAGGCGGCAGATATCAGAGGAATGTTGGACGGAAGAGCGAGAGTTAAGAGTGGCAATGTGGAGAAGGTTGCCATCTTTGAAGGACTTCCGGGGAGGGGTACAGATCAGAGGTACGCCCTGCGGAGGTGAAGAACGAGCACGAGAGGGGGTGGGGAGGGAGGGTAGAGGCAAGGAAGTCGAGGACAGAGGAGGGGGCACAGCAGGAGAGGAAAGGAAGTTGATGAGGCGCGGGAAGGGTCTATCGAAGAGGTGAAGGTTGGCCTGAGGGCCTTCGACCAAGACGGTCCCATTAGCGTACACATTAATGATGGCCTTAGAGGAGTGGAAGGAGGCCAAGAGGACATCCCAACAGGTGCCACCATTAATGGGAGAAGAGGAGAAAGGAGAGAGCACAGAGACCATATGAAGGGTCCATAGTTCAGGTGAAGGCACGAAAAAGAGGATGTCAGTGAGAGTTTCCTTGGAGGAGGAACTAATGTAGGTATCAGTGATAGGGAGGCCTGGGTTGGAGACCAGGATGTCCTTTTTAAACTTTTTCCTACCAGATTTGGTGAGGAGAGCAGGATAGTCAATGGAGAAGCAGTTAGAAAAGATCGGTGAGATAGAGAGCACCATGGAATAGGAGGGAGTGGGGTGGGAGACAGGACAAGTGCAAGCGGACAGGAAGAGAGCGGCAGCCCTAGTTTACCACAAAAATCAGAATACAGTAAACACAGTAATGCGTATCAGGTACACAGTGGAGAGGCCACCTAAGTTTGAAAATCCTGCGGGGGGGGGAGAAAAGCCCTAGTTTACCAAAAAATCAGAACACAGTGAACACAGTAATGCGTATCAGGTACACAGTGGAGAGGCCACCTAAGTTTGAAAATCCTGCGGCGGGGAGAAAAGCCCTAGTTTACCACACAATCAGAGCACAAAGAAGTGTAGACACCCTGCGAGGAAGTGAACAGGTAAGGGTGGGGTGGGCCGGGGGAGCAGGTGGAGCTCACAGATGGAGCGGCGGAATGGCGCCTGGCGTCCCCTGCGGACACCTGCAGACACACCGGGAGCCGCACAGGAGGGAGCCGCCCTTTGCCTAAGGGGCCCTTAGCCGAGGGATAGAAAGGCGGCACCTTGTGCAAGATTGCCTTTCAACAAAGGGGCCAAATTACATTTTTTAAGGTTCTCTTCCCATCTTAGTTATTCAGCTAGACGTTCGAAGTTTAAGAAAACATTTCTTAAAGCTTTGTCTTTAAGATACGGTTGGAATACCCACTTTGGTAGTAAAGGTCTCGCTTGGAATTCAATTGTTTGAGCTACATTTTCATTGAGTCTAATTTCAGCTTGCATCTGATGGGTCGCTAATTGGGCAATGACTGGTTTGGTTGGCCATTTCTTTTGGGGGTGTAAGGTACCCTTCTGTGGATGGTTCCGAATCAGAAAAGAAACAACTCTCGACTCCCTCAGTTAAGGTTTCAAAGTCGAGGGGGGCGTGGCTAACTGCCATGTAGAGCGGACGTGTCTCCTGTGAGCTCCGCGCCGATGTGCCATCATAAGCTGTTTTTCATGTAGTTCTGCTAACTTTTAAAAGCTGCAACTTGCACCATTCGTCGCCGGATCCCATCAGCAGTCGTTTGATCCGTCTTTCAGACGGTTGGAGACAACCACCGCCGACACACGTCGAGTGAGAAGTGCCGGAGCCGAGAACTAAAATGGCAGCTCCCGCGTCCTGCGTTTCGAGGGACCGGAGCGAGCCTGCACCGCGGAGGACGTCGTCCATCGGAGCCCGCTGGGGAGCCGGAGCAGCCAGCCGGCCTGCACCAGGGTCGGGAGAGAGAGGCGCGGAGCAACCATGCTCGTAGACAGAGCGAGCCGCCCCCTGGGCCTCCATCCAGCAGCGTCCTGCCCGTGACAGCGGAGCCCAGCTGAGCCCTGACAAGACATGCGGCCGGCCGGAGCCGCGAAGGTGAGCAGGGCGGGGGGGTAACCAGTGATAGAGGACCTGCGACCGCATATTACTGGGGCCTGGGCCCCCCCCCCGCCAACGCGTATCTGCGCCTGGGAGTGTAGCCGAAGTTGACCCCACCACCTTGCGCCCTTCGGCCGACACCGAGGGCGGCCCAGGCCCGACACACTGTACAATCCACAAGAACTGGTGAACCCACGGGCGGCCATAGCTTATCCACCTCCCACAAGGACTACACCCACAGGACGGGGTGCGGGCACTGTGGAACTCCCCGGGCCTGTCGCCTGCCTCCTCAGATGTACAGAGCCCCACCTTTGCGCCCAGATATTGCCGCCTCTCCCCCCTCACGCCTTCACTTTGGCCCCGGGCCCTGCGGCAACAGTGCAGAGCGCCCCTCCGCGCCTCTGGCTAGCGGCCTACCACCTGCGCCACCGGCGCCCTTGGCGTGAGTGGACTGTGTGCTCACAAGATGGCTGGTAAAAACAGCAGGCCCAAGCATCGACAGACCACCATGGACACATACGCAGCCAGCTAATCTCCAAACCCTGAGAGCACGAATTGTGTGCCCACAGATCTTCAACCGGACCCTACCGCACCGACGATACCCGAACCCAGTAACACCCAGCTCCTTGAAGCCATCAGACTTCTCCAAACAACGATGGAGCACAAAATCGATGCTGTTGCCATTGACCTGGGCCTTCTGCGCCAAGATGTCCGCTCCTTGGCCGGCAGGACTGAGGTGCTCGAAACACAGGTCAAAGAAAATAACGAATCCAAAATGCACCTCCTCCGAGAAGTAGACAAGCTCCAACAAAGGGTCAAGAACTTGGAAGACAGGGCAGAGGAAGCGGAGGGGAGAGCCCGTCGCAACAATATTCGTCTCCTTGGGCTGCCTTAGGGTATTGAGGGCTCCGACCCCACTAACTATATTGAGAACCTCCTGCTGCAGGAGGTAGGAGCTGGCAAACTCTCCCAAGGTTTCTCCATTGAAAGGGCCCACAGATCCCTTGCTAAAAAACCTCCACCGGGCGCTCCACCCAGGCCGGTGATAGCAAAAGTCCTTAACTACAGAGACCGAGAGGTAATCCTTGCCTTTTCCCGAGCAGGTGGCCAAATCAAACGAGACTCTGCCACAATTGCAATCTACCCTGACTACACCTTCCAAGTTCAAATTAACAGAGCCCAGTTTATACACACAAAGGCCAGACTAAAGGCAGCTGGGTTGCGTTACATGCTCCTGTACCCTTCAAGACTTAAAGTGCTACACAACAACAGGGCACACCTATTCGACACTCCGACACAGGCCAGAGACTGGATGGACGGGCAGCAAATACCTGATATCGAGGAAAGAAAGCGGAAACCTAGATAACGTTTCTCCCGCCATTTCGATAGGAATCATGCAGCCTTCACCTACCGCCGGCCGGTGAATTGAGCCCCTACACAGCTGATTGGATCCTGATATGGAGACACTGGAGTCAAGGTTCACTCCACCCCTGGAAAATGTATTTCCTTTTTTGGGTGTACATACCCACCCGTAGGGCACCTGGTGACCTATGCACGGTCCTACGGAGCGGAAACGGGATTGTCATAACCAGGGTAACCTCGCTGGGCTAGTTCTATGTTCGGGTTGTTTACAGTTAATGGGGGGGGGGGGTTGGAAACCGGGAGTTACTGCTACAGTTGGGAAGTACAAACGGGAATTACCAAGACCACAGAAGCACTCGTCATTCATTTCTGCACTAATAAGACTCAGAGTCCTGCTGGCCCCACACGTCCGTCTAAGTAACACCTATTGCTGACACAGTAAAGATCGTTACATGGAACGTTAGAGGCCTGAACAGCTTCTTCAAACAACGACGCGTCCAATTCTACTTGAAGAGAAGCAAGGTCGGAATCGCCATGCTCCAAGAGACTCACATATCTGCCAAAAAGCTAGACGCCCTGGCCAAAACTTGGCGTGGCACCCTAATGAGTTCCACATACTCCTCCTATGCCAGAGGGGTCCTGATCTGGATTGCCCCCACGGTCCCCTTCAGGCTTACTAGCACTAAATCAGACAACGAGGGGAGAATGGTTGTGGTTTGTGGTTCTATTGAAGGCAAAGAGCTATGCCTAGTCAGCACTTAGGCACCCAACCACGACGCAACTACCTTCTTCCACTCCCTCTACACACGGCTCACCCCATATATGGACAGAATTATGATATGGGGGGGCAACCATAACTGCACCCTTGACCCTTTGCTGGACAGATCCGACAAAATACTTTCTAAACTAGTCCACCAGTTGCAACTCAGTGATATTTGGAGGGACCAGCACCTAGGGCAACGCGAGTACTCCTTCTACTGGACACCACATGCCGTGCATACCAGGTTAGATTATATTTTTCTCAGCCAAACACAGCAGTCTGTGTATGTTGACGCGCACTATCTGCCGAGGGTGCTGTCCGATCACTCTCCCCTGTTGGTCACCTGGGAGGTGTTCCCGCCTAGACCCCCCATACCCACGTGGAGATTGAGAGCCGAAGCTCTACTTGATACAGCATTCAGAGAGCACATAATAGACGAGACCGAAGAATATTGGGAGAACAACTTACATAGTGTTAAATACATAAGCACCGCCTGGGAGGCATATAAGGTGGCCATGCAGGGTGAGATGATTGCAGCAGTTGGGGGTGCCCAGAGATCCATCACAAATCTGTTGGAACGAGCCGAGGGAGACCTGCGCGCCCTCGAGGGCAGGGCTCACTCATCTCCCGATCATTTACTTAAAATTTCCAAACTCAGACAAACCTGCCTAAAACACTGGGAAGCCCTAGGTAAACTAAGTTACGCCAAACACACGGAGAGAGTCTATGCCCTGGGGGACAAACCCGGAAAACTCTTAGCTTGGCTCTACAAAAGGGAAACCCCCAGGCCGCCCATATGCCACATACTCACACTGGACGGCACTACCGTGCATACCCAACAGGAAATTAACTTGGTTTTCTCTAGCTACTACCATAATTTGTACTCTGAGACCCCCCGCCCCTCTGACACGGGGATCGAGGACGCCCTTGACATCATCGACTTGCCAAAACTAGACTCGCATAAGGCCGAGACCCTTGACGAGCCCATCACTCCCGACGAGGTCAAGGTAGTAATTAGAACGCTACCAGCTGGGAAGACCCCGGGCTCGGATGGCCTCCCAGGGGAGTTCTATAAAACCTATGAAGAAACACTCGCCCCTATATTGGCCCAGGTCTATAATGAGGCCTTCGAGCGTTGCACCCTCCCGGATTCCCTGAGCGAGGCCGTGATAATACCCCTACTCAAACCTGGGAAGGACGGGGCAGATTGTGCCTCATACAGGCCCCTCTCCATGCTAAATGTAGACTGCAGGATCCTCACCGCATTGCTCGCCAACAGACTACGCAGAGTGATCCCACTGTTGATCCACCAAGACCAAACTGGATACGTCCCTGGACGATCCATCACTGAGAACCTGCCTAGGCTACATCACGTTATTTATAGTACCGAGGGAAGACCACAGAAACTCGCGGTGGCGTCACTGGATGGCCACCAAAGCTTTTGATTCCGTGAGGTGGGAATGGCTAGATGCCACTATGGCAAAGATGGGGATAAGCCCCGTATTTCTAAAATGGACCCAGTTGGTTTACGCCAACCCCACTGCAAGGGTACGAACCAATAGAACCTTTTCAGCGAAATGGTCCTTACACAGATGCACCTGTCAGGGTTGCCCCCTATCCCCCATGCTGTACATCATCGCTGCCGAGCCTGTAGCAGCCTACCTGAGACAGGAATATGGAGATGGGGGCATCACTATAGATGGGACAACTCACCTCGTCTCTATGTACGCGGACGACACCCTCTTATATTTGCAGGACCCTGAACACCTCCTACCCTACATTCTCGAAACCCTGGACAGCTTTCACAAGCACACCGGGATCCAGATTAACAAGAGTAAATCTTGCCTCTACCCCCTAGCCGCACTACACAGTGATTATTATGGGTCCCTCCCTCCCCTAGATCTCGAATGACAGGCAACATCGTTTAAATATCTGGGGATAACCATACATCGAAACCCCGGCACGGAACATATACTTAACACCGTAAAGGCCAAAAACTCTCTCTTGAAGTCCATGGAGTTTTGGGGGCGGCTCCCGCTCTCGGTGGCCGGGAGAGCGAGCCTCCTTAAGATGGTTGCCCTGCCCCGCCTATTGCATAACTTCGCTAACATTCCCTTCTATATCTCCCCCGCGTTCTTTAAAGACCTCAACAAGCTCTGTAGGGGCATCCTTTAGCAGGGAGGCAGGAATAGGGTGGCATTGGAGACCCTCCAGATACCGTACGAGAGGGGTGGGCTGAAGAGCCCCAATTTTGAACTCTATTTCCTAGCCAGCCAGCTGAGACACATTGTGCAGTGGATGGCCGACGAAAGCACAACTGACACCCGCCTCCTCCAGCCGGCCCTCCCCCTACTTAGGGATCTGTTGTGGACCAAGAAGAGTGCCCTCGAACACTGCCCTTACCTCGTTAAGCTGGGACTCCGAATCTGGAAAAAGGCCTGCAAACTGGTCGGGTCCGAGGACTCGTACTCCCCACAGATCCCCATTGCAGCACTCATGTCCAACCATTCCTGGGGGCAACTTGAGACCCGTACACAATGGGAGCCCTTCGGGGTGGCCACACTTGGGGACCTAATCCAGGAGCAGACGGTTTTGGCCTTCCCAGACCATTGCGACGCCACTGGCCTCCCGGCCGGGCAATTCCTACTGCACAGAGCGGTCAAACAGGCCCTGACTAGCAGATGGCCTGTCGCTATTGACCTGAATGATGAAAACGAATGTATCGAAACAATACTTAATGCCGCCGAGGGGGGCCACGAAACCTCACGTATTTATGAGGCCCTACTATGGGGCTCCACCAAAGATGACCTCAAATGCCGGGACAAATGGGAAACCGAACTGAACTTGGTTTTTGAAGACAAAGCCTGGGGTGATATAACCCACTACCACAAAAAAGTCTCCCGAAACGCCCGCTTACAGCTCATCCAACTGTATGTTACGAACAGAGCATACCTCACCCCGGAAGCCATATCCAGATTTACCGGTGCGACCACCCAATCATGCCCCAAATGCAGCGAGCCGAAGGTTGGCATGACCCACATGTTCTGGGGATGCCCAGTGATCAGAGAATTCTGGATTCAAGTGAGGGAAAGAATGGCTGGTGTAGACATTGACATTGAAGTGGACGAACCCTCGGCTTGCATCCTGGGCAGGTATGGGCACAGCAGGGAAAACAAACCCCTCAACAGGCTCAGAGACCTTATTTATATAACTGCCAAGAGGCGTATAGCCATGGGGTGGAAGAGCCCCAGAGGCCCGCCTATGCCCCTCTGGTGGGGAGATCTTACAAAGTGGATCGCAGCGGAAACTGCAGCATGGAAGACTGCGATCCAAGTGCAGAGACTTGATTCTAGCGAAGAGCTACACCATTGGGTGGCCTTAACAGTACCCCTGCTATATCCAGAATCACAGGAGGGTGAGATAACCGGGGAAGGCGACCCAGGCCCGGGCATGGACTCATGACAAACATAGAACTTACCGTGGTCTTGGAGGGGGAAGGGAGGGAGGGGTGAGGGGGAGTTGGGGACTTACCTTCTGATATGCTCAACCATTACCATTGATGCCTGTTTTCTTCTTGTTATCGTTTGTTATGAAACTAATAAAATATATTTAAAAAAAAAAAAGGTTTCAAAGTCTTCTGATTCTTCTGAGTCTCCCGAAGCAATGGAGTTTTGGAAGTTAATCTCTAACACTGCTGGCCCCGCGAGAGATGGCAATTGGGTACCAGAAAAAAGATTCGGAATGGGGGAGGTGTCTGAGCACTAGGTCTAATAAAAGTAAAGACGGGTCGAACTTTCGATATTAATCAATCCCACTGTTGTATACTATAATGGGAGAGAGGAAAGGTTTCTAGTAACATTTGAGTTTTAAAGAACAGATCCTGCTAACCAGTCCGGATACGAATTTGTGGGAACCTCTTTTAGTTTGGATACCAGGTCAGTTTCAAGGAGTTCAACAATTATATTTTCCCCTTCTGGTGGTACAACAATTATCAGCATGGATCTCAAATGGTATCAGTTGAATCACATCCCACTCCAGACACCATATGCAAGGATGGCATGGTATCAAAGTAAGACAGACACAACTGATCACAGTTCAAGGGTGTTTATTAAACTGTAAAAATGGGTGAGATAAACGCCTAATCTAAACCTAAATCTAAGATGGGAGCAAGCAACAACCATCAAACAATATTAATACAGTCCTAGTCAAATAAAAAGGGACAATACTAAAATAAGCTATTGCCAATCCTTACCGCTATGCTACACAATAGTGTGGGATAATGTTCACAAGAAAAGAAAGAGTGTTCACAAAAATGATAAGTCAGGATGTTATATGTGGGGTCTCCCTTCTTCACATTTTCTAGCTCGGGACAAGGCGGGACTCTTGAGCACAGCACACTCCTGGGCTTTTTCAGCACTAGCTTACAGTTTCTTTCCCTCGATATCAGGGCCTTTTTTGCCCAAATCTCTTTCATGCAAATACTCTTGCCTCAGATGGCCTGATATATCAAACACAACAAAACAAAAGTTCCTTTGGTTAATCTTCACAGTGCCTGATGACTCTTCGCCGTGGATCACCCTCGGCCGGGCTCCGATCCTTCTCTCAATGATAGCCCCCCTCAATCGGGCTTAGGCCAACCATTCCCTGTGGAGATCCCTCAATCGGGTCCATGCTTGTCAACACAATGTTCGCAGGTGTATCACTGTCCACCCCAATTTGTAGGCATCCCTCAGTCGGGTTCACATTTGCCTCAAACAACAGTTCACTTTGGTTTTGACACAATGTGGGATTCACTTCCCTTAGCTTTATCCTGGCTTCCCTCCATCGGGTTCACACTGCCATTTAGACTAAATATCATCACCTTGTAATATTCAAGAATCATAATGTCTTTTTAAACAATTGTGCAGCACTCAGCTATCCTATGACAGATGCTAGTTTCACAAAATCACATGGCATTCCCCTCTTCCGGGAGCAAAGGCCACTTTAACAATTCCTTTGGTTTCATGCACACTTTCACAACGTGTCAAAGACTTTCGACTGTACAAGGATTTTGACTTGACCCTTGTATGACCACTTTGACACTTCCCGCTGGCCTCCCCTAGGCCTCTTGGTCTCTGTAGTTTCGCTAACCAAAAAGTTCTTAGTTGAATACTTTCTCTTTCTTTCAGGAGAGGGGTACCAGCTAGAGTCCTTCGGATGAACACCCACGTGGCACTAGACCACTCTATTTCTGGTACCGGTTTCACTCACAAAATACCTCTGTCTATTATCTTCTTTCTTCACATACAATGTTGCCACTGTAACCCTGAGCCTAACACAGTCCGGACCACTATCAGTTTCTTCCGACTCGACGGCTGTGCGGAACTCTTTAGCATTTCCTTTGACGCTGGAGCCAAGGGCGGTACCACGATGGCAACCGCTTCTCCCCGCCCTGGCAATCAGTGCGGGAGGGTTCCACGTACCTCTGACATCCGACACACCACTCGACAGCTGCGATTCTCGGTCTTAAGTTTCCTTTCTCTGAGGTTTTGCGGGTCTGGGTCGAAAAGGGCAAGGGCAATTCCCACCTGGTCGTCCTTTCAGATCTCCCCGCATTTCTCGTACATTTTAACTGCCATCCTGGAATGGCTGCTTCCTCGTGCGTTTGGTCTTGCTCAAAGTGTGCTCTCTGGCTCTGCCTTTTATCCCTGTGGGGAAGGGAAAGGGAAGTCAGGTGTGTGTAGTTATCGGCAATTGCCTGACTCTGCCTGACCCTTGTGTTGTGGCATGTCAGGTAAATGGCTCTGGTGTTAATTTGTTGTCTTTCACAGTGTGGTAAAGTGGTTGAGTTGGAAAAGGGGCGGGGTACAGTTTCTACGTATCCTACGCAGTAGGGTGGGGAAAAGAAGTCATAAGAAAGGGAAAACCACAGCTCGCCCTTTGGCGTCCCACTTCCATTCCCTGAAGACCCCCCATCCAGGTGATCCTCCCGCACTGGTCCACCCCCAGGAACTGGATCCAATAGCGATGGCAATGTCCTGGCAACCTAGATAACAGATCTCCGGAGACAAGCAAGTGAGACATCATCGGGTTTCTCACAGTAGTGAGAAGGGCAGCGGTAGCTACCTCTCTAAGACGTTTGGGAAACACGGGAGCAACAGGATCTAATTCTGAGCTAAAATAGGCTACAGGGCGTTGTAGGTCCCTGTGCTTCTGTGCGAGTACGCCTAAGACATACCCCTCTTTCTAATCACAGAACAGGGTGAATGATTTAGAGTAGTCAGGAAGGGCGAGGGCGGGAGTAATGGAGAGGACAGTCTTGATCTTGGCGAAGGCTGCGGAAGCATCAGGAGACCATGCAAGTTTGTCAGGATGGGAGTCATGTAGCAGCTTTTTCCTAGATGCAACCGTACAGGCATAATGAAGGATTCAGGGGCGATAAACATTTCTCATTCCTAAAAAGGAGATTAGCTGCCTCTTACTGGCAGGCATGGGACATTGTAAGATGCAAGACACTCGAGAGGGAGCAAGGCGCCTAGCACCATGGGAAATGTCTTGTCCCAGGTAGCGGACTGTAGGTAGGCAGAGCTGTAATTTTGCTTTGTTCACTTTGTGACCTTTTGCTGCTAGGGCAGTGAGGAGCACTTCGGAGTCAGCGAGGGAGACCTGAAAGGAAGATGATGCTAACAGTAGGCCATCCATGTATTGATCATATTGTAGCCTCCCAGGAAGGTGACATCCTGGAGGTCTTCTTGCAGAATCTGGGAGAAGAGAGATGGGGAGTCAATAAAGCCCATTGGAGGGGACCTGTAGGTGAGCTGACGTCCCTTCTAAGTGAATGCAGAGATACTGGGAGTCATGGTGAATGGGGACATAGAAGAAGGCAGAGGCAAGGTCAATGGAAGTGAAAATTGGGCTTTGAGCGGGATACAGGAGAGAATGGTCAGGGGATCCAGGACCACCGTATGTGAGGGTGTTACAGACTCATTAAAGGTGCGCAAATCATGAGCAAAATGGAATTTCTCTGTACCCTTTTTCTCAATTGGGAGCCCCGAAGTATTGCAAGTGCTAGTGGTGTAGTAGAGGATGCCCTGATCAATGAGGGAAGAGATGACATGCTTCATACCGTCCTCTGCTCAAGGGGATATTCTGTACTGAGGCACCCACAGGAGAGGGACTTCCAGATTGCGAGTGATGCAAAGAGAATGTGTCCTACCTCACTGGCATGTGCTGCCCAGAGGGCCACTAGTACTGAGCCAATAAGGTGTTGTACCTGTTTAGCTTGTGTGGGTGAGAGGAGTGAAGGAGGCTCCAGGTGAGTGGGTTGTTGGAGGAGAAAAAAAACATTCAGCTTGCCTGGATTGTGAAACCTCTAGATAAATATCATCAGGAGAACAATAAATGGCACAATGCATTTTGCATAGCAGATCAATACCCAACAGATTTGCAGGTAAGCATGGACTCATCAGAAAGGCATGATGTTCAGTGATGGGACCAATAGAAACAGACAATTCGTTTGATACCGGGTGTGGAATAGTGGTGCCAGATATTCCAACAGCATTGACACTTTCCTTTGAAACATCAACATTTGGAAATTCAGCCGCTCGCAGTGTGGAGTGCCTGTCACCAGTGTCAATTAAACAATTCACCCTTCTCCCTTGGATGTCACATTTGAGATAGGGACCAGACCGGTCTAGTGGGAGCTAAGCAGCAGACAGCACGGCAGGGTCCCTCTGGCAATGACATTGTTGACCATAGGAGATATGCATGTCCTGGTAGCCCCCAATTATGAGAGGGAGGAGGCAGAGGGGGTAGTGTTGGTGGGTGGGGGGGCTATTAGAACTATAAGGATGAATGAAATCATTGCGTGTAATAGTGGGATCATATTGCTCTGGTCTTGCAGGTTTGTTAGGACATTGCTGGATGAGATAGCCTTCCTGCTTACAATATCTGCAGAAAGGTTGCCCTGACAGGGGTTTCTGGACAGGCAAAAATGGGTGTGCAAAGGTTTGTTGTGGCTGGAAGCCCTGAGACAAGGTGGCAGAGGATTCTGTTGGGCATACGGCTGGGTGAAGTATCCAGGCGTCCTCGTCCCCAAAGGCAGTCTTCTGTTGAGCATGCTGAATCTGCAAAGCCATGAGATGGGGAGTACCATCTTGTTCCTGGCGTTTGAGCTTGTCAAAGAAATAATGAAATGCTTGCAGTGCTTTTTCAGTAGATTCAACTTGCCACCCAATCTGAACATTTTGAATATTGTTTGAAATTTTAGGACGGAGACCATTCACAGAATGAGAAACTGATACAGGTTTAGCTTGTTCCCCAGCGTTTACAATACCGGAGCAGTTAGTGAAACAGTCAGTCAATCTAGATAGGTAGTCAGAGAGAGATTCAGACTGGTTTTGCTGACAAGCGGTGATCTTTGACCATTCAGATTTGACCGGATATTTTTCCTTGATGAGGGCAGTAAGAGCGGTAATATTAGCATTGATAGCCTCAACTCCCGCCAGTGTGTCAGGCCATTGTAGTTTGTCCATAATTTGTTTGTATAGAGTGTCTTTGAGCACAGCTTGTAGGAGTTGGTTAAGGTCCCCAATGGTGGGATCATAACAGGCAATCACTGTGTTAAAATGTTCCATGAAAGCAGTGGGGTTGTCCGGCAATGTGGGGAACTGTTGTGCCATATGGTATGTCAGTGGAGCTCCAGGGAGTGTGAATTCTCATAGGTTCAGCCTCGGTACTGGCCTGAGGGTAGGTGCGCATAGGCATAAGTGTGATTTCAGCAGTGGTGGATGAGTCATCCATAGTGCCGGGGGTGTAGACATAGAGGCATGTGACAATTGGAGTCCTGGTCTAGTTAGTTCTCGGAATACTTTGTAGAGTGACAAGGTTAGGTCTGCTGCTGAGAATTTATTTTGTAAATAGTCGTTGGTCCACCTGTATTCCAGGCGGTTATGTCGGGCGGGAGAAATGGGGGTGGAGGAAGCTAGAGGTTTGGCTCTGGTGCTAGAACATAAAAAGTGAGGTGGCGATTGGAGCGCAGAGGGTGCCGGTGGCTGGGGTGGAATAACAGCTTGCTCTGGTGTGGGGTTAGTAGATCCATTTGATGCAGAGTAGGTAGAGTACGAACCCTCGGGAGAGGCGAGTATGGTGTTAGTTCATCTAACAGGTCCACAGGTGGCGCAGTAGGGGCTTCTGAAAGGGAATTTTTAAATGGTGTCTGCAGAGGGATGCTTGCACTGCTCTAATTATTTCTGTAGCTTAGCCTGAGAGTTCCTTTGTGATCTAGTCTGACTGTTATGGAATCTGCCTGTAGACACTTTGTACCAGGCAAAATAAGCTGACCAATGACCATCAGACACTTTAGATTTCTAGGTTCCGAAGCCTCGCGCAAGACAACAAGGTGCATCCGCATGAAATGAGCCCTCATGCTCCTTTAGAACCTAAGTCAAAAAATTCCACCCTTTCAAATATTTACAGGTGAATGCCCCATACTTTGAAAACATGAAGAAGGCATTAGTCCCTACTGCAGGTGTAAGTGTTGTTGTGGGAAGCCCAGAGCCCATGGGTAAGTCTAGGAATTTAAAAGAGTAGGGAGACACAAAGGGAGATAGGCCTGCAGCTAGTGAGTTCAAGAGGGATGGAGCAAACAACCTCACAGCAATTGGTATTTACTGGTGGTGATAGCGTAAAGAACAACTGGAGAGGTGGTACAGAAGGGGAGACAAAGAGGTACCTGAATATAAAGACAAAGTGAGACACAAGATGGACAGGAGGAACCACGCCAGGTGTAGCTCAGCAATAACATTTGACACTTAAGTCCCAAATGAGATACCAAGTGTTGAAGTAGGTAAAGAAATTAAGGGGGGGGGGCCAATCACGAACATTTACTTATGTTCAAATTCTTTCTTGTCAATCTAGGCCTCTCCGAGCATGGAAGCAAAGCATGTAGGTATGTATGTGCCCTAAGTTGTCTGTAGCATGGATAGTGCGATAGTAAATAGTAGAAAAACATCTTGACAATGCCCACAATACCTCCAGGAATACAACACAGTGTGAATTCATCAACCACAATCACAATGACAAGTAACCCCAAAAGAATATGGAAATCCCCAAAACACTGCAAAGACGTCTGGAGTAGGCGAACGATATGTGTGGTAATGGCATACTATGAGGCCCTTCTGAATCAGTGACAAATGCAAACCAGAGCATGGAGCAAGTCAAAATAACACAGCAGCGCAGGGGACACACAAGGCAACCCTATCAGCTGTGACCATAGAAACGGCAGCCCCAGGAATACACAACAATCTTCCAGCGACGTCCCGCTGAGAAAATACTCTTAATAGACAACAAGAGGCAAATGCATCGGAATCTGTGTCCGATCCTGGTGGCCATGCGACAACACACCTAGACCCCAAGTCTGTACAGCCACCCAGGTCACAAATCGTGGCTATGTGATAGCACACATTAACCGTGGGTGCAGCGACTCTGAAACTCACTCAATCTGGAGACAGCAGCATGTCCCAATATTTTGCAAGACAGAAATAGACTGCCACATCACACGGAGGCCGTAGGCCTGAATCACAAGAAAACGCAATGAGGATCAAAGCCTGCTCTTCAACCAGTGTGAGAAGCAAAACGAACAGTAACCCAAACTATTAAACATAATCTGACAAAATAAGAATCAAACCATCCAATACAACAATGCGATACAAAACATACCACTAGTAAAGCACAGAAGCAGTTTTAATCAGAACATGACAGACAGTAATGACATGTACGTGATAGACAAGTTGTTTGCAAGAAAGCAAGAAAGGCCCTTTAAAATAGAACTACACAAAGACTGCATTCTGTAGTTCAGTGCTTGTTTTTGTCATTGTTTCATGTTTGGCGAGAACATTTGCAAAAGCATTGGCTTCGATGTGAGCTGTGGCAGCCTGCCAGCGCTTTTCTGTGTCTGCAGCAAGCTGCTCTGATATAAGGGAGAGAGGGGGGGGGTCGTGGGCTGTGGTAACCCTGGTCAGTGCTTTTGGGACTTGCGCTAATAAAATATGGGAAATAAAACTCTTTTTCTTTTCCGCCAAGATCGCTTAACACAGACTTGTTACCCTAGTGGTCTCTGAGCGACGGCATCAAGATATTTACGCACAGGATAGCCTGTGGCCCTAATCCAATGGGCACTCAATTTGAGCAATTTGAGTATACAGCTCTACACTGGAACCTACAAACCGTGCTTTTGCAGAAGCAAGACATACATAATAAATGTGATCAATGCGACAGATAGAAAAAAAATTTAAATCTGCTACTTAGAAACAAGTGAATGCAAAACATACCAGGAGGTGCAGGGAGAGAGACAGCAAACACATGCCATGGCAAATCATTGGTTAGTCAAAATATAGTGCAGTGCCAAGAAAACAAAGTGACAAAAATAAGAAAAATAAGCGTAAGGAAGGTTGTATTTACTGATGCGCTAGGGGAATAGGTCAATGGCTGTGCGCTGTCTGTAGATTCCTTGTGGCCCACCTCCCACCCACACTGCTGAGTTTGGCAACTTTGCAGACAACAGGTGTGCCACGCTTATAACAGCAACCTCAGGTATGGTGAGGACCTTATGTAGCGGGCCATGCGGTAGTGGTAGAGGGCAGCCCCAGAACAACTTCTGCGCAGTAAGGCCAGAGATCACAGCACCATTCTGTGGTACCCAAGATCGCCCCTCCCCAAGGGCCCCGACAGCCTCCCAGCAGTTTGCAGCAAATAAGAAGATGGGACAGAGACAGTGACTGACGGGTAAATCAAGCTTCTTGTATTAGATAGAAAATACACAGCATACAGAGTTACTAGCTGATAAGCAGGAAAGTACAGCAGGGCAAGTGTCCAGGCAGTCAGCACAAAGAGCTCTCCTGGGACAGCCCTTAGAGTGCAGGTTATATAGCATATCCTATGCAATCACTAATATAGTACAGCATTTGCACAATGGTGGTGTTTCTTGGCATGGCATTTGTAGACATTTGGCAATAACTGTCAGCATCTTACTTGTGACCTTGTGATGAAGCTGTGCGGGTACATTGTGTTGTAATAGGGATAAGCCGTATTTGCAGAAGTCCTATTGTTATCCACCATATATGGTGCTGGGGCTACATTTGTAGAGAGCAAACGGAAGAGACGGTCTGACGTGTCCCGCTGCCTTGTTGCATGGTCTAATCTGCTCCAGGTGGGGTGTAGGCATGCCAGAGGAGCTTGTTGCAGAGGGAGGCTCTGAGGCCTACATGTACAAGAGAGTGCCTAATGTAGCATACCATAGCATAGCATAGCCTAACATAGCATAGCATCACATCCTGCAACATCAGTAGTTTAGTTAAGCAGCTACATAGGGCACTGGAGAATGAACCTTGATGAGTGCAGATAATGACTGAATACGGTCCCATTCTCTAGTCTTAGTTTTACATTTTTGCTGGATTACCCCACTTGATTTACCCCGAGAAGGCTCGCAATCGATGTTCTCAAGATGTGTCGTAAATGTGGTAAGCAGGTCCCCAAATGACCGCTTGGCTGGCTTCAGTCTAGCATGTGCCAAAGTCAAGACTAATAATGATCCTTTAGAGACTTCCAACAGTTTCATTTTCAAGTAGAATTTACATCTCACCAGTCTCCATAAGGAAGACAGAACAGATTGGAGACCCAGCTTCAATCTCAATACTTCAACCGTAAGAGGAATCGGCATACCCAACATTGATCGCTATAGCCGGTCCGATAGCACAGCGAGTAGAGAGCTCGCTTTGACATCCGTGCAGAGCCTGCCAATGCAGGTTCAAATCCCAGCAGGGACAAACTCAGCCTTTCATCCTTCTGAGATCGATAAATGAGCACCACACACCGTGGGTCTAAGCAGCGCTCAGATGCCTGAGGGTTCGTAGCGCTATATAAATGCAAAAAACAAACAAACAAACAAACACAGCTGTATCTTTGCCTTCAGTTTGTCTAGTCACTTAGTCGATTTCTCAGACAAAACCTCTAAAGCATAGAGAATACTGGGAACAATACATTAAGTATACACCACTAACAAGGCTCCAATTAACTGACCGCCATATTTACATATCATGCTTTTTATAGCCAGCCATTTGCCTAGAGATTTAGAGGGCAGAGCCTCAATGTAAAACGATGCAGAAGGTACATTCCTTATATGGAGACCCAGGTACTTATACACCTTGTCCTTCTCTAAACTCTTGCTCCCATATGCCATCCAAAACTAGAACAACGAGCTACTCTTCTGCCGATTAACATAACCTTAGTCTTGGTCAAATTAATTTTCAGACCATTCAATTCGGCATAAGAATATAAGGCATCCAATGAGTGTTGTAAACCAATCAGGGTCTGGTCCTGCAGCACAGTATCATCATCATAGGCAAGCCATGCACTACCCACACCACCAAATAAAGAAGGAAAATGACATGCTTGCTGTAAGGCCAGGTCTACTTCGGGCACATAAAGATTAAAAAGGTGGGGAGCAAAACACATCCTTGTTTTAAACCAATGTTATGATATGATATGATGTGGCATTTATAACGCGGCTAAACACAAGTGTTTCAAAGCTTGACGAGGCAAGGGAGGGGGAACAGAGGGAAGACAGACAACAATTTTACTAGGCCAAGTGTCATTTAGATCGCGCAAGTGCAAAGGAAGGGGGAGGAGGACAAGTGCAGGGGAGGAGGGAAAGTGCAGACATGGGATAATAGAATAACAAGATAAATAAACGGCCAGCAGGTGGCAAGTGCAGGGTGAGTGCAAAACATAAGTGCTAGTGGGGGGACTGTATGGATACACAAAACAGTCCACAGGTGCAGGGGTTGCCAGAGAGGCAAGGCAGGCTTGCATCCGACAGGGCTAGGGCCCGAGATAAGATGGGTGGCCAGGTAACCAGTGCAGTTTCAGTAACAGCCAGGACTTTAGCAGGGGTGAGGGGGAGAGAAAGCAGAAGCAAAGAGGAGGGTTTTCAGGTGCTTCCGGAACCACAGGTGGTTCTCCTCAAGTTTCAGGGAGGCAGGGAGGCTGTTCCAGAGGGAGGCCCCAGCCGAAGAGAGAGATCTGCCACCAACTCGTTGCTTGGAGAAGCAACTGACCCTGAGGGAGTTGGAGGCGGATGAGAGAAGAGCTCGAGTGGGAAGATATCTAGGAAGAGAGAGTTGACGGTATTGAAGCCCCAAACCCCAGAAGGCCTTGTGGACGATACAGAGGGTTTTGAACTTAATCCTCACAGCCACTGGGAGCCAGTGAAGAGATTTCAGTCCTGGAGAGATACGATCCCTGGGCTTGAGGCCAAGGGCAGGTCTCGCAGTCCTGTTCTGGATGAGTTGCAGAGCGCGTAAAGTGGAAGCAGGCAGATTTAGAAAGAGGCTGTTGCAATAGTCCAGCTTAGAGAGATCCAGAGAATGTTAGTGGGTTGCGGCTCTGAGGTGTTTCCCTCCTGTGACAGTCTTACCACAATCAATGTTTCGATGTAGAACTGGCTATTATAGTACAGAAGAATAGGGTTGATTGCCAATCGCTCTAGTTTAGCCCAAAGTTTAACACGTGAGACACTATCAAATGCTGAACAATAATCTATATAGCAAAGGTATAGATTAAGATCTGCATTTTGATATGTGTCTGCCATTAGGGACTGCAGCACCCAGATACTAAATATTGTGCTGCAGCCCTTTCTGAATCCTGTCGGCTGCAGACTCAAAAGATTATTTGTCTCGGCCCACGTCGTAAGCCCATCCAGTAGGATTGAGACAAAAATCTTCCCACAGGAATATAACATCGCTAGCAAATGAAAATGTTTTGGATCTAGTCGGGGGCCCTTTTTTAGACAGGTATCAGGATGGAATGCTGCCAACTGGGAGGGATCGTCCCTGTGCTAATAATAAAAGAAAAAAGTTCCTGAAGCAACCCGGCCCAAGACTGAGGGTCTTTCTTAATCACAGCATTGGCCAAGCCATCCGGGCCGTGGGCCCTCAAAGCCTCCTCATCAATCAGACTAAATTGGGTATAATTGAGTGTAATAGGTACCACCTGCTGATCAAGGACTAATGATATATCCCAAAACAAACCTGAAATAAAGGTTGCCCAGCCTTCCTCAGATAGCCCACAGATCGCAATTGCTAGCTAGCCCGAACTAAATGAATAAAGCAAGTGGCAAAACGTTCTAGTAGTGTCATGAGTTCTAATGAGACATTGTAACATTTTCCAATTTGATGAATTCAGTTGGATTTTATGGCTATGTACCCAATTATTGTATTGCGTGGTCAGGGATACAATCTGGCCACTTTTCTCAATCAGTGATAAACCTTTGTCCCTCTTAACTTTACGCTTGGCAAGATACAGGGTTCTTTTCTTTTTAGATATTGCTATGTCAAACAAAGCATTATGCTTAGTTGTAGATGTGTGCATAACCGTGTGCCTAAGAGTTAGGCCAGAAGTTATCCATCATTTTCCCCATGACCTATTGACTTTGTAACAATAGTTGCACGGGAGAGTGAGCACAAGTAGAAAGTGACAGGTTGACACTAATAATGTTTGCCTCTGTTCAGCGAATCCTGTTCCCTTTTAAATTTATGGCAAACTTCACTCAGCTTGCATTTCTCATCAGGGACATGTTAGATTTAAGGGTCACCTTGAGCATAGCGTGGTCACTCAAATCCATAGGAATGATAACAAAATTCACAACATGCTGACACATTACATCATTATATATTATCATTCCCCTTGGGATCCCTTTCATGGACCAGCCCAACCTGGTCCTCCCTTCTCACAGCACTCATCCTCCCTTTCCCCCTCCTCCCTGGCACTTAGCACTCCTCGGACTAGCCTAACCTGGTCCCCCCCTTCCCACAGCACTCCTTTTCCCCTGGCACTTACCATCTGGTTCCCTCCCAGCATTTCCCAGCCCCCTTCCCTGGGGGCACCCCACTACTGCACTTCTCCCGCTACCCCCTCACCCCTGCACTTACCAACCTTCTCAAGCATTTGCATAGTAGGATTGTCACAAAGACAAATAAACTGTTTCTTGTTTTTGGTTCCTCTATGCTCATGATTCCCTTGTCCCTCCAACCCCTTCTTGTCTTGTGGCGCCTGGAAACACTTGTGTATAGGCGCCATACAAATGTCCAATAAATAAAGAAATAAATTAACAAATACATAAGTCAATGCAACTTTGGGCGCAGTCATTGCTCAAAGTTACATATGGAGATTTGGCCATAGGACTAAGCACATGCATGTCATACTCCATAAGTACTTACAACCATAATTGTCCTCTCTTGGAAGACTTAGAGCCATCTAATACACCATCTGATAATTCCTTAAGCAGGTATTTCCACTTCATCCACCCCCTGAGCACATACAACGTTAAAATCACCCATCAAAATATTCCCAGCCTGAGGGTTTCTTTGAAACCAAGCCAATAACATGTCTCATGTGGCAAGCATAAGATTCTCTGTCATCAGGCCCTCAGGGGGATCATACAGTGCAATCACCAGTGTCTGCTTGCCACTTGTGGGAAAATTGCATTGCGCATAACAGGTTTGGGTGGGTCTTGCCACTGGATATGCCATTAATGATAAAAAGGATTGGCTCCAATGCACATGCCATCTTTTGGACGACCACCCTTGGAGGGCTGTGCCAACAAGAAAAGTCTTGTATAACCACCCATATCGAATTCAGACAGGGACCAAGTTTCTTGTAAACAGAAAAGTGTGGCCTGTTGCAAGGCTTCAAGCCCTTCAGCAGTATGCCAAAATGAACGGTATGGCCTTGAGGCGAGAGAGACCTCCGACACATGAGGAATGTGTATTTCCAAGGAAAGGGGATGACACCATGTTGCCACCTAGGAAAACTCACACAGTCAATCACAGGAGGTCAGAGAAGATTGAGTCCATGAACTTTTGGAAGGCTGTCAGGGATTTGCCGAGTCTGAAGGACATTACACTGTCAAAATGCTCAGTCGTTCAGTTTCAGGCCCCCTCATAGCTCTAAAATGCATTGGCTCAAGGAGGAACTCCATAGTAATTAATATAGTAGCTATCTGCTGAGGTTGGTTATTCTGCCGTTTCTAGTGTCGTCGTTCACCTTTTATTTAGATAAGTCGATGGTCAACATAAAATACGTGGTCGATCAATTCCTGCAGAGTAGAGGCTTGTGGAACATGGATTTAG
Organism: Ambystoma mexicanum; assembly: GCF_040938575.1. Lineage (NCBI taxonomy): Eukaryota > Metazoa > Chordata > Amphibia > Caudata > Ambystomatidae > Ambystoma > Ambystoma mexicanum. The sequence goes on from NC_090929.1 coordinate 670,640,663, forward strand.
CAGCTATTTGGGAGTTATAAGTTACAATATCTTGGGTTCCCTGACACAAATCTACCAACTGATTATGTGCTATGCTCGGTTGATTGGGGACTGTACCACCTCCAGAAAGGCTTTCTCAAAGTCTGCAAGGTTGTCCAATAAAGGACTTTGGATCAAGACATACATGGCAGCCCAAGCAAAGGCACTACCTATCAAATTCCTGAGAATTTAGCTAATATTAACCTCATTGCTTAGAAAGTGTGGCCAACGAAACAAGAACTGTATCCTGCAATGGTTTCAAAATGCATTGATATTTTGAGGATCTTTTATTTCACAGAATAGGCATGGGCCACTGCATTCCCGGACAGTGCAGCCACCGGGTCATGACTGAGAATTTCTTTTAGGGGTTGGTTTCCTTCTTAAGTGCTGCCACATTCTGATATATATCCGTACTCCATCGCTGAGCCCCTGCAAGGCATCAGTGGTACCTCTTGTCTCCTAGATTTAAACATCTTAATCTATCAAGGTACCTGTCGGTCTCCAGAGATGATGTGTCGATCCTTGGTCAGTGTTCAGATCGCTGGTACATGAATCTGCTGGGACAGAGAAAAGTCCTTCTCCAACCCAACTGATGAGTATGTCAGTCTTTGAATGAGCGTCTCTCTGTGCACCACATTTAGCAACCACCCATCATATATGGGGAGCAGAGACAGTACATGGAGTCTGTTGGATGACTAATGCTGCTGGTACCCAGATGAATGAAACTTCTTGAATAGTGCTGAAGGCTTTGCAAACTAGTCAGGACCCTGGATGAACTGAGGAATCCAGAAAGAGGTACCAGCAGAGCCCAGAAGTTAGATGTGGAGACTTAGTAAGGAGGGCTCAGGAAATTAAGCAAAGAAGGAACAACAAGTAAATGTGCCGGCAAAGTGCCAGGATAATGCAGGAGGGAGAATCCCAGTAGCAGAAAAAACAAGGAAGCAGAATCAAGGACTAGCAAAAAGAGCAGGCCAACAAGAAACAAAAGGCAATTGTACAACTCTGAACAGTTTGGGACGCATCAGCCCACAACACCAGCCCAAAGATTTATGCCATTACATGAGACAAAAGCACAGCCTCGCTTCCACCAAACACTGGAGTGGGCGCTTGACTGCGCATGCTCTGAATGAAGCCTCTGGTCTCCCGGACATGTGTGGTGGCCACAACATAGTTGTGCCTATTATATGGTCACTTTTCACCAAGGTTTTCTCATTTACGGTTTTCTTGTTCTGCACAGTTGTTGTCCCAACCACCAGGCAAGACACCAGCGGGAGTACATTGGCCAGCCAGCAGGCGTGGTGCTCTGGAGCTTTTTTATTGATGGGTCACAACACAGGTACTGCTATCTGTCCAGTTTTGTACAATATCTAGAGATAGACAGGATTGGGAGTTTCTGGACCTTCCCAGTTCAAACCTCTTGATCAACTGATGAGAGACACTACCTTTATTGACCAAAGTGAGATTTCCTCTACCCTCTTCCCTAGTCAGGTGACCAAGGTCTTTGACATTAGTCACTCATGCAGTGAATCAGAACCAGAGGGATGGTGATACCTGTGGGATACAATTGTCAGTAATCACCACCAGAGACAGGCTCTGTATGGCAGTACTTTAGCTTTGCTAACAAACAGGCCAAAGCACAGCATTTATTTGCTTGAGCTGGAAATGATACAAATGGAGAAATGTTATGGGGAAGACTTTGAAACATCAGAGCCCTGATGGAAGAGAGTTCTGAGCCGGGGACAAGTCAGGACTTTGCCTTACCTCAACATCACCCCAGTGTCATGAACCTTCGGACGCGTCCTTTCTGGACTTCCTGGTCCTTGACCCGTAAGGGCTTGCACTCAGCAGTACTCCCAACATGGCTGCCGAACGCGGAATACTGTTTACCAGTTTCCGCGCCGTACGCATTACGTTCTATAAAGCGGACACGCCCCCGCGGCCCTGCACGTCTCAACGGTACCGCTTGCCGTGGCTAGGCGTGTGCTGCTGTAGTTCGCTTGTGTTTTTCCTTTGATTCCTGGTTCGCGGTTCCCCTAAATTCCTCCTCCTTCATTCTCCCTCCTTTTGTCCTCCTTGCATCCTGCATCTCCGTGCACTTGTCTTCCGTGTGCACTCTTGCTGTTTTCCTGGATTTCCTCGGACTTCCCGGACACCTGAACGTTCCCAGGACTCGGAACGCTGAACGCACGCTGGGACCCGAGGTTATACAAGACCCGAACCCTACGAAAGAAAACCCCATCAAAGAACTCTTACAAACAACAACGACAGGTGAGAAGGGGGAAACCTGTGACACCCCAGGCTGTTTAAAGCTTGAGCACTGCGAGTTGAAGCTTCAAGTGGGCAAGATTACCATATTGTACCGGTAAACCAACCAGATGGACTCAAAGTGAGGTCAACCAAACATAACCGACTCAAGGCATTGTTGGCGAGACAGAGCGAAAAGGATCCCTTTAAAGGCTTGCTCAAACCGGAACAAGGATGCCAGTTACCAGTACTTGGAAGAGACTGCATGATACGCTGCGAGACCAAAGCAAGCTGAGAAGTCAGAGCAGGCTGATAGTGAAAGACTGCTGGAAAGAATTGGAGATATCTGAGGACCTGGGAAAGCTACAGTCCTAGAGGAGCTCTAGGGACCTGAGTCTTCTTCAGAAAAGCTGTTGACTGGAGCATTTGCCATGGGGCAAACGCAGTCAGAGGGTTATGTCTGAAGCTAACTGCAAGAGCAAACAGGACCTTGATAAATCATAGTGAGCTGGGCACTATATCCCTGAGACTGGCAAGTGAGAGGAGCATTATATCCTTTGCTGTGAGTTTGGTAATATATGCCTGGGAATTTACAAATCTGGATTTGGACGCTATAACACTAAGGCTGCCAAGAAATATGCAGGGCCATAAACCTGGATAGGTGTGATGGAATTTCAAGAATCAGCAGGAAACTAATATTCCGGCCTGACATGAAAATCTTGATGCACTATCGTTTTCCTCTACCCTATACTTTTCATTCAGGTTTGTGAGGGGTCAGAAATGAAAGGCGCCCACAAAGTTGTAATATTTTCATTATCACACATCTTTATTAAAATAAAAAAGTTGGATAAAGGGCTCACTGTCCCTATACTAAAGAGAGTTTCCCTACCTAGAAAACTAAAACTAAAAATCAGTCTGTCTCATCATCAAAACATATAAACTGTCCTTGTGTCCGAAACGCACTACTCTGACCCTCACACTAGTAATGAACAACTAAGGGTGTAAGGAAATGTCTCTGACTTAGTTTTGGCAAAGAACTGTTCACAATTAAAGCATGTAGAAAAATCCAACAAAAGTAGTCTTTTCCAAGGAGAAATCCTAGTATCCAGAGGGTGGTTCCCTTCCCCCGGATTATTTAGGTAGGATGGTAAATGTGTCTCCCTCAAATAACAGTTTCTTAGGATGGCAAAAAAGTGTCTCTTTCAAGCAGCAGTTTCTTAAGGATGGCAAAAGTGTTTCTTTCAAATAACAGTTCCTTTGGTTCCTTATATCTGGTTCAGGAAGTTCTTGTGTTAACAATACGTCCCATATCATTATCTCTTCCTAGATTTCTTCCTAGTGTCTCTTTCAAGCAGCAGTTTCTTAAGGATGGCAAAAGTGTTTCTTTCAAATAACAGTTCCTTTGGTTCCTTATATCTGGTTCAGGAAGTTCTTGTGTTAACAATACGTCCCATATCATTATCTCTTCCTAGATTTCTTTCCACTGAATTCACAAACCAACAGGGTCTTATTCAAAAGTAGATGTTCCACCTAGGGGTTTCTTTAACTTCTTTAATATCTTATCGGACCATCTGATGTACTTGTCTCTTACGAATGCTCCTGTAAGCTTTTCAAGTCTTTGCTTATACCCTTCTACCAGGTATTTGGATTTCAACAGGTGAAGGTCGTTGTTCAATTTCCCAACTTCAACTTGTCTGTTTTCTTAGAGTTTCTGGTATACTAGTTTTATCATGTGTTTTGCAAAGTAAGTATGTTTCTTTCTGTGATTGTAAAGGACTTCTGGTGTACTCCCCTGCCAGCAATCATTTAGCATGTTCTTCACATCCCCTGGTACACTCTCCTGCCAGCTATCTTCCCACAATTCCAACCTTGCTTATCTAACTTAAACTTGCCTGGTATTACGAGTCATCTGGTTCTTATATCCCCTGGTATACTCCCATGCCAAGAATCTTTATACAAGGTCTTTTTTTCTGTATATTTTTTATACTCTCATTCCAGGAAACCCCTTCTGGGGTCTTGCAGATCTCCTGGTATGCTTTTCTGCCAGGTATCCCCCCCCCCCCCAAATAATCACTGCCTGATGTGCTCCTTTCACCAGGACTTCCTCTCTAAGTTCACTGTCTTTTATTATAGCACAGTTATATCACATCACTGTGCTTATACTTCTTTGGCTTGAGGTACTACTTGGTCTACCTTTCCCCACATTGATACCTCATACATGGAGTCTTGTTCAAGTTCTGTCTTTTTTCACTTTACTTAATCGGTATTCAAATATTCTTTTCTGCTTACATGCCTGTCAGTACGCCCTGGGGTCCCCAATGGCTCTGGGCTGACTCACCGGTCTGGCAGCGTCCCCGACATGGGGCACGTTGTAGCGGTGAAGCTTACTCTCTGGGTTGGTGTCTCTCACACTGCAGACCCTCTCTCAGCACTCCCAACAGCTCTGCATTCATCCACCAGAAAGAGGTCTGCTTCTCTGCACAACCGTGTTCCCGGAAGCTCTGCTGCTTCTGCCCGCTCTCCGACAGTTCTCCCCTGGTGCCTGCTGCATCCAAGATTTCTGCTTCTCTGCACAACAGTGTTCACGGTAGCTCTGCTGACGGGTCTCCCACAACTCTCCCATGTTGCCTGCTCTGTCTCTCTTTGCCTCATGCCACGCCTCATGAACTGCCTGCCTTCTCTGGCACGGTCTGTTTCTGTACTGCTGCCTTCTCCCTTGATTCTGCATCCTTATTCTCTGGCTTTCCTTCCCTGAATGCGGACACCAGGTTTAAATGTCCCGCGCACCCGGCCTTCATTACAACAACTAGTCCGCATGTTTAGCTTGGTGTTTGCTTCAATCCACACTAACTCCTTCTTCCTCTTCCTCGTCTCAATATTTGAGGCTTTATGGGAGTTGCAGTCCATAGGATTTCTGGGACTTCTAAAGTGATATTGTTTAGGATTTTTGTTTAAAACAAAAACATCAGAGAGAGAAGGTGTTAGGTGTGAGTCATGTGTATTATATAAGTCGCTGGTGGTTTAGGGTGCTCCCCACCCCCCACCAACAACGTAGATTTTTTTTGCCCCTACCCTAGAGGCAGATGGCCACATTACTGTGCCAATCTGCCCCCAGGGTGGGTAAAATGTACTGCCCCATGCTTGGGGGAGAGTGTACCAAGATTTCTAGTGGCCCTTTCCCCCAACCCCAAATGGATCGGGGGCATCTCATGTAGCCCTCTCTGGGGGCAGATAGAGGCAGAAGTCTGCCCCCAGGGAGGGCTCCATGAGGTGCCCCCCATCCACTTAGGGTGGGGGAGGAAGAGGGCTACCCCCTTTCAATATAGAATAATCCTGGTGGTCTACTGCCCCCCCGGCCCTTGCCACCCCACCCAAATCTTTTTTTTTTAATTATTTTTTTTACCTTCCCCTTAGGGGCAGATGGGCAACCATCTGCGTCCAGGGTGGCCAATACGTGCACCCCCCCATTCTTGGGGGGCCTGCACCAACATTTCTGGTGGCCCTCTCCTCCCGACCCCAAATGGAGGGGGGCATCTCATATAGCCCTCCCTGGGGGCACAGAAGGACAGAAATCTGCCCCCATGGAGGGCTACATGAGGTGCCCCCATCCACTTAGGGTGGGGGGAGAGGGCCACCCCCTTTCAATATAGAATAATCCTGGTTGTCTAGCGGTCCCCCCGGCCCTACCACCCCCACCCAAATCTTATATTTTTTATTTATATTTATTTTTTTACCTTCCCACTAGGGGCAGATGGGCAACCATTTGACCGCAGGGGGGCCAATACGTGTGGCCCCATGCTTTGGGGGCTGTGAGGGCGAGAGGGGTGCTTACATAGTAAGCAGCCCCTTCTCCCCCTACTTCACAAACAGATCCCTGGTGTTTAGTGGCATTGCTGGGTGCGGATCGAGCGCTCTGCGCCCGATCCGCTCCAGCAATGCTTCAAAACAGGTGTCATTGGAAAGGGGACAGTCTCCCCTTTCCAAAGATACCTCCCTTGATCTGAACAACACAATAGCGCCGCAGATCGAGGGAGAGAAAGGTGGAAAGTCACCTTTTATTTACTTTCTGTTTCTTGTCAGCACACATTACGCATGCTGACGTGAAACTGAAGGAAATCCAACCCACGGGCCTTGAGGAGAAACCTCCTCCTCACATAGCCCAGAGGATGGATTTCAATTTTGTGCGATCCCTGCTTTGCAGGGTTCGCACAAAATGACGTGGCAACAAGGACAAGCTATCTCGTCCTTGGCAACAGGGAAGTAATGTCAAGAACGAGATAGCTCGTCCTTGGCACTAAAGACGTTAAAGGGCCTGTAACGCGCCATTTTTCTTATAACTATAACCAACTTGTTATGTGTAATTATTTTCTTATCTGAATCCAATAACTAATTTTGCAAGGGTCAGGAGAACGTAAGTCTGAGATCTCCACAGGTGGACAATAGAAAGCAAAACAGTAGCCTTTAGGGTTCTACATAGATGACGTTACTCAGTGGCTATGTTCACAGCTGCGATTCAATAAAAAGCGAGGTGGTTTGGATTTACTGTTTAAACTCTGACTTGGAGAGTTTGCATATTACACTTTACTGGCTATGACGGTGTATTGTAAAATTAACGACAGCAAAAACGCCTAAAGTGTAAAATGACTTAAATAGTAAACTCAATGATCTTAAGTATTATGTCCCAGGATTGATGATGATACATGCCTTGAACTCCCATTCTTGAATTTTTTACAACAATTTGAGGGTGCATTTGCATTAAATGCAGTGTATTGTATACTGCATTAGTAATAACGATAATAATATCAACAATAATAATTCCTATGGCAGTTTAGTAGTTACGGAATGTTATCTTAATCGATTGATTCTAATTCTCTGAGCTACTTATTTATGTAGTTCCATTTTATGCAGTTAAATGCTTTTTAATGCAACTACTGAGGGTATTTTTATGAAGTATTTTAAGAAAGTATCTTATTTATTCACATTTGTAGAGCGCACAGCAGCCCTTAGGCAACGTGGCGCTTAAGAAAGTACTTTACTTTATCTTACGAACTGTTGTAATTAAATGTTTAAATTATTGCTTTGTAATGATTCCTCTGAATCATGTACACATAAATATTATGAAACAGGCCACACACTCACCCCCTTATTGTAATCTCCTTTAATTGTTCCCAGTACTGTGGAATGGGCCATCTTAAACATGCTGTCTTTCTGCATGCATTCACCCTGCAAGGGTTCTATGTGAAAATCTCCCCAGAAAAAATGTTGTCACGTGAAAAAGCAGTCAGCAAAAAGTCATTTTCAGAAATGTAGTCATTCAATATAAGCAATGCAAAGAGTGAAAAAGTTGCTAGCTAAAAAAAGCCTTTTAAATGCACAAAAGTACAAGACTCTAAAGATGATCCAAACCTCTAATAAAACCCCACCATCACCCCAACTACATTCCTAAACTTACCCTAACTAATTACAACTCTTATTCTATCCTGAACCCTTATCTAACACCAACGCGTTGAGCATTTTATTTGCATGCGACTCAATACAAGTTGGAATTGATTGTCAATACAAAACACCAAATGAATAGAAAATTAGCAGTGAAGCTAACTCCAACCCCATCTGCAGCTTTCCACACGTTCCACAGCACTTTTATTAACCCAAACTCTTGCTCTAATTCTAACCTTAGTCTTACCCTAAGAGCAACTCTAACATTTACCCAAAAGCTTACTCTACCCTAACCCCTAGGTTTACCCTAATCCCTATCCTTCTCTCCAACGCCCTAGCCCTTAACACTTAACCAAACCATTACCATATTACCCCTAGCCTTACCATAATTCATATCCTAACACTTACTGTGACAATCTATGACCACTAACCAAACCCCAACTTCACAAGCCATTCCACAACCACCCTGGCCTAATTCTTACCAAAATCTTCCCTATACTTACCCTAACCTCAATCCTAACCCGAAATCAGTGAATCATATGCCCACTAAATGCTCCTTAACTTTAACACTTAACCTAGCAGCACTGCCTGTTGGGCTACTTTTCAGCTGCATTTTTGTGACTACTTTTTGTTTAGCTACTTTTTCACTGCTGGGGTATTTTCTCCACGATTTTTTAACTGACTACATTTTTTGTTGGTAGCATTTTCACCGTTACCTTTGCAAGACTAAATCATGCATGCGCTCATTTTGCTAAGGATGTCAACCACTATGCCTTTCCCTATAATTTGAAACATTTAAGAAGACTGTGTGGGCTGTAAAACTCCAGCACAAACAGGATGCGGAATCCACCCATTGACCACACAGAGGATATGTGGTTCTGGTTGTGGCGTACCTTGTTTTTTTTTACTTCAAATCATAGTGATTACATGTTTTACTTACCAAGGTGCATCTCTTTTTAGAGTCCTGTTAGTGAAGTCGGAACTTCTGCATGCTATTGTTATAGAAACTATCAGCATTCTATTACTGTGTTAATTTCCACCCAGCTTGTGTCAAACCTGTTTAGGGTGGTCTACACTTTTACCTAGATCATGCCATGTGTGCACTGTAGTCTCTTCCGCGGGTCAACTTGCAGGTCTCATGCAAGGAAGGTTCATGCATCTGCAGTTACCACACACCAACTAGAGGTATGCAGGGATGGGTGAGGGGGATGGAAAGCGTGAGCTGTCGATGCCACAGTGGAGACTTGACAAGGGAGGGTACCCGGCTGATGCAAGGATGTATGTCGGCAAAGGCCATTTTAGAAGGCCATCTTCTTACAAAGAGGTTAGAGGAGATTTTGTAGGGCCAGAATGATACCTCTCGTTCCCTCTGATTGGAAAGAGATAGGCAGCGTGTACTTTTGCCTTATTGAAGAACCATCCATGGGGTGAATACAAGTCGCAAAAGTGTGCACCAGGTCAGGAACACGGGTGGAAGCATGGTGACAGAGGCAGTGTGTAGATCAGTTGAGTGGGCTCCCTCTGTATGAAAGGATGTAAAAGTAGCGCCAGATAAACGTTCCCAATGTATTAGGTGGTGTGAGAAGAGCAGGCACTCAAAATATATTACTTGTGAGGTGCAAGATATTAGGGATAATATTATAAGCTGGTGTATGAGAAGTGCAAATCATGTGGAGCGCTTCCATTTCATCATTTTATATACCAGGAGGATGAGTGCTTCCTATGTATTAGGTGATGTCTGAGAAAGGCTGGGCTACTAAAGGCACATGGGGCTGGGCAGATGTAACAACTCTACTATGTGAGGGATTATGTGAAGGATACGGTTGGTTCTCCCTTTTGGGTGAGGCGCAGTAAGGGTAACACCTGTGCTCCCTCTGTATGAGGGGGGTATAAATAGGGCGTGGTAGGTGCACCAGGTGCATTAGGACAGGAGTCGGCAACCTTTGGCTCGGCAGATCTGTTGGACTATAACTCCCACGATCCTTCACCATAGACTATACTGGCTAGGGATAATGGGTATTGTAGTTCGAAACATCTAGAGAGCCAAAGGTGTGCATTGCAATGGGTCTGTGCACTGTCTTTTTTTAGAAGATATAAAGGGACAGGTGTGATAGATCCAAATCTTTGAATTCATTATAACCACTAGTAATTCCACTGGACACCTTTCATGGTATCTTTCTTGTCCGGTATAAGATATTACATCAGGAGACCAGTCCAAACTGCTATGCTGCGTCCCCGGTCCATAGGAAATACCAAACATGTTTTGCCATTGTTGGCCATCATCTGTGAAGTGCAGCTTGATTTTAAGCTTTGCAGTCAACCCGTGTGTGCTGCAGAGTCACTAACTAACACGCGAAAGTCAAAAAAAGTCTGGGGTGCGTGTGGTGTTCAAAAGGAAAAGAGCAGTAACCTAGCAGTCTATACTATACTGCACTGCTCTTACCGTTACAAGAACGTATAGGACACTTGCTCAATCTTTATGAGATGCTGGCGAACTCCATGTTTGGGATTGCCCATCTTGCTGTGGACACGAGGCTGCGCTCCGAATTAAATGCAGCTTAAAAATTGTGCCGTTCTATTTGTTTTGCGTGAGGTATGCGGGGTGTGTCTGTACTACCTTTATAGTAGGGTTGCGAAAGGTATCCGATGAGAGGGGCCAGTGCAATCCCGGTACTATGAAAGGTATGAGGAGGCCAAGACCGGTGCGGCCTGATTAGGTGGACCGAAATTAATCAAACAGTAACGCTGCATGTTCATTGTGCCACATATTTAACTTTAAATAGGCGAACAAGACATTAAAACGCTACAAAAACACGGCTGCTTGTAGGCTTAAAAAAAGTCTGGCGTTAAGGCTATGAAGGGGGTATTAGGAGGCATAACGTGGACGTAGCACTAGTGCTTCCTATTGGGCGAGCAGTGTATTGGGCGAAGAATGACAATGGGTGCGCGCGCCCGCTGTATTTGGGGAGGTATGAAACTAGGATTTGGCAGTGACCGCTGTGCGTGGCAGCAAAGAACAAGACAGGTGTTCGCTTCTGCATTGGGTACCAGGCAAGAGGAAGGCATGCCTGGTGCTATCGGTGAAGTAGCGTGTTAGAGGGTGGAAAGGACCGTCTATTAGGGGAAGAGAGGCGCTCGTTGGCAGACACTGCTTCTAAGCCCCGCCACAACAAGGGTGTACAAGTCTTGGAAAGCCAGGCACGCACGGTGGCCCCCGCCTGGTGACGCCCTGTACCGTCACAGTCCTCCCACGCACCAATCGCTGGGTCTGGAAGCGACGCCCATTGTTCGCTCACAAGAGACCGACTCCGGGATGATCGCGCCCCGCACCGACCCAGTCTGAGAGCATCCAACGGACACTGCCCATCACGCGGCACAAGACTCCCTCTACGAGATGGCAGCGCTGTCACTCCATCCAATGAAACCAGGCATCGCATGCTGATTGATATACATACTAGCGAATCAATGATGGAATCCGACGATTGATTTCTGTTACAACCAATACCCTGTCGGTAAGTGGGTGGGCTGGCTGCGAGAGTTAGCCCGCCCACTGCTGGAATCTGAAGGTAGTTCGATCGGTAGCGGACGCCAGGGAGCCCGAAGGCAGCAGCCACCGCCGGCCTGATACCATCAACCCCGGGGAAGGAGTCAAGTCACCACCGCGGACACCAGCATGACTAGCGAGGCCGACACCCAGCATCAGCCCGAGGCCGCTGACAGCAAGCCCGGCCTAGCCCCGGCGGTCCCCACGGGGGACAAGAAGGTCATCGGTAAGGCTGGGGTACTTAATTGAACAGGGGCTATTGTAGAATAATTGGAGGCGCCTCTGCAGGATGGTCGAATTAGCCCTGACCTGCGAGTCTGCCCAGCTTGCGTTTAACTGTTGGGCGCGCTCACCTCTGCAGCCTGTGGTCCTCGCGCTCCCTGTTCAGCAACGCGCGTTCACGTGGTCCGGCGGCTGACAGGTGAGCTCGTGGGACGTCGCCAGGAAGCCAAAGGTGCCTCTGGTTTTGGTACAATTCACTTGCCCACATCTATCAGACGGGGAAAGCCGTCTTCGGGGCTTCCCCATCCGTAGCGGCCCATTCTGATGTAACGGACGGGTGGCACCCCGGAACGCCGGCAGACAAAACAGGGCTGTCCTAATATATCATCTTTTAAGTAGAGTTGGCGTCTATTTGCACACGTTTGTGAAGGTGCGTTGATGTCAACCCAATGGGTGCTCTTCTGCTGCACCCAACACACCACCTAGGTAATAGCGATGCTTCATCTTCCTCTAATATTATTCATGAACGTCTCCTTGCAGGAATGGACTTTAATTTCAACTAGTGCGTGCTCCCTTAGTACAGCTCACAAAAAAGGGATGCTTCCCTCTTGTGCTACTTGAAAGTAAAACCTTCCTGTTTGATCAACATTTCTGGTGTTCACTATTATTTTTTAGCTCTCGGACTTTAGCCCTTTAGGCGTTCTCCTTCGAGGATGCATACCCCCCCCCCCCCCCTCCTCTCCCCTGGGAAAGAGAGTCAATTCAGTGGGTCGACCCCTGAGTAATGCATAACTTAATTTTTTTTCTACTGCCCATACCGTTTCAACTAAAATACAGCTTCCTTAAATTACTAACGATTGCTTTTAATGTTGCTAATTTTTTTTAATGAAAAAGCTAGATACATTATATTCCTGTTCCTACGAAATCGAATAATATTGCCTTCGCTACAGTTTGAATGCTCCTAATTCTTACAGTTTTACTGATGATTGTTTCACTATTTGTGTTGTTCCTGCAGTTGGGATAGTGTCTTTGACGAGAGTGGGTGATAGTGACACTATAAATCTGTGTTTTGATTCACGCTTTTGCAATCGGGCCTCTGCTAATTTCATTAATGTAATCGTATGACCACATAGTTTTGAGCCTTTAATGATACTGGACAATCCTTCCCATGCCGAAACAATTGTGGATGATAACCTCTCCAAATTTGTAGACATATGAAAGCGGGTTTAAATGGTGTGCAGAAAGTAGTTCACCCCGTTTTAAAAGGGAGATAACGTGATTTACAGAGGACCACTGCTATTTTCTGCCTTTGTGAATTATTTGTTTGACAGTGAGAAAGTCGGGTAGGAGAGAAAGAATGGCAGCAGCTAGCACCAACGTTTCGTTAATTGCATTTGATTTATGGGGCTGTGTTTCTTTAGGGTTACAATGTATACAATTATTTAAGTAATTTAGTTTGTAATCCCAGCTGAGAGATAGTTTTACATGAAATATTGACTGGCGTGTTGTGGATATCAACAAGTAGGTAATGATGTGATTCCATTTATCATCAATAACGTTTAATAATTTGTCTTCAATGGCATTAATATAATGTCGTCTTTCACCTGCCAAAAAAGCTTCACCTGGTGTGCTTCAGGCTGTTTATATTTTTTCTGGATATCTAGGTGCTGAAAACAAAACTTGCTTTTACATTGAGTTGCATACTGCAGCGTCGACATTCAGCTGAGCTATTGCTATTCAACTTTGTGTTTTCACATACATGTGGTTATGCCTTTTTACTTTCTTGGGGCTCCCTCTGCAGTTTGCACCTCCCTTATGTTTTGAAGATTATCTTGTGGAGCCACTGTTTTGTTTTAATTTTTTATTTTTTTTAAAAAAAGTTTTATTAGTTTGATAAACTTTTACAACAAAATGTTTTGAAAATCAACATAAAACACTTAATACATACACATTAATCATCAACGAAGTCATTCTCTTTTCATTCATTGCTCCCAATTCATGATGCTATTGTTTAGCTATTAGTAATTTGTATTTACCATATATGGTGGAAATTTAATACTTTGGGTTATAGCTTACTCACTTCAATTCCCTCCATACTTAATTGTTTCTTATCTAATTCAATCACCAGAATCTCAAGAAATTCACCTAATACCAAGATTGCTCTATATGAGTGTCCTCACATAAAGTTCTTCCAGCAGCACTCCCTGGCTTCATAGGTCATACCTAGCACCTTAGGTACAAGCAAAAAATATCGAATAACTTCAAAGTAGGTGCAATATAAAGTTAGGTGTTTTTAAAGTTTCTATGTGCATATTACCCGTGCAAAATCTACATGACGTATCTATATCAACAGGGGATTTCTTATCCCAGTTCACTATTTTTCAAGTGTGTGTAACTGATTTAACTTCTTAAATATAAGTCGCAATAGTTATTTGCCGGAAATTTTAGGAGGTATGCTCTTCGCGGAATTCTCATCGTTGCAAAGTTAGATGCTTCGGTATATAATTTCTTTGTATGCATTTCATTTAGCATCATTAGCCAATCGTGTTCATAAAGGCGTTTTTTTACATAAGCCGAACGATATTCTAGGTCTATTGGTTTTAGTCCAAATTCGTCAAGTTTTCTAATCATTGCTTTTGAGAAGGCTACCACCGAAGCTGGATTCTCTCTGTTAATCATGATCGAGAATTCCTCGTAGAGGGAATTGCGTGAAGGAAATAACATCTTTCCATAATTAGACAACTGGCGCCAATGACATCTGGCTGGTAGAGCAGAGATACCCAACTCTTGTCGGAGTACACAATTAGGTAATGAATTAGGCATTCTTAATGTGGATTTCCAAAGTTGCCCTTGAATTTGATCAAGAATTGAGGCAATATTTGTCAAACATAAGTCCAACCCATACAATAGAACTGCTTCTACTTTTAACATATATCATTGCAACAGTGGAGAGAGAGAGAGAGAATTTACAGTATTTTGCAAACACCATTTTCATTTGAGTACCCAAAACGCACCTTTTTCCATTTAGGTTTAGTCTCCATATTTTTTTTGAACAAAAATCTGTCACATCGTATCTCATGTTTGAGTTAACAGGAATAACAATAGAGTTTAAAGAACATTTCATCATGTGTAGCTTTCTTTTCATGTTTTTAAGAATGAAGATACTTGATTTTTTCACATTACAAGTAAGGTTATGTCTATAAAGAAATTCAGAAAAAATGTTCTATTTTGCGTGGGTCTCACTGAGGATAGAACTCGACAATTTGGAAGCATCGCGTTGGAAAGAGCGACCTATCGTGTAAAAGACTGGTGGCAACTAATGTTTGATGCAACCGATCAAAGACTAATTTTAGCGTTAACTTTTTTCTTGGAAGCTATGGCATCACGACTTGAACAGCTGGAGGATGAGGGAACATACAACTTGGAAACTACGAGCGTGCCTCGTGTCTAATCACTGCTCCAAGTTTATGTCCCTGTGGTCGCATTTGACGTATGAAGTTGGGATCGATCGAATGTGAAGCTTTGTAACTCGCTTGTGTTTGTCTGATGGGTTATATCTTCCTTTTCTGTTTTTAAAGGTTTATTATAAACCGTATAAAAATAAAAAAATAAAAAAAAAAAATGTCTTTTGTAGACCATATGGGGTACGGTCAAAAATTAATACATCAGCTGCGAATGCAATCCACTGGATTTTCAGATGCCCCAATATTGCAGGATAAGAAATGTCAGCTCTCCAAATCTGCTCTATGTCAGAGAGGTAGAGGTTAAACAGGGTTGCTGCCAGGTTGCAACCCTGCTTAACCCCCACCTCAGTAGGAATTGGTTTAGTTGTGGCACCAGCGCTACTAATTCGCACTAAGTACGAAGTACCTTGATGTAGTTTGGCTATAAGAGTAATTAAATGGTGAGGTACACCCTTAAGGTCAAGTTTTTCCCAAAGTAAATTGCGTATCACGCCATCGAACGCTGCAGATAAGTCAACTGATGCCATATATAGGGCACCCGTGTTACGTATTTTACTCTTGGCAAGTAAATGGGCTAGTACCGTCGCATTCAAGGCGGTCCCTATTCGAGCACGAAATCCAATTTGGAAAGGTGATAATGTTGTATGTTGATTGATATAGGCCTTTAACTGCTGCAATATAAGGATCGCAAATGTCTTGGTGCCTGCATCAATCAAAGCAATCGGTCGAAAGTTGTCCGGATTGGATTTTTCACCTTGCTTGTAGATCGAACTATAACTGATTGGACCCATGATGGAGGTATAGTAGAGGAACTAATGATCTCATCAAATTGTTTCTTAAGCAAAGGAGCCCAAAGCTCAGAGTTTTCTTTTAGGACACATGGTGGGATGCAGTCAGGTCCCGGAGCTTTCGAATTGTTCAATTTTCTAAGGGCCTATAGGATATCCTCCAGGGTTCAACCCTTAAATCCCTCCAGCAAATAGTGTGTGAAACAGGAGGATTGCTTATCAAATCTTTCAAGAAGTGAAAATGTATTCTTGTAGTATCGCGTCCACACTTCTTCAGATATGTTAGAGGTTTGTTCGCAATTTAATCTCGAGTCACTGCCCCTTAGGATAGACCAAGTAGCTCGTCTATCATTACGACATAAGGACTCAATCATTGCTTGGTTGGTTGAATGGTGTTTGTATATTCTATAGTTTTTATTTCTATTACGGTAGTTATTGAGCACTTTTCTTTTTTTGCTCTGAAATTCGTTATTAGCCAATCCTATTTTGGTTAACTGTGTAATCTCATGATTTTTTCCTTTTTTAATGCTTTAATTCTGTCATTGAGTAAATCGGCAATTTGAGGTGTTTTTTAATGTTGTGCTGTGTATTCCACCAAAACTAGAAGTGCTGTTTTGACTATATATGTAATTTGTGGTACGTTTAATCAGTTATGTCGTTTGTACCAGTGCCCCTCAAAAGTGACTGTAAGTTTGTTTTAATGAGCGCATTTAGTCTCTGACATACCTTCGGATTCCATCTTAAGGAGGCACCTGGTCGATCACTCAAAAGGAATGTGTTGAGAGGCTCACTCTCCAAGACTTGAATACTCAAAATTATATTAAGATATAGAATACAATGGTCGCTCCAGTCCGAAACAATAATTTGGACTTCTTTACAATTTAGGCATAAATCCTCAGATCTCGCAATGTAATCAATACAAGATTTCTTGTTATTTCGTGTCCAAGTATAAATATTCTCCTTGTTCTGAAAGGGAGCCAACACAACATTCCATTAACACAGAAAAACCTGCCAAAGCGCCCCTCTTTTCTTTGATGGTGATATTTCATTTTGCATCAATGCTTGCAATTCATTGGGTAGACTTTTCAAGCAAACAGAGTTAGTCACCCCCCAAAATTACTTTACAATTTAGCCATTTGGAAAATACCTCTTCGGACAAAACCTCAAAGACTTCAAAAAGTTTTTCAATAACAATGTGAAGTGGATTGTAATACAATGAGATTATTAGATAGTCTGTTGAAAACCTATTTAACTCAATTACAATTGCCACAAAAAAGTGCGTTGTACGCACCAATAGCAGTGAGAACACAAGATCAGTGTTCACATAAATTGCAATTTCACCAGATGGTCTGCCTTTAGGTAGATAAATTGCTGGCCTATAATAAGAGACAAAACCCTTAATTCCTATTGTTTTGGTCGACATTGTTTCTTGGCACATCATAATGTCGAGGAGTTCATGGGGAGCATACCGAGTTGCCCATGTTGATAGATTTTGTTTTGCTCCACACGAATTCCATGTCATTACCCTAAGAACATTTTTGCTACTATGAGGGCACGATTTTTACTTCATCTTTCCATGCACCCAAAATCGCTGTTAACCATGACCAATCTTTGGAGACAGCAGAGATGGCTACTAACTGTTCAATTACAGCCACTTCCAAAGGATGGGGATTTACTAGTCGTCCTAGTTGGATATTATTCGTTTTTGGGATTGGTGGGAGCGTCTCATTGAAGGCTTTTGCCTCTTCAATTGAGTCATAGTTAAACCCAGCATTTTCAATTCTCTTCTATGATCCCAAATTAATTCAGCAATTATATTTGATTGTACTTCAAAGACCATCCTGTGATTTTTTTTAAAAATGTTTTGTTATTTTTTTTTTACTGACGGAAGTGTAATCCATACAATATCGTTGGATACTAAAGTTCTGAAAGCGGGAATTTTCTTAAATGTCTGGAGCATAAATGAGCGATTAAGATCCCTTATCTCCCATTTATTTCCGAAGAACTGATCCATCCCAATATGCTCGAGATCATCGTGCTTCTTGTCGTATCTTCTTTTGTGGCCATCATCTGATCGCAATCCTCTAAGTTGGTTTGTATTTTTTTGGGATTTATGTTAGGCCCCTCACTTAGATTTGTGTTGTCTGCAGTATTTGGACAAGAAACAGTGCTCTTATTATCCATTAGCAATATTTGCGGCTTTTGTTCTAACATAGGTTAAGGAGCATCATTCTGCAGGGCAATCGCTTTGATCCCCTTCTCCATTGCTTTTTCCTCTACATACTCTTGCTCGTGTACCGTCAATTTCTGTTCTTTTACCTCAGTGAGTCGTTCGTGGTCTAGGTTTGGCCTGTTTTTTTTTTTATTTGGAATTGGTTTATAGAAGGTTGATAACAAAGATTGTTGGGATGAGGTAAGAGAAGCAGAACATTCTTTTTGTTTTTCCGTAATTGTATTTTCAAGGGATGGCAAAGGTTTTTCCCCTCTTGACATGCCCTTGGTTGAATGAAGCTGTAATGCAAGTCTACTTTCAAAAGATAACTCGTCGACATTAATCCCTAGGTCAGTAATGATCTGGGCAGAAGAGTTAGCATTTTTCGGTGGGTCATGATTTACATTGCTTGCCGTCATAATAACTTGCTTTTGATTTACTTTATTTTTTTTAGTTATTATTGCCACCATCCGCTGATTTAACCTTACGCAAATTGAGTCTATTCATTGCTCGCGTGTGTAGTCTCTTTTGTTTGCGAGATATAAAATGTTTTTGTTCGCCTGCTTTGAGAGAGTCATCTATGGGTAAATCATCCACCTTTTGAATTGATGAAATCCGTTCCTCATTCATTATAGCTAGGAGATCAGATGGACTATCTGGAGCGTCAATAGGACCATTAACCTTAGACTGCTCTTTATTTAATTCAAGAGACGGTATTTCCATTTCATTAGATTGATTAAAAAAAAAAGCAGTTGGTCAATTTTTTTCTGCATGACTAGTATCATTTGGCACAATTGTGCATGTGTATACATTTGTATGCACTCGCTATTTTTTGGTGCGTTTTTAAGGTTTGAGCAAATGTGGATGCAAATTCAAATGTTGGGCAACTTACCTTTGGTTTAAGATATTCCTCTCTCACTACAATAGAAGGATCAGTTTGTGATGCTATGGATCAGGAAATTGCCGAGTGGGGCACAGGTGAGTAACAGCCTCCTTTTATTTCTTGTAGTTATCAGCAAATATATATCCCTCAAGTTTGTTCATTTTAGAGAAGATTTCAGTGAGTGATGATTTAATGTCACGTAACTCATAATGCGTGTAGTCATGTCCCTTATCTAGGAGATTGAGAATCCTAGAAATTACCGGATATGATGTTTCAAAAAATTGTAAATCATCTGCCAAAGAAGAAGGATTAATTTGGCCATCAAATTTGGTACCAGCTTTCATAGGTAAAGGACGTGTGAAAGAGTCGTTTTCCGGCAATGAGCAGGTTAGTCCCTCTTTATTCTGGGCAGATTCTTCATTGCATGCTGCTATGAAAGGAGGTTTATTA
The DNA here is from genome assembly GCF_040938575.1 of Ambystoma mexicanum. Lineage (NCBI taxonomy): Eukaryota > Metazoa > Chordata > Amphibia > Caudata > Ambystomatidae > Ambystoma > Ambystoma mexicanum. Next base: position 670,659,924 of record NC_090929.1, read on the forward strand.
AGTGGTATTTTCAGCTCAGCCAACGGTACATATGGTTTAAAGGCTGAGATAGTTGGAGCTTCACAATGTAAGTGCACTTTGTGTCTACCAATGGGTCAAACAGTCACTGGAGTTGATGGGCCCTCAGACAGGGGTACCCTTTTTTTCTAATTCCAATAGGATTGCAGGTGCTAATATAGCTATGTCCGATGGTGCCTTTGAATTTGCATTTTCCATAGTGCCTAGATCATGGTTAATGTCATCTTCGGGAACACTTAGAAAACTTTTCCTTTAGTTAGAAGGAATTTCTTCTTTACAAAGGGGTCGGTACATTGTTAGATGTAATCTTGCCTTGATCTAATTCGTTGGCATTGTAAAGCACCAATGGTAGGTCAGTGCCAACAGTTACCACCTTTCCTTTATTCTGATCCATATTACGTTTTTTGGTGTGCTTCAGGCTGTTTATATTTTTCTGATTATCTAGGTGCTGAAAACAAAACTTGCTTTTACATTGAGTTGCATACTGCAGTGTCGACATTCACCTGAGGTATTGCTATTCAACTTTGTGTTTTCACATACATGTGGTTATGCCTTTTCACTTTCTTGGGGCTCTCTCTGCAGTTTGCACCTCCCTTATGTTTTGAAGATTTTCTTGTGGAGCCACTGTTTCTTCCGCCGTTTACATTGGAGGTGACATCTGTCCTTTCTTTTAATAAGAAATCCTCAAAGAAGCAATGGCAGGATGTCCGGCACGGATGGACTCTTGACCATCAAACTATGGAGAGTCGAGTCTTCATAAGAAAACATAATAGTGTAGGATTGCCAAAAAGGTTTCTGCAGCTATGAGACCTTCCAGGTGCAATAATTAATCGAACAGTATATTTATTGTCTCTCAGCAAATCCGTTATTTTGCATAATTTACTATTTCATTCGTACAATAACTAACAATGTGTACACGTTAATCAATATACATTGCATTAAATGCATGATTAGGCTAAATCATCAAAACTCCACCCATTACAGAATGGCTTTTACAACTAAATCAGTACTGATTTGTCAATCAGGCCATTCATTAGCTGTTGGATGTTTCTCATCTAGCTGCAAACTAAGAAATGGCTTAATCGGAAGTATATTCATTTGTGCACTTGTATAAGAGGCTTTCAATGCATACATGATATTTCCGTTACAAATAAACATTGTCGGACAGGTGTATTATGCTTCTGGTAAATTTAATCTGCCCCAAGCGAAATGTAGGTTAATTATGGCGACCTTGCAGGAAACCTGAATGTAACATCAAGGACTTGTCAAAATATATGGACCGTTAAACAGGAGCTGGATAATGCTGTTGACCCTTTTTCCCCCCTCCAAAACCAACTCAATTGCGCTTGTTGGGTCATCAAGCAGTTTTTATCATATTCAATATAGTAAGTGAAAGTTAAGGGTTCACTTTGAAATTGCAATTTCACTGCATTTGCAAAAATCGTTAAGCCTAAATGCATAACGCCCTCTGTTTAAAACTCAACATGCAAATGCAGCATTGGCTTCTTGCAACAGTTTAAACTTAAAAGAGCCGACTTACAGTAGCATGTAACGAGACGCTTCAAGCCGATCTCCAACCTAACTGTAGTTAGTGGGATCTTTTGTGTATTTTCTAAAGCTTGTCACCAAATACTTACTTTGCATTTCAATTAAAGTTTCATCAATTACGGTTTGGTTTTCTCCCTTTCAAGTAAGAACAATTAAACTTCAGGACTTGACCTACTGTCTCCACTCCTGCGTCTAGCCAGTCCTGGAACCTCTCATGACCCACTATATGGTCACGTACGGTCACATACTGGGGGGGTGGCATATATTGCCCAGTGGCGATGGGCAGGTCGTAACTCCTCCCATCTCCCTCCTGACCCTCCACAGCCTCCAGTGGGCCAAGAATCCTGTGGCAGTGTACTCTTTTGGGGGCCGCCGTGGCGGGTGTCCAGAGCCATGCTCCCAACGTGACCGGCCTAAATTGTTGGTTCTCTATGCTTACCCACTGCTTGTCGTTGTCCTTGTGCAGGTGAGGGATTAGGGCTCGTATTTGGGCCGCTCTGTAATAGGTGCACATCTCTAGAAGCCCTACCCCCCTCTCTTTGGGCTGCACCAGTAATCTGTAGCCCACCTGTTGATTTTTTCCCCTGCCGCAGGAATCGTACCATTTTCTTTTAAGTCTACAAAGTGCGAGTCTGGTAAGTCTATCGGTAGAACCAGGTATAGATATAACACTCTGGAGAGTAGAATCTTTTTAAGCGCATTCAGTCTTCCCAACCAGGAAATTGTTAATTTGGACCAGGCTTCAAGGTCATTGTTGAGTCTGTTCAGTAACATGGGGGAAGTTCAGTTCATATAACTGCTCTAGGTTCGCAGATATCCTTACCCCCAGATATTTTATACTATCTTTTTCTACCGGTATGCCTAGCCCTGACCAGTCCCTTCTCTGCTCTTCCATTTGTTCCCATAGGGGGAGGAGAGTTGACTTATTGACATTCACCTTAAAGCCCAATACTTTCCCATAGTCTTCTAGTATCTCTAGTGTTTTCCTTACCGCCCCCCCCCCCCCCTCGACTCCCCTCAGCCCTCCAACCTCCGATAGGTAAAGTAATATATCGTCAGCATACTGTCAGGGCTATCGTCAAACAGGATGTTGTCCGCGGAAGCTGCTGAACCCCCACGGTCCCCTTTGGATGCTAACCTCTCAACTGGTAACAAACAGTTTAGCTGATAACATCCCCAAGGGAAAGGGGGAAAATTGGACAAAATAATAAACTTCAGGTAGCTCAGCTTCTTAAATCACTCAACCTGTAAAAATAAAAGATAACTTTAATCACTAATCTTTTCATTTCCTAAATTTAGATTTCCCTTAATTAGTGATATCCCAGAATTAAAGTAAGAAATACACCACCATACCTGACTATCGTCTTTTGATAACTTAGAGGATGTTATTTCTTACTGAGAAAATAGTATATTGTCTCTGTCTGAATTACTATAGTGTAGTCTTTAAATCCTTTGTTGGGTAACTCCTGCCATAATTCACTTTGTAAGTTCAATGAATTAATTTACTTGCAGTCCTTAATCCAAAATTACTTTCGCTAGTTAAAAACACTGGATTCATTTGAGTGTAATCCTCTTAATTGAGACACTATACTCATTTAGTTCCACTGAAGAATCCCTTCTTGGATTGAATCCTAAAAATATAGTCTCTGAAATTAAGAGTTTAATTCAATCTTTAACGTTGAAGTTCTGCTCCAACCAAAACTTCTTGTACACACAAATGTGCTTTGTGCGAGAAGAAAAAGCAGTGTTCTTTTGAATGGTTTAAATCCTGCGCATGAGTTAAAAAATAAACACTCAGACTTTATTTCTTAAATGGTTCGCACATGTTTTACCAAAAATAAAATTGCGTTCATTTCCAGGATTAATGCGCAGTCGTTAAAGTATAGTATTCCTCCTTTTTGTACTTTTCAACTTGTCAACGTGAGTAAGATGAGTAGCGTTCTTAAACTAAAATAATGCTGCACATGCGTGAAAGTGAAAAAAGTTCTCAGGACGAAGTCTTTCTAAACGCGCATGCGTGTAAATTCAGTTTTCAGCGTTCGTAAACGGAAAACATGCGGCGCATGCGTGAAAGTGAAAAGCGTTCACTGGACGAAGTCTAACTCAGCACACATGCGTAGAAGTTCAGTTTTCTTTCTTTTAAAATAAAATTACGAAGGAAAAAAGAAAATAACTCCTTTGCAGTCAATTACCTCCTGAATGCTTCTAGTCGAGGAACACGCGCAGGGATTAAAGTGTTAGTAAGATTAAAAACAAACCACAAATAGCACACGCTCCTAACATGCTGTCATTTGCGCAGACAGTGTAATATTACTAACACGAGCCAGACGCTTAAATAAACACTGATAGAAATGACAGTGTTCTATATTTTTTTTCTTACGGTCGTAAACATGATGCTAAAAAGTCCACACACAAACAAGGCACGCGCTAAAAACATTCACAGATCATGAATGAAGAAACAGTTCCAAAATAAAACATAGGAAGATTACTTTTAGGATATAAACTAAACAAACTCCTTAAAGGAAAAACTTTCTTTTAAAAAGGGGATCAGGAAACTGGGAATAAAAAATATAATGAATATAAATTCCTCAAAAGATTATAAACATAGTTCAGTTTAAAAATGATGTCACTTAGCTTGCTTCTTTCTGTTGACTGAACAAAACTGGCTTTCTTCTTTTGTTTCCCCAACACTCCCCTGATCCAAAAACATAGACTTTAGCATAAAGGCACAACTTAAGTCTCCTAATCTTCTGAACTCCAAACATAAGACCTTCCTGTTGGGCTGCTGACAATGAAAAGCAGTTTAGAATGTTCTGACAATGCCTTTCTTTTAACATCTGACCAATCACTGATCTTATTTGAAGTCTCCATTTTGGCTTGAGAAGCTCTCCACACTCTGCACCTTAAGGTTAAGGCCCAAACTATAAATTGTATTAATCATACACTTGCTGTACCACATTCAACCAAACCCCATGAAACCTGACACATACATGCTTATCTTGTGGTTATCTACCCCGGCTGCAAATCCTTTTACCTGGCCGTACGTATATATTTTCTCCCCTAACGGTTCCATTGTTAGCGCAAATAGTAGGGGAGATAATGGGCACTCCTGCCTGGTACCCCTGCTCAATTCAAATTCCCTTGACTTCTTCCCGTTAACCACTAACCACGCTGTGGGCCTTGAGTAGATTGCTCCTATTGATCTTTCTTAACGTAGCAAAGAGGAACCCCCCCACTTCACCTTATTGAAGGCCTTTTCCACGTCCAGACTTGGGAGCGCCCGTCCCTCCGGATTCCCTTTTATATGTTCAATGAGATGTAATATCTTTCGGATCCCATCCGGGTCCTGCCTTCACGCTATAAAACCCATTTGGTCAGGATGTACCAAGCAGGGCAATTTCTCTTTAAACCGAGTCACTAGGATCCTCGTAAATATTTTCTCATCCACATTCAGAAGAGAGATGGGACGGTACGATGCACATTGGGCTGGATCCCTCCCCTCCTTTGGGATCACCGAAATTAGGGCTTTACTAAACGTTGGGGCAGCTTCCCCTGTATTCAGAATATGGTTATACAATTTCATCATATGTGTTGACAGGACCCCCTGTATATTTTTTATAGAACCCTATGGCGTATCCATCCTCACCCGGGACCTATACATTGGGGAGCCGTGAAATTGCGTCCTTCACCTTTTCCACAGTGATGGGGGTTCTCTAGGTGTTCTATTTCTGGAATTTTGAGTTTGGGTATGGTGATTTCCCTCAGTTACTCCCCCAGTGGCTTTGGATCTATACAGGGTTTCATAGAATCGAGCAAAGCCCTCAGCAATGTCTTTTGGCGCGACGCTGTCTCTCGAACATGTCACTCTTAATGCTATTATAGTCAGATACATATGGGACTAGCATCTTCATGTGTAATGCACCACATGTTGAGCAGTTTCCATCTTTCTTTCCAAACCACAAGATCTGCACACTCTGCCCTCTTTTGAGATTCCCAATTCGGGGCCAATAGCAGCCAATACTGGTAATTTACCAATTCGCAGGAGTAAAATAATCTTGCGTAGCTCTGCGGATGGGCAAAGATTTAGATGGCACTGAGGAGTTTTATATTTATGATTTTAATTGCCCCACAGAAGTGCAATAGCGCTTCAGCGAGGTAAGATGGGAATAATTTGAGCACCAATCTCACTGCTCCAGTTTACGAGTGGCCATCATAGTCAATATATGTATATTTTCTTCCCAATTCGACTTCCATCCTATCATATTAAAGGTCTTATTAGTCAAGGATGTGAGTGAGTCCCTTTGAGGGAGACTAATCTGCTTTCCCAATAGATTCACCCTTAACTTTAAAGATGTGTTTTGCCTGTTGTGCATGGGAGTCGGAGGAGTTTAACACTGGTTCTGTTGCCCGCAGCAGCAGGACGCTCCTTTTAAACTAGGAAATCATTGAGGCCACAACCTCTGCTGCCACTGCATACTTTAGCAGAAGCCGTGCGCACCTGCGCTCGCGCACCTAGCAGGTACCGGAAGTACTGCTTTGCCGTGGGCTCTGCCCTCATGAGGACCGCTCACCTGATGCCCACGATTTTTCTAACCACTCTTGAGATCAGCTTGTATACTCTAAATCGTTAAGGCCACGCACCCTGCTGCCACCGCCTACTTTAGCAGAAGCCGCGCGCACCTAGCAAGTACCACTTTGCCGCGGGGCAGCGGTGTCCCTGGCTGCATCAGTGGCTTCTAGAGTAAGTGCTAATTTCAATACTTTCACTCAAACGTTCTGAAATCATTGATGCCTAACAGCATCTATACTCTGAAATCAGATATGCCAATTCCAGATGTCATTACTGCTAATTATGGTAAACGCAAGTTGGCTGACAGCATGGACCGCAAGCTTTTATCAAAGCTTGTGCGAGCCTCCGCGTCTTTGTCAACTGCTTTTGTGCTTCTAGCAAACAATAATAATAATAATAAAAATAAATAAAAAATGCAGACATTAGGCTGTTCTGCCCGGAGAGTATGGCACCTATGTCCGCCCCCGTCACGAACACACTAGTCTCTCAGCATGAAGCCATTGCAAACCCGCCCATTGAATCTCGCATCGATACTAAGTCTGACTCATTTTAACCGCTGGCTTTGCGGGCACATCCTGTTTGTGCCTAGAGAACACACACACTAAAGTAAATCATGCAAATGACTATTCAGCAGCCCCTCTAGTGGCCGTGAAGGTGCATGATTTGTTTCCTGCCACTCAACTGTCCGAGTTCTGTGCGGACTTGCAAGCCTGTCGTGAACAAGCTTAAGGAAGAAATCTTAATTGCCCTAACCCCCCCTATTTTATATGAACAGGATGAGCATACTGATTTGAATGCGTCATCCCGTTACTCCTTCATCTTTAAATTACAGCGATCGTTCAAAAGAAGCTGTCGTAGTTAGATACGAACCGCTCCTGCTTTCCAACCAGCAAATCATTAATCTATCCCAATCACCTATTATGTTTGCCGAAGTGTCTCAACAGGAGTCAGCATTGGCTTTATCTTATGCTGCTCCGACCCCTCGAAAACCAAATGACCACATTCCATATGCTCCCACCCCCCCTGGTACAACCTGTGACAACTTCACTTATGGAGATTACTCTAAGTGCAATGAATATGGCTATTGTGTCTCTAGTAAAACCTTTTGAGACCCTTGACCTTAAATTAAGCACACAGGCGTCACAAATAAAAAGATACTTGAGTGCCAACTATCCTACAATACTCTTGACAAAAAAAACAACCTGTTGTGTCTCTACACATGCAAATGAAAATGTCAACAATAATGATCTGTGTCTTCATGCCAAGACAAAAAAAATGGAAAGATGAAAATCAAATATAACGACACCATTAGGTGGTTTTCCATTTTTTTGATAAAATTATTCAGCCAGTTGATGCAAATCTTCAAGATAGTGTTGAGCCTACGACAGCCAATCTGTCTTTGATCCAGCCTGGCGAATCTATTTCCAACCCAAATGCAGAACCTAACAAGCGAGCATATACAATATTCACAACTTCCAATAAGCATAAAAATAAAAGAATTGGAAACCAATTGAAACGAGAAAGATAAACAAAAAACACAAAAATAGCACAGTTGCTACCAAACTCTGCAACAAATTATTTTTTAAGTCAATTACTTTACCTAAAAAGATTCAATAAAAGCATTGAATGCAGTGTTAAAAAAAAATCTCAAATTACCAAATCAAAAAAAGATTTTATGTGCATCAAAACCAAAACTACCTTACCTTATGGGTGAGCATGCAAACCTTGTTTGGTAATGGCGCTGGGGAATGCTTAGAACCATTAAGTTCCTGTTTGTTGCTTTGAAAGAAGTGTTTACATGTAAGGTTTATTTGTAAATATCCAATCGGCCTAGCACGTATGCTAAGTGAATGTGAGAAACAAGCCAACATGTATTTCAACCTAAGTCTTTATCAAGGCTGTGCATTGGTGGAGAGGTGAGGGTTTATTGGTGACAAAGTAAGTGCATGTCGGCGCAAAGAGTATAGGCCATACATAACCATCATACAAAGGTAATGTACAATGATTAGGTGGTGTGTGGTGTCATTGTGGTGAAAAAGCAAGTTAACATTAGCCGCACATTATTAATCATATATAGATGTTGAGTCACATTGATTATCCAGAAGCGTTGTACCAAGGAGAGAGAGAGGGGGAGAAGAAGGGGAGGAGATTGGTTAGGTGAGATGGAATGGATAAGTAGGCACTGGTTTAGTTGTAAAAACAATGCCAAAGGGTTCTTACCGGTGGGCAGTTGGTGGTGGGTCCTTATTAAGGGCGTCTGGGTCTTGGTTGTACGAGCATGTCGTTCAGTCAAGCGGCTGAGTAGCCAATCTGTTGGAGAGGGCATCAATTATTGGTCAGCGGGGCTGAAGGTAACTGTGTGCTAGGGCAAAATTAACTCAACATGTGTTTGCATTTGGGGTGCTGGTGATAAGTGCGCGTGGATGCAAGGTGAGGTGCAATGCGACCGGGTGTGGAAGCTTAGACACATGTTGGTGGTGGGAAGGCACGTTGGCATGTCGCCGTGGGATGGGTGGGGGCATGTTGTCCAGCAACGGCGGTAATTAGGGAATTCGTACAGCCTGGCCGTGCATGAGGAAGGGCAGATATCCATTGTGCATGATAGGCAGCTCTGAACCATAATTTCCTCCATGTTGATTGGTGAGGCCAGTCATGGTTGGTGCTGGATTGGCAAAGCTAGAGTGGTCAATGTTCGTCGTGCTGTGATACATCGCTTGGTCATATGGGCTGCTGGGAGTGGCCTTGTGGGTGCTTGCATGTCGGCGTGCAGTGTTTAATACTATTGGTCATCTGGTGATGTAGCCAGATGGTGCAGTGGTGTGAAGTGTGGTGGGGAAAGCGCGATGGTAGGACATTGGTGGTTCAACCTGGAGTGCGGTGACACCACGTTAGCTAGGTGCTGGTTGGTTTGGAAAAGCAAGGCGAAGCAGTGTACCTCGATGTAATTCGGTGGCGTGACTGGTGGCTAAGCGAGGAAGGAGTTAATTCGTTCAGGCTGGGTTGCGCCTGCTGGGGCTGATTTCGGTTTCAGCGTGATGGCTCGGATACTCGCATTAGGTTGGGTGTAGCAGCACTAGGGGTGCGCTGCGCTGTGTTCCCCTTAACAAGCTTTACAGCACGTTAAGGGTTGGCGTGATGCAGATCTGAAATTGAAGTTTCATGCGATCGTTCCTAGGGGGAGCCGGAGGTTAGGGTCTCACTTGATGGTTCTAGGATCCGTTCCTGTCGTTCGGCAGTGTCTGCTGCGACGAGAACTGCTTGCAAGGCTACTGGTATTAGTAGCAAGCGTTTCCTGGTTGCTTGGTGTAAGCATGTGCCTGATTGGCCAGCGTGAGTCCAGGCGGGACAAGTTGATTCGCTGTTGGCCATGGATACCGCTGTAGACAGCATGTGGGGAGGCGAATTCATCGTATGCAGTCGAGGAATTGCCAAGTGGTAATTCTGATGGAGATGCAGGTGCTCCTGGTAAAATGATTGGAAGCACGGGGCAGTTGGGGGCTGGTCAGGGGCTGGGGTAGCATAAACCCAGATGGTTTGAGTTACCGTACGGCCGGTGTAAGACACGTGTGCGCCCTGCTGCCAGTCTGGTGGTGAGGCTTGTCACTGTGGATGGCTGTATTGGGCTTGCTTGGTCAATCGGGGACCTTGAGTGAGGCAAGTGGTATGGGCTGGTCAGGATCCTGTCTAGAACTGGCCACTCGTGGCTGCATAGCTGCGGTGGTTATACAGGATAGGGTGGCTTGGCAGGTCTGTGTTTGTGGTGGTACAACCTGGTGCCCTTGGGGGTGTTGGCCCCACGGGCAACAATTATTCAACCTGCTGGTCTGGGGCAGAATGTCAGTGGCTGTTGGTTGCTTGATTAAACATGTAGGTGCCAAGGGGGTGGCATGTTGCTGTAGCAAGCTGGTAGCTTAAGTGGGTTAACTGTATAGGTCTCGGGTTGCAGGTGTGGTTAGCAATTTGGTCTTGCTTGGGGGGGTCTGTGTTCTCAGGGTTGGTACTCAATGTGTCAGAGAGGGGTGGCTGCCCGAGAGGTATAGCGATGAGGGCTAATGTGTTTGCCTCTGTGGTCGTGGATAGCTGGGCCAAGCTAGACCGTTCCCTCCGGAATTGATTCCAATTAGGCGGGTAAGCAAGTGGGTGTCGATCCATTGGGCAGGGCAATCGGCTGGCAGTGGCCTTATACCTTGTGGGGATTAGATAAACACATTGAATTAATTGTCGGTGTTGAGCCCCATTGTGACATACCTGTATTTACAAATGAGTTTGGCTTCACATTGTCGCAGGAATAATTCCCTGTCCCCGCCTCTTTTGCGTCGGTTGCACAATTTCAAGTCCTATGAAGCGTATGTCCTCTTTATTGTCCAACTGGTGTTTTTCCTGCCAGTGGATGGCCAGTGGGTATTTTGCCTCTTGTGAGTGTAGAGTCCTAGGTGTTCCCGGATTTTGGTTCTTAGCTCTCTTTTGGTGCTGCCAATATATTTGCAGTCACAAACACAGATTATGGCATATATGACAAATTTAGATTGACCGTTAATGAATTGAGTGATTTGGTGTTCATCAGTGACATTGAACGTGCGTACTTTGGCATTTCACGCATGACCGCACATGTTACAGGTCCCTCATTTGTGAAAACCCATTGCCTTTGAGCTGGAAAGCCAGTTTGATGGTGTCCTAGGGACTGGAGCCATATAGGAGGGGCTCAACAATCTAACCAACTAGTTGCGAAGGGGACCATCAATTCTTCAAAACTCTACCTACCTTACCTTATGCTCCGCTTGATGAACTGATCTTAGCAGTATCTGAGCACCATAAAAGATGAGACTAAAAGAAATACTTTTAAGAGAATAAAAATAATTGTGCCACAAGCATATGATAATACTCAAGCAATACATGAATTAGAACTAGAAACTCAAAATATTGAAGACAAGACGCCAAGAAATTAGAAAAGCGGTTAAGTATATGGCTTCTCAAAACAATCAACCACCACTTATTAGGTCTGAGATCAAAGTAGCTGAACTAGCGAACAATTGCTAGGATTTAGATGCTTGCAACAAAAAGACGACAAACCAATGACCACACGAACAGCTAACAAGTAAAAAACCCTCAATAACATGGATTGATAAAGATAATTCTAGTGATAAAGGGACCTTGTTAGTGTAGACAAATGGCCCGATCTCAGATAGCTTGCAATACACCACAGCCGACAGGCAAGAAGAAATTAGAAAAGCAAGTGTAAACTCTATGGCCTCACAAAAACCAATGTCACTGTCTCCAGAACAATTGGTTAATTCAACCCACTGTTTGCATGAATTTACTCTCATGCAAAGCAAAAAGCACATGATGATATCTCAAACTTCCCCAAAGAGACTGACAAGAACCGCACATGAGAATGCAATAAATACAATTAACTATAGAAACAACTCACAAGTAGTCCCCTCCCCGCCTGAACGCAAAAGCAATTATCACTATTCTCTTATTATAAGATGTCGTGCTGCTCCTTATCCTACTTATGATCTGAACAAAGCAAGCATATTACCAATTTTTGCTGATATTCCCAACTTGGAAGACATTAGTTCAGTCGATATTGATCATATTGAATTCATTGATGAAAGAAACCTGTCAGTATCGAGATTATGGATCTGTTCCAGAGTGGTGCTCAATGCAATGGCTAGCCAAAGCAGAATTATTTGCTTTGGGATTTGAAATATTACAGGATGATCAAACATTGACTGCAACTTTCAATTTTCGTCTCCCGATTAAGAAAGTGCGCTCTAGATCTTATGAAACACTAAACCCTGCAAATGATTATTCCAATTCTCATGCCGCTAAGGACCAAACTGCCTGTTTATGTTGCAAAACAAACCCGTAACTAGAAACATGTACAGCATCTCAATTTGTGACCTTAGTAAGTTGCAATACAAGAGGCTTTATGCACTTGATGAGTAACTCGGAGTACAACCTGGAAAAATATGATATAGTTACTCTCCAAGAAACTTGGCTCACAGAAACCCCCTCGTGGAACAATTATAACATACTTCTGCATGCAGCCAAACAAGCCAATAAGGGAAGACACGTGTCCGGACTCTTAATCGCCACGAAAATGAGCTCTGGCTTAACAATTGATCCTTGGCCGACACCCAATCTAGTCTTGCAACTGGTCAAAGTAAAAATCCAGAATGTTAATATTGCCTTAATAAACATTTATTGGAATCTGGTTGGTATATCTGATGAACAGTTTTTTAAAGACATACATTTGTTATTTGACTTGATTAGCCTCGCCCCATCCATATCTCATACCATCCTTGCTGGAGATTTAAACTTACATTATTTACCTAAGACCTCAGCACATTTTGACACAAGGCTTACACTATGGAACAATGTTACAAAGACAAGAAATAAATGGCAAATGGTGCCTTACATGGGGATATTGCACCAAAAAATATGGACGAGAGGTCCGCTCAGTGCAATCGTTGATTACATCTACTTCGATCCAAGGCTCTTCACTCCAGCAGACCAATTCCAAATAATTCAAACCAGAGAAAGTGATCATGAAATACTAACTCTGAAATAGAAGATGCATGTACATTCGGAAAACCGCACCCACAACAAATTTCAAAGCATCTTAACCCTCAATAATGGGCAAAATAGGTTCCATTGGTTGGAAGGTTCATTAGGAAATTTTAATAGCTCACTGATAACTGCATTCAACAAATCGCTAAAACACTATGTGAATGAGGATTTTGAATATAGCTAATTATTACAACTTTATAGAAACTGTCCCATGAAAAATGGTAAAAGGAGATTTAAAACTACGCACATCTTTCATCCTCTAATAAAAGAAAGAAAAGCTTATTATCGGCATGAGAAGATACTTGCCTTGCTATTACCAGCGGATCATAGACAGCCCGCTCTCAAATCAGCAAAAAAACAAATACAGAAATTGGGCGCATGTGCGCAAAGCCGCTTTATTCCAAAATGATGATGAATTCATGTTAATTTTTTTTTATAACAGGAACTCGGCACAAACCTCGGCCTTAATAAATCAGGTAAACTATAACCCACAATTAGCAACCCAAGTTAACAGTGTATCTGAACAGCAATGGTTGATGCATTTTTCTAAACTATATGCCTCACCAGAAGCCACATTAAACAATCTCTGCTCACCTTTAACTGAATGCTTTCATCTACAGTTTTTCTAAGATGACATATCATATTTCTTAAACAAGGCCAGTCGCTCAAGGACTCCTGAGCCTGATGGACTTACTAACTTTATGCTCAAGCAGTTTCCGGAAGTTTGGACTCCAATTCTTTAAAATTTATTTTCATACATAATTCGGAAACAGATACCAAAATCTTGGCGCCATCCTAGAATTATTCCAGTGTTCAAGAAGGGCGATCGACGAGATCCATCAAATTACAGACCGATTGCCTTTCTTGACGCCCCCGGCAAGATCTTTGCCCGAATAATTCTTAGGGTCCTGAATGAATGGACTCTACATTCAAATAATCGCGATCCATTTCAAACAGGATTTGTGGCAGGCTTAAGTACCGCAATAAAACCAATCACTTTAAATGCAATAAAGGCACATTGTATTTCTCAGAGGCAACCATTGTTTCTAGCCTTCGTTGATTTTCGGACTGCGTTTGATTCCATAGATAGACAATTATTGAAAAAGAAGCTAAAAAAAAACCATTGTTAAACATCACTAATGACTCTAATTGACTTTCTACACTAGTCTACCTCCATGCAAGTGAGGATGACATTAGATGGGCTCTTGACTGCCTCTTTTCCAACATATAGAGGCCTCAAGAAAGGGTGCATACTGGCCCTCCACCCTTTTGAATTTTTTTATGCTGGACTTGAAGGATGAATTTTACATCTGACGCCCCCAAGCTAGGCTCACAACAGATCCCGGGTTCCATGTGTTAATAAGGCGGCAAAAGTGGCCGTAAAACCAAAATATTGCGGCAAAAAGGCTTTAGTTTTGCCGCCGCAATCCATGTAAAGGATGCGGGGGACACCCCTGCAAACCCCAGACCCATTATACTATTTAAGGGGAGCGGGGGACACCCCTGCATCCCCGCCCCTCCTTAAATGGTGTAATGGGGTACACCTTTAACCGGTCAAACCACAGAATTATTGCTGCAATTTTATCACTGCATACCCAGATCCCGTGGTTACTCTATGCTGACGACCTTGTGCTATTATCGAAAACACCAAGAGGTCTCCAGAGATTATTAGATGGATTGGGCTCTTACGCAGACAGCAATCCTATGACAATCAGCCTATAAAAAAACACAAATAATGCAATGTGTAAAGGAAGCAGCCCGGAAATAATAATAAAAAAAAAACTTTACCTGGACGCTACAAGGCATCAAGCTTGTGGCAGTGAAGCAGTACAAATATTTAGGCATTAACATAAACGATCAACCTAATGATGATTTATATTTGGCCAGTATTGATTGTAAACTCACCATGGTTAGCTCGCAAGCTAAGGCCTTATTATATAAACTTGGTAAATTCACATGCAGCCCAGTGATGTTATATTACAACCAAAAAGCAGGGCCCATCTTAACATATGACTCTGAAACAAAACAAATTCGAGATCAATCATTTTGGGACAGAATACAGGGCAAATTCTAGCGAAAAGTCCTTACTGTGGCCCAATGCCTACCAATATCTATGATGCGCTTTGAATTGGGTGCACTCTCACTCTTTGTAACATACACGTGGAAATGATGCTGCTTGCTAAGGAAATGTCTATTAGCAAATAAATCAAACAATCTTTTGTCCATTCTAGCAACTTATCTTTTGACATCTAACCATGCATTTCCATTGAAATTGAGACATTTTACTTTGAATATCCTATCTGATGCTGAGGTTTCGATTTAACTTCTGTTAATGTAACACTTATGTAGATTACAACTGTAATCTATTTGGTAATAAAATGGTCTGCATTATGGCTGAATATTTGACTAAATGCCCCTCACCTCAATTTAGAAACCAATACTTGAGGTTTAGATTTAATCTATGGCGTACAAGGGACATATTGGCATTATCAATAAGGATGAAAATATTTGCCGATTTTGTAAAAATGAAGAACAAAAAAACTTTGCAGCATCTGGTGTTTGAGTGTGCACATCTATCACAGACATAATTTTTATTTTAAACGGCTGTTTCATGATTTCAAAATTATGTCATCCAGTGAATTATGGCAATACATATTCTGTACAAATTTAGAGTCAGAATAGCTACTATCAAATTCTTAGAAGCCCTTGAATTAAATGAGCACGACAAAGTGAACAAGATGCAGAATGGTCCATAATTAAAATAATGATCAAAATCTTTGCATCAGGATTGTTGTTAAGAATAATGGTTGTGTATGTTCTTAAATGCTGTCACTTACGGGTATGTAATTTTGATAACATTTTCTGTGTACAAACATGACATGTTCAATGACTGAAAACTGCAAGATACTAGAAACTTTTCTCTTGTGTATTTCATTTGGCAAATTGCCTTTGTATTATATTGCAAGTGAAATTTTATACGGTTGTAGAGAAACCCTTTTAGCGTATTTTATCATGTGTATAACTGCAGCAAGTTTTTAAATGTCCTATTGAAATTCTGAAAGGTCTATAACATGTTGTGTTTATATGAGTGTGTAAAAAAAAAAAAAAAAATATGCATTTTAAGATTTTGCAAAATTTTATGTGTAACAAAATTTTATGTGTAGTTAAAATTGAAAGGTTGAATTACCATCAGCCAAAACAATTTAAAAAAAAAAATAGTTGTAACAGTGGGAAATCGTGCCCTTTCAAGGCCATGGTGGCCAATGATATAAGACCCAATTCCAACCGGATAATTTCGAAGGGAACACTAGGCCCCCTACCGCATCAATCTACGCCAAAATGTGCCCTCCAATGTATTTAGCCAAGAAAGATCTTGTATAAATATTGCTTCCAGACCATAAAGCACAGAGGCACAAAACCTCTGCTTGTAGAGAGTGAGAATCCCCGTAGACTGTAACCCGAAGCAGCTGTCACACATTTGTAGATCATATGGTATGGTAATGAGAGAGATGGGGGGGGGGGTCCCAGGGCTTGAGGCCAAGGATAAGTCTTGCAGTTCTGTTCTGGATGAGTTGCTGAGGGTGCAGTGCCGAGGCAGGGAGGTTGAGAAAGATTGTTGCAGTAGTCAAGCCTTGAGAGAACCAAGGCTCTGGAGACAGTGAGCCTCTGGGGGAATGTGAGAAAAGAAAGAGTACCTCTGAGGTGGTGCAGTTGGTAGTTGTACTTTTTAGAGATGTCTGAAATGTGAGTAGAGAAGGAGAGTGGAGTCACAGATGACCCTAAGGATTTTTGCTTCGCATGTAGGTGCAGGCGAAGGGCCAATTGAGGACGGCCAGATTGAGAGTGGGAAAGCGGGAGCAGGATATTCATCATGGCACCTGCATTTTGCTTTTTTGCTGCAATGGGGGCTGTATGATCAACCTGGGTTGTTCAATCCAGACCCAGATATTTATATCATGAAACCTATTCAATATGATTTCCATTTATAATCATATTAGGTATGGATGCCTGATTGTGTTTAAAGGGCATTCATTTGGTCTTCTCATAATTGATGTTAAGATCATGATCATTAGCAAATCTTTTCAGCTCCATCATTGTTCTTTTAAGGCCTGCAAAGGTAGGATCCTTTAGGGCTAAATGATCTGCATATGAGAGACATGCAACTTTCTCTCCCGCTATTTTAGGAGGGCAGATATTTACTTGCGCCAGGTATGCCAGTAAATTGGCAATATACATGTGAAAGAGCAAAGGGGACAATGCACACCCTTGCTTCACCCGTTGTCCAGTTTTAAAAGGGGTGGACACTAAGCCCCTACTGTCATCTGGCCCATTGTGTTCTCATATAGTCCCCGAACCTAAGCCTAACCCTTCCATTTTGACCCATAGTTTGTTTCTGCTTACTGTGTCAAAGCCTGCCCGAAAATATATCATGCCCACATGTAGGCTCGGTTGACCCTTAATCTTGGCCGTCTTGGTTAATGAATCTAGCAGCCAAAGACAATGCGATGTGCCTGATCCAGCCCTGAAACCTATTTGAAACTTACTCAGCAAGTTAATTGAATTTGACTATTTTACAAGTCTATCAAGTAGTAAGGAGGCAAGCATTTTCACTGTTGCGTCCGGCATGGCTAATGGCCTATAATTCTCTGGGCTGGTTCTAGATCCCCTCTTATATATCAATACCAGTATAGATTGATACCAGGAGGCTGGGATTAACCCTTCCTCACTTACTTTTGTGAAAAGGGTAATTAATAGCTCTCCTCAAAAATACAGAGCGTTCATTACTATAACATTGGGGAGGCCATTAGGGCCAGGTGCTCTAGATTCCTTGAGGGTACCAATTTTAGATTCAATCTCTGCCCGATCAAAGGGAATATTGAACCTACCCCCAGGACTTGCCTGTTCTCCTGCGGCTGTATCTGGCTCATTAAAGGTGTCGCTGGTATACCGCGCCCACTTTTGTTCTCCGAAGCCACACACTACCTGTGACGCCTGATTAGAATTAAAAGTGCTCAATAACTTCCACATCTTGCGTGTATCCTTAATCTTGGCTACAGCAACAAGGTGCTGCCAATGGGTGTTTCTGGCCGAGGCCAGCCAATCTTTCACCCATCTACGGTATCTCTTCTTGCCAATTCGCGATGCAGCCATCGCCTCTTGAATGTTAATCGCTCTTTTCTTAATCGTACATAGTTCGTCTCTTATGCACTTTTTGGCTTCACAAATAGTTTTATCATAGTGGTATTTCTTAGTCGAGTAGCTTAATAAAGTATAATAGCCTTTTTGTACTTCCAGAGTAGACATGCATTCTTTAATCAAAGCCTCAATACCATCAGCAGTTAGAAGATCCACTTGGGCCAGAAGACTTTCAGAATTAGTGATGAAGAAAAATGTGGGCTTTTTCAATACTTCTGGTAACAAACTGTGCTGGACTGATAGAAGTATTAATTCTCAACTCTCCCACTTGTTTTCCGTACTTATTATAAATAGAGCCTTCAATATGCAAGCTAAGAATAGCATGATCACTATACCTCGTATCCTTAATATCAAGCCTTCTAACGGATTGTAGGGCTGCAAAATTGCAGAAAGAGTAATGAAGCATCAAGGTTTTAACCTCGGATCTCCAGGTACTTTTCCCTGGTACATCGCCCACTACACGTCTGTTAAGCATATAACACTCCCAGTCAAATTATGTTTTTGCCCTTCTCAGACTTTGCTTGTGTGTTTATTCCAGACTTACTATTAACAAAATCTATTTCTGCGATGTCATAGTCACAGATGGCAGCGGGCATTAAAATAGCCCCTGATAAAGATGTAATCTTGTTCCGCTAAATTGTTAATATTGCAAATCATTTCAGTCACTGCTTCAAGTGATATCTGTTCTACCCGACCCTGGATGGTTGTAGATAATTTACTGACTGTGAGAATGGATGAATTTTCAACTCTAAGTAATATTCTTTCAGCCTTTAAGTGATTTTTTTTAAAAACATTTTTTTTTATGCCAACAATGAGACCCCCGTAAGGGCGGCCTCTCTGCCCTTTATTTGCCATTTTTTGAAATATATCCACAATCAGCTCGGAAAGCAGCCAACATTCTTGCAGAAGGAAGATGTTCCTATGCAATAATAATTTTAAAGACACTCCAGCCTTCAGTATATGGGTGAATCCTCAGATATTCCAAGCGGTGATCGCCCAGAATCAGTCTCCAACTATTGTAGAACATTCATTATTTTGAATAAGCCAGTTTAAAATATCCAATATGTTGCCTTATAAGGAACTATTGCCATGGTTGCTTCCAACCTTTTTACTGGTTATGCTCAAAGTTTCATGCAAAGTCCTCATGTCGTGTGCTTTGCTTTGCTTGGGTACGTTGGGCTTCTCAATTGCATCAAGTTCATAGCCCTATTCAGCATATCTGTCTTTATAATATCTGAGCATTTGTGCAGTTTCAAAATCCTTAGTGTCTAAAATCCTTAGTGCTAGAAGTCCAGGAAAGAAAATCATATTAATATGGGAATTCGTTTTATTTTTCTCTGTGATAGATTTTTGATTGTAACCACCAAGGGAAGTTCTGTGGAGACTGCCTCGAGAGTGTTATCTGAGACAATGTTCTGCCTGGAAGCTGATGTAGTTGATTGTTTATCATATGAGGCTACGGTTGTGCTGTACAGGTTTTGGGCTGTTGAGGAATCGAAGCCACCAGAGAGCTGGTATTACAAACTAGTTCAGCATTCACATCCGGTTGGCATCTGTCATTAAGCACCCAGCTTGTTTATATACCTTTAGGCTTGACAACCTTCTTGCCCTTTCTGTTTGTCTTAAAAGAGTTCTTTTTTAACTGCGACCACCAGCAGCTTGATGCTGAGATGCTTGTGATTTCCGCTGCTCAGTGCCGCACTTGTAGAAGGAGATTTTGCCATTGTATTTTCTCAAGCTGTTTAGGTGTTGGGTAGATTGTGAAGGTTTCACTGGCCAGTTCAACCGAGTCATCAACTTTTGCTGGTGTGAGATCTGTGTCTTCAATACGGACTACCTCAGCAATTGAGCCCTCAATCTGCTGGTTCAAAATGTTGGAGGCAGATAATAGCGCAGCTTCAATAAGATCGTCCAGATCTTGCCATCATCAGCTTTAGTAGACTTATCACTTGCTAAAACTGTGACCTCTTATAATATTTTGCCACACATTTTCAGTAAAACTTTCATGGCAAATTGTAATATGGACAGTTGGGCTTGTGTCTCATTCTGTTGCTGTGACTGATCTGCAACAGAACTCGGCGATGCACCATCTAACTCCAGAGGACACTGATTAGGAGAGGCGGAAAGTCTATTCGCATTTTCAGATACTTCATTGTGTTCATCGTCTGGCATGTTGGGTCTGGTTAAGTCGGTATCAAGAGCTTCCAGCGCCGTCTATGCTAGTTGTGGTAGCGCTGGTTGTATTTCAGGTGTAAGAGTCTTGAAGTGTGTAGCACAAAGCCACGAGTGAGTTATTGTTGTCCATCGCAGAAAAAGAGAGGTCAGAATGGTTTGAGTCATTCTCCACTGCATCACTTTACAGACACCGCAGTCTCGCATAGAGAAATTGGGGGGTGGCCTATAGATTCAGGAAGAAAGATCGTACCAGGCCCACTTTCCTTAGTTTGCTTTCTTCAGGGCGAACTAGTCGCTTTTTGGTAATATTACCCCCGTACTTCCTCTAGCACATTCACGAGCTCCATTGTCTAACTCCAACAAATCTACCTCGGGGGGTGGGGGGCGGGTGGTGGTTCAATCTGACCCCCATTATTATTGCCTGCAAAATATATCACATCTAAATATCTCGTGGCGTGTGCACTGCACTGTTACTGCCAAATAGGACACTCGTACAAACCACGTAGAAAGAAATTGACACAAGAATGAAACGCACAAGTCAAAACAGTTATGACAAAGGAATACATTTATTCATGCTTCAACAAGGCATGCTAAAAGACACTACTAGCAAAACCGAATTTGCATCCTTTTCTGCATGGGTTCTAACTATAATGCAATACAATCTACAATTGCCAGCTCTTCTGGTTTCTATGCATAGCAACTTAATACCATTCTACATGCATTGTCAGCTAAAATCCCTTTTCTCCACATCGAAATCCCTCTCTGTGCAAAGCAAGTCACTCCCTGCCACCCATCTTTCTGTCTGTCTGCCTTCTGCGAACAAGCCAAGGTCTGCATTCTTTCTGCTAGGCCAAAAGCTACAGCCTTATCTGTCTGCCTGCCAGCCTTTGTTTACATTACAATCCTTTTTGCGCACAGTGGAGCTGCTTCTCTGTGTGTGTCTTCAGAATGGCTTCAGAGCCTGTTTCATCCATTCTCTCTGTAGTACCTAGCACTATTTCACTCAGCCTAAGCGCTACTTAATGGACTCAATGCATATTTCTAAGTGCACACACATGCGTGTCTAAATGCATTCATCACAACATGTGTCTAAGTAAGTCTAAGCAAGGCCTCTTCATATGACAGCCTATTTCTCTAGCATAATGCATACAAAATGTAGCATTCAAATGCAACTTAGCATATGTGGATATAATGGGTGTATCTTTATCTGAATATGTCTGATGACAACCTACCAGTAGGCTCATATATATTTCCCGTCCAACACCATAAGCACACTGAGACTTTGGCTATGGGGCGTTTTTCCTAAGATTATAGTTGTTGGTCTTCGGGCGTTAATTTACCCGGCATTTTAATTACAAAAAAAGGTGGCGCCCCTCGTAAGCCTATCTTAATATTTAACAATCAGGAACTCCGTCAAGCACAAATCGATCGCAGTAGTTAAAAACAAGAGTTCTCAAAGTGTCGATTTTTTTTTTCTTTTTAAATGTAAAAAAGGCACAAGCTTCCTTGCACATTAAAATAGTCAGATACAAAAGCTCATAATTAAGGATTTTGAATTCAATGTTTACATCCCCAGGGTCGGCGCTAAATGAGATGCAGCACATCGCAGGTGACAAAACGAACCATTCCTGTATTCTGCAGCCGTTAAAATAACAATTCACAAGTAGCTCCACACAAGTTTTTCAGTGGCAGGCTATGGGACACTATTGATCAGTTCCTTGGTGTGACCACACTCCTGCACACTTTCCCACTGTGGAACTGTGTGTTCAGATTAGAGCAGAAATTGCATCTGTATTTCCACACGAGGCTGTATTCCTGTTCAGTCGGGTAGAGATGTACGCCTCCCACAACACGCCAGCACTGTCTGCATTGACAGTCAAATCGATCCAACTCCGCTCTGCGGTTGGACTGGGTTTTTAAGCCCCAGCTTCTTTCCTTCTGTAGCAGGGTAGACAGGAAAAAATCACTACTGACTGTCTATATTGACTGACTGAGACTAAATAGCCCACCAACACACCTACATTTATTAACAATGCAGTCATTAAGGAGGGGGCGCAACATCAATTCAATTTTTACTGAATACTGCTATCTTAAATTCCATTTAGTCTGGAAAAAGATGCAGTATGATCTATAATTCCCAAGTATTGTTGGTGTGACTTAATTACATTATTTGGTGTTTTATAATGTGCCACAAGCATACAGAACACTTCAGGGGGCATAGTGGGTGATGGGAGAGTAGGAACAAAGGAGGGCAGCTTCAGAGTCTTAAGTTCTCGGGTTTGGCCTTAAGGCAAACTAAAGCAAAATATAAGAAAGGCCTTAAAAGTGCTGTTTGTGCAACTCGTTCCCACCTTAAGGCAATACATCAATTTATAGCTATTGATCGGGGGAAGAGGCCAATTCATGAGCATTGGGTTAAGTGCAGGAGAGCAGCTGGATAAAGGCATAGTCCATGTTAATTCATGGGAGAAATTCTCTTTGAAAACAAAGATTTATAAAGCTTTGCTGAACCTCTGGTGCGTCAGTTCAAGTCTTAAATATAGTGGGAGTGAGTTCCAGATCTCCCGGGCAGTTTGTATTTAGGAGGGTGGAGTCTGTTTGCAATACCGGAGTGCTGCTATCCCTGGGGATGGAAGGGTACTTTTAAAAAACCGACTCGATGTGTAGCTTGGATCCGAATTCCAGACCGCTTTCTTGTGATAGAAATATCCAGGTCCAAGCACATACTGTTGCAGTTGTTTATACATTTGCAGTCTCAAATACAATTGATAGCGAATTGGTCTTTGGTTGACAGTGTTTTTATTTTGATAAAGGTAATTTGGGTGCTGCTTGGTGGTGACTAGTAACGCTCAGACTGCCGAGTGTGTCGCAATTTATGAAGAACAGAATTTTCAAGTCACCTTCTAGCGCACCTAAAGTTAACGCTAACTATAGGTTAAATGATGTTCCAAAAATCATCTTTGTTGTATCATGAGGCTTTTTTATTCCAAAAATGATCCTCCAAAAATTGTTCTTAAATAGTAGTGCCCTCTACACGTGTTTCAGCAAATTTGTTGGCTCATCAGGAGGGATTTATAACAGAAAATTCAATTCAAATTCATTGATTAGATATAAACATGCCTAATGATTAAATATTTGCATTCATCTAGAAAGCTTAGATTCCAAATTAGTTTGAAATTGGAGTGGTCTTGGTAACGTGTCTTTGGGGTTTCCCCTGTGCTGTTTTACCCCAATGGGAGTTTCTTTAAAGTCTTTCTATTGAGACTTGAGAGCTTCTGAAAATCGTCTTCTTTTCTTGTTTCTGCGCTAGAAGGTGACTTGAAAATTCTGTTCTTCATATACTGTTGCAGTTGTCTGGTCAGAATTGTCTGTTTCTGTAGTTATTTTAGCACTAGTAGGACACTCCTTAGCATTTGGGACAGGGTGTGGCATCTACTGGATACTATTATCTGTTGGAAGAAGGATATGTGTTGGCCGAAAATGACTCCAAGGTTGGAGCTTTTATGTAAGGCCTTGGTTAGCTGTTTACAGAGTGCATCTCCAGATTGTTTACGACTATGCCTCCCATGATCCCTCATCATGGACTATGGTGGCTCAAGCTGATCAGAGTTGTAGTCCAAAAAGCCTGTGGAGCCAAGGTTGCAGATTGCGTGCCTAGGTCAGGAGGCCAAAGTTTAGGGATTACTGATTCTTGGGCTCAGATGCACATGAGGATTTTGATTTTAGCTGGTTTCATGGCAACAGCGTATAATAATGGTCTGGAAATCCACAGTTTAAGCGGAAATGGTATGCTGAGAAATCCCAGATTCAATAACGGAAATATTCAAGGTAAATGGCAAAACCTACTTTATTAAAAACCAGGACAGCATTAAAGCAAAATAGTTTTGGCACTTTCAACTCTTCTCGAGAATGACAATATTTTAAAAACAAAAAATGTCACCATTGACGTCACATCAGTCTTGTTTACAAAATCCTACGGGGTACAGGATAGGTTAAGGGAATTGTATACATATGGAAGCTATAAGGCTTAGTCTTTATTTATTTTTTTTATTTTGCATTTTTTTTTAAATTTTATATTTATTGGTTTTACAAATAACAGAAAAATGCAAACATTGCTCAAACACAGTTGTACATCCCTCAGGAGGGCAAGTCGGGCACGAGATGCAAATCAGAACAAGATGTCAATAGTCTCATTGACGTCCGACAGTCCCAGTTACCTGAGTATGTTTCGTTGGCTGTTTGCCATACTTTCCCCCCACCCTCCCCCCGCCCCCACTTGGTTTATTGTACATCACAAATACAATCATCAAACATTATTATCGGTATCGTGCAGTTGGCACAGGGCTAAGCATTGCAAGATGTTAGCGGTCGGGCTTAGGTGGCTCGTTTTTTGTATTTTGTATTGTCCTTTGGACGTGGCATCATTCGGTCGGGTTCTGAGGCTCCTCTGATTGGGAGGCAATAGGGGGTGAGATATACGTGTTCTTGAAGTCCATCCATAGGGTTTCACATTTCGCAGATTTATTGTGCAAGGAGGCGGTGATCGTTTCCATCACATAGATATTTGTAGCAATTTTGATCCACTCGGCCTTCCCTGGGATCAGGTGGGACTTCCATTTGGTCGCTATGAGAGCTCTTGCCGCCAACAACAGCTGGGGGCCAGGCCTTTCACCCGGAGCCACTCTTCCTCATCTCTTTCAAGGTCAAACAAAACCAGGTGTGGGTCGGGTTCCCTGTGTATATCATCTATTTCCTTAATCCATCCCAAAACCTCAGTCCAGAACACCTTGATGTGCGGGCAGCTCCACCACATGTGCCAGTAGTTGGCATTTTCCCCACACCTCCTCCAGCATTTCGGGCTCATGGATTGGGACATTTTAGAGAGGCGTAGTGGGTCATAATGCCATCTATGTAGGAGCTTTATTGCATGGAGTTTGTACTGGCTGGAGATGGAGGATTTGGGTGCGGCTTTGCACATCAGGTCCCAGTGGTCGGGGAGTATCTCTTCACCTAAGTCTTTTTCCCATCTAGCTTTGAGGGGTTCCGTGTTGCCACCTTCTGCTGCTAGGAGTGTTTGGTACATTACGGATATGAGGCCTTTCATCTCTGATCTGGAGTCCAGAAGTTTCTCAAAGGCGGTGAGGTCTCTTCTCAATTTCACTCTCCATTCAGGTTTTGTCAACACCCCTTTTAGCTGGATAAAGTGAAATGTTGATAAGGTACCTATCCCCAGCGCCGTTGTCAGGTCCGGTAGTGTAATGAACGAGTCTTTTCTCTGAAGTTGTCCTACCCTTTCAAGGCCCGCTTCATACCATGACTGGAATCGTTCCAGGTTCGGAATATGGTCATTTATGCCAGGAGACCATAGGTGACTGAGCGGGGATGGCCAGGTGGTGACTTCTCGCATCTCTTTCCCAGTGCGCCATATGCTCCATATAGTAATCAATATTGGGTGTTGTCTGATTTTCCTCTGCACCCGTTGGTATGGGGACCAAAGCCATTCTGCCACTGTGGCAGGGGACATATAGTGGTTATCCATCTGGACCCATTGCAGGTGTTTGTGGTCCCTAAGGTGTGGGATTAGGACGCGCAACTGGGCAGCTTTATAGTAATTCCTTAAGTCAGGAAGACCCACCCCTCCTTTTTCTGTGGGGAGAATGAGCGTGTTGTATGAGATCCTCGGTCTCTTCCCCTGCCAGATGAACCGCAGCATGGTCTTCCGGACCTCGACAAAGAATTGTTTGTGTATCACGATCGGCAGCATCTGGAAGGGGTATAGAAAGCGAGGGAGGCACACCATCTTAACGGCATTAATACGCCCCAGCCATGAGATCGTCAGTTTACTCCATTTCTCGAGGTCTCTTTCAAAGCTTCGGAGAAGCGGGGGGAAGTTGGCCTCGTAGAGGTCATCTAGGGTTCTAGTAATCTTTATACCTAGGTATTGTAATGTCACGTGTTCTATTTCGAGCCCAAGGGAGAGGAACTTTGCTTCATTTTCAACCGGGGTGCCTTGGAGGGGGAAGAGGATGGACTTAGACATATTTACTTTGAATCCGGAGAACCTACCATATTCTTCTATTAGGGCTAAGGCATGAGGGATTGAGGTCATAGGTCTGGTTAGATGAAGGAGGATGTCATCAGCGTATAACGCTGCTTTGTATTCAGTCTCTCCCAACCGTATTCCCTCTATTCGGGGGTCGTCTCTGAGCTTTTGTGCCAGAGGTTCCAGGGAAAGTGCGAACAGGATCGCTGAAAGCGGGCATCCCTGTCTGGTTCCCCTTTGCAATTCGAACCACCTGGAGTATTCTCCATTAACGAAGACTGACGCTTTGGGAGAGGCATATAGTGCTCGTATCCCATCACAGAGTTTGGGGCCTATTCCTACTTTCTGGAGGACTGCACTCAGGAAGTCCCATTCCACTCTGTCGAAAGCCTTCTCGGCGTCAATCGAAAGGAGGGCCGGGTCGTCTGGAAGACTGTGTCCGGCGTGGACAAGGTGCAGAGTCTTACGCATGGTGTCAGCGCCCTGCCTGCCAAGAATGAATCCGACCTGGTCGGAATGGACTAGTTTGGGCATTAAGGTTTCTAGTCTGGCGGCCAATATCCTGGCATAGATCTTCGCGTCCAGATTGAGGAGGGAAATGGGGCGATACGATCCACACAATTTGGGGTCTCTACCTTCTTTAGGGATGACAGATATGAGGGCTTTCTTAAAGGAATCTGGGGCGGTCCCAGAGCTCACTATCTCGTTAAAGAGCTCCGTGAGGAATGGTGACAATTGGTCGGCGAAGGTCTTATAGAAACCGGCCGTGTAGCCATCTTCGCCCGGCGACTTTCCTAGTTTAAGTCGTTTGATTGCATCTCTCGTTTCGCTTTCAGTTATGGGACTATCAAGGAGTTCGGCTTCCGTTTGCGTTACTGTAGGGATGGTAATTGGGGACAGATAGGACGCTATGTCAGAATGGGCCGATAGCAGCTCGGAGGTATAAAGATTTTCGTAGAAGGTGGCAAAACGCTCGGGTATTGAGCAGGGTAGGTGAGTCGTGGGGCTAGTGGACTCTGATATCTCCTTAACCTTGCGTTCCTCTCTCCGTTCTCTGAGCCTGGTAGCTAAGAGTGCATCGGCCTTGTCACCTTTTTCATAGTATGTCTGTTTCAGAAATTGCAATTTCCGCACCACCTGGCCATGTTCCACCAGTCGTAGTTCTTCCCTTTTGCGGTGGGCCATGTCCAGTTTGGCGGAGTCTATTTCTGTTTCATCTCTCAATTCGCTCTCCAGCTGGTGTATTTCACTGCGTAGCTTGTTTTCGACAATCCTCCGCTCTCTCTTTTTAGAGGAGCCCTCGCGTATTAGCACGCCTCTCCACGTAGCCTTCCCAGCTTCCCAGATCACTTGTTTGGAGACCTCTCCATTGTCATTTGTCCTGAAATATTCTTCAATTTCGGTCTCCATTTCTCCTCTGAACACCACATCAGTCCAAAGGGACTCGTTGCAGCGCCAAGATCCTCCGGCGACAGGCAGGTCAGCCCAATCTACGTCAGCCAGTACCATATCGTGGTCTGTCCACGTAATCGGGACTATATTGGAGTGGCTTGTGGACTTCGCAAGATCAGACGAGAGGAATATATAGTCTATGCGCGTGAATGTGCCATGAGGGTTCGAGTAGAAAGTGAAGCCCTTTTCGTCATGGTGCTGCGTTCTCCCTACATCACGTAGGTCGTACAGCTCCATCAGGGCTGCGAATTCGGTGCGGGCCCCTCTGTGCTGGTTCCGCGTATCGGGGTTACCTGGTCTCCAGTCTACAGATGGGTCCATCCACTGGTTGAAGTCACCTCCTAACACGAGATGGCCTGCAGTTTCCAGCACTATTTTGGGAATCGTTTTCCTGAGGAATGCGGTCTGTCCGGTATTGGGTGAATACACTGTGGCAATCGTGACCTGAATCCTTGCAATTTTCCCCACAATCAAGAGGGCTCGTCCGCTCACGTCAGACCAGGACTTCTCTAACTCAAACCCAACTCCTTTTTTAATGAGGATTCCAACTCCTCCTTTTCTAAGCGGGCCAGAGCCCCAAAATTCCGTGCCTCCCCTTGTCCCCAGAACTGTCCGCTCCTCACCCCTCGCAAATTTCGTCTCCTGAATGAGGAGAATGTCTATGCCAAACCTTCGGAATTCTCTATTTACCAGCGACCTCTTGGTAGGAGAGTTCAGACCCTTCACATTGATTGACCCAATTCTGAGAAGACCCTTGCCCTTGACCTTCTCATGTGATGCCATTGATGGTTTGTAGACTGGAATCCTTCGCCACCAGAGTCCGGAAAGACCTGCTGGTGCCCTGTGTCATCACGCATGCGACAACCTGAAGCGAGTGCAGTGATATTTGTACATTTCCCAAGTGTTCGTTACCTCTCTCCCCTTCTCTCGTGTCCCACCATGGTTGGTGGCGTTCGTTTGAGCGTAGGAACAGGGTATGCTGCGTCGGCAGCTGTTGACGGCGTCCGGAACGGACTAGGTGGAAACGTATGGTCCGTTGGCGGACCATCAGTGGGGATCGTCATCCCACGGTCCCATTCAGGTTTCTCATCGCTACTTAAGGGTGAGCCCCCATCTCCTTCCCCCCCCCCAAACATTTTACAGTTTCAACAACAGTGACAAAAAGCAAGAGAGAAATTTCAACGTTACGTGTGGTGCACTGGTCTCTCCGCGGAAGTTCGCATCACTTTTCGGTCCAGAGGGATGCCCCGCCAGCGGCGGCATCCATTCGGCGGGGTCCGCCATGTGACGATCTCCGCGGGAGACAGCGTTGCTTACTGTGGCTATGGCTGTGGTCGGTTCAAATTTCGCCTGGGTCCCTTGGCTCAGGCCTGCTCTGGTGTGTTGTTGGGACGCCTATATTTTCTTGATCCCTTTACCCTCTTGCGCCTAGGGCCCTGGAGTTCCCACTGCGTTCTCGGGCGTTCGCCGTCGTCATCCTCTTTGCTTCCCTTATTCACTTCAAGGAGATCGGCGATACAATCTTTGATTTCTTCTTCGGAGCGTAGGGTCAATCTCCTGCTGCCATGTTCGAAGGTAAGCGAGAAAGGATATCCCCATCTGTACCTTATGTTTTGGTCTTTCAGCCATTTCGTCAGGGGGCTGCAGAGGCGTCGCAGGGCCAACGTCAGCGAAGACAAGTCTTGGAAGATGGTGATTTGCGCGCCTCCCATCGTGAGCAGGCCACCAGACCTGGCTTTTTCAAGAATTCTGGCTTTGTCTTGGTATCGGTGGAATTTGGCCAGTACAGAGCGTGGGCCACCGGGCGGTCCTCCAGCTCTGTGTATGCGCTCCGTCTTAGGTTCATCGATGTCTTCATCAGCTGTTAGTATTTTGATAATGTCGTGAATGGTGTCTCCGAGGTCTTTCTCAGTTTCACCATCCCGTTCCGGAATGCCGAAGAAGCGAAGGTTATTTCTCCTTTCCCTGTTTTCTAGATCATCCATCTTAAGCCTTGCCTCGACCTCCCTTCTTTCGATGTTGCGGATTCGTACATCCATCTGAGTTTCAAGGGTGCCAATTGAGGTCTGATTATTCTCCACGCTTTCCAATCGTTCCTCGAAGCTGTCCATTCTCTGGGTGATTTTGTCGATTTTGCCGCCAAGGTTGGCACCCATGTTTTTTATTTCGGACAATAGGGTGGCAATGTCTCCTTTGGTGGCCGCAGCACCTGCCTCCGTTGAGTCCGTGGCCATGGTATCTATGGTCCAAGAGGGTGCGGGGGATGATCCGTAGGCAAATTTGGCCAGTTTGTGGCGCGGGTCCATGCGCCGACTTCCGGTTTAGAGGAGGCACACGCCCCTGGATAGGGGGCCCTACCCTCTGGGAGGATGCACAGGTGGAAGGCTCAGTGGTGTTGTTTGTTCTCGGCACTTCGTGTGATGTGGGGGGTCACGGGGTAGGGTATTACTGCTATGCTCACCCAGAATTGGGGTCGCTTGTGCGTTCCAGGCGGTCTCTGTTGAGGCCTTCCCTGCCGGATTACTGGGAGTCCGCTGCACGTAGAGCGCGATGTTTAGGCGGTGTTTGGTGTCCCCAACGCAGGATTCACATGGTCCAGAAGCGTATCTAGGCGGGGGTTGCTCCGTATGTAGTGCTGGGCTAGCGGTTTACCCCTGTCTCTTCAGTGTGGCATTTGGCGCAGGGGGCGTATGGCTGGGCAGTCAGCAGTTATGGGCAATGATCATGTAAAGATCAGTCCTTTACACAGACTGTTATGGGTTGTGTCCTTCCTGGGTGTGGTGTCTCGCGGGCTTCCAGCCTCCGGGGGGGTCATCCGCACCTCAGCAGCAAAGAAGGAGGGTCTGGGGCCGTGTGCCGTGGTTCGGGGTTCACTGCCGGGATCTGGCGTAGCCCGGTGCGTAGAAACACCTCACTACCCCCGGTGGCGCCGGGGGCAGCAGCACCAGAACGGGGGGTCCGGGTCCAGCAGGCAGCAGCTGCAGAGGTCGGCGCCCTGCCTTCTCAAAAGCGTGCCCAGGAGCGTGTCCAGTCCCGGGGCACAACTCCCCGCACGCACCTCCAGCAGTGAGGAAGGTGCGCGTGTCATGCGGTGCCGCCGGGGCGCGGGCGCCGGCGCCGCGGAGTTTCACGGTGGGGGTCCTCACTTACCCCGTGCTCATGTGCCGGTCCTGGGGGGTGTCACCTTACTGCGATCCCGCGGCTGGCCTTTTCCATAGGCCTGGGGTGCGAACCGTCGCCGGGAGAGAGGCCTGTCTCAGAGGCCGTCGCGTTCGAGACTCCTGTTGCGCAGCTGGCGGGCGCTCCTGGAAACACCCCGTTCTCGCTGAAAACGGGCCCGATTTTCGTCGGGTTTCGTCTCCGCGGCGGGGGGGTCTCCTTAGACCACGGGATTTCTCACTTTCGGAGTGGGGGGGGTCCGTTAGCGGGGGCTCATACCGCTATTTTGGGACCATGGGGGCGGTGCTCACACGGAGAGGACGTTCATCCGTGCGCCCCCTGGTGGCCAGCTTATTTTGCATTTTTAAAGCGCTCACACAGTCCGGGGCCATCGAGGCACTGTTAGAGGTATATTTTTTTTTTGTTTTGTCTTAGATGCGTATTTATAATGCGCTTATTAACCAGAGGTTTCTAAGCGCGGACACGGGGATCGAACCTGTGTTGCTTTGTGTTGTCTTGTTTCCAAGGCGAGCACATTGCCGCTGAACTATCCTCCTGGGATATTGGTTATACTCTTATCCGGGGGATGCACCTGAGAACAACCAGACTACTTTTATACCATCCCTTATTCCTAGGCCATGAGCCGAAGAAGCCCCTTTGTAGATGGCCCTGCATGGTGCCATACGTCTGGGAATATGTGAGGAGTGAATGCAGGTGTTTATCTATGTCTGGGGCTAATGAATGGACCCTGTTCTTGAATTATGGGTGTGTGTGTTAGAGGACCATGTCGTGAATTATTCCACCCTGTATTTATTGGAATTTGAACTAATATGAACGCAGGTTTTATTACTTTTCTAACCACTAGGGACTTGGTTGATCCTCTGCTTGTATAGTTCTAGTTTATAATTGGTCGACGCCTGCCATTCAAAGGCTGGTTGTTCTTCAATGAATCTAAGAGAAATATGTCTTGCTTAATTGTTCTTATGTTCTTCTTCTGGACTATCCAAGTCCTCCCTAGTCCTCTAGTAACCTTGTAAGGGACAGTGCAGCTACTGCCTGCCCCCTGCACGAATCTGTGTTTCAGTGAATTCAGCAGTTTAAGTTTTATGACGCTCCGAGTTCTTGCATTCATTTCAATGCGTGCTGCGACTTCATTTTAGAAAAGATGGCTGCCCATTTCTGTCGCGTTTCTGTTAGTGAGCTATATACATATATCGTTCCTGTTGCATTTCAACATGTACATTGCTTATGTTATGTCATTCATGCCTACATGGTTGCAAGCAATATTCTTCATGTATAAATGTATAATTGACCTCATCCGTTTTGTTTGTTGTGCGCATGTGTGCTTCATAGCTAATTGATGCATGCTTGTTTCTATGGTAAGTCTGTCATTCTCACCATCTTCAGCTCACATTGGTTTTGTTATTGGCTGCACATAATTGGGTCATTGGTGTGTGGTAAAAAATGCTAGTTCAGTGTGGTAAAAGATGTAAACTTGTCAGCTGCGGTAGTAGCACTCAGAACAGGGAGGGCACTTCCTTGATAGCTGCACAGTAATTTGAACTAGGCTGGAGAAGGCCCTAAATAACAGTATTCATGTTAAAGAAACATAGATAGCAAAGACAGTCACAGGTAAGTATATAAGGTTTAGCACTAGCCTGAGGTGCTGCAATTAGGCCTCAAAGCATGCTTTTCAGAAACGAGTGCTAATTTTTAAATTTGTTTAGAAGCCGCAGCGGCTGGTAGCATATTGCAAATCCCATGAACCCAGGATCGGACGGTGGGATGCAAACCATCTTTGTTACTTTTCAAGGTCCTCAAACAGCTCATGGGTGCCACGGAAAGGCAATGAATGCAGTCATTTTATTTAATTAATTTACAAAGCCTGATTTACTGATTGTTTCAGAAAACCCATGGTGGTTGCAAATTGCCCCGGAGTACATCTCTGCTTGGGAATAAGGTTGAAGAGTTCCTAATGTGCAACATTAACACAATGTAACTTGTTCTTGGTCCAAGGCTCTGACAGTGTCATGGTAGAAGACTTTCTCATTAGAACGTAGATGAGATGATCGGGGCAGTTGAATAAAATCCACTGGTCATCTCATATGTTTCAATGAATTGCCACTATGATGCGGGAATTGGGGGTTGGATTATGACATCACAACGGGAAATTAGGGGTGGTGTGGTAAGGCTTGCTGGACCCAATCATAGAAGATGATGCATGCCCTTTTATACAGGTATGATACGATTCCACCAATCAGCTTCTTGTGGGGAGACACTTTAATGTTGCAAAGTGATTGATGCTAATTAGATCCTAATGCTATAAAAGCTTTTGTTTTTGGGGTGTATCTTTGACAGTGCATTACATGCAGTTCTGTTCTGCATTCTGTTTGAATTTCGCTTTCCCAGCTGCGATTGGACCCAGATTAAGGTTGCGTTACTTCTTGCCTGGCATACACTTCCTTTTGACTACTTTTCTAATTTTTCTTAGTTCGTTTTGAGGCAATGCCCTGAATGTTTTTTGAAGGCCCCAGCGAGATTCATCAGCGTTCCCGACTAGGCGTGGGGATTCCAGCCGTACTCCCAGAGCAGTTAGGGATAGCGTTTTCTGACCAGTCCCAACAGCTCAAATATCGAGGTTGCCCGCAGACGCCGAGTTCCCAAAGGTCCACCTGGTCAGAGTGCTACCTTCGCTCTAAAGGGACACTGGCCTTTAAAGGGAAACTCTGAGATCAAGAGGCGTGGAGAATCTCGTAAAAGGATGCGTGAGTGTACCTGTGCATTAATGCGCAGGGAGCAGGAGCGATTATTTTTATGGTATATAGGACGCACCCTCAAGAGGTGGATGGCGATTGGTCATACTAGTCTTAGATTTTAGGTCTACTCAGCCGAAGGGCAGTGAGTGTGTGGTGGCACATCTGCATTAGAGCAGAGGGTTGCATACTAAGGGGTGGACCTCGTTAGGGGAGAGTGGCGCGTAGTACAGGCAATTGATATAGGTGCGTCATTTTATTTTTTTGTGGGACACGATTTATTGAGGGTTGTGAAGAAAAAGAGAAATGGCATAGGCATTGATGTTGTGATGGAGCAGTTTATACATAGCGCAAATAGGTGTAGCTAGCGTGTGTGTTTCGGCTTATTGTAGCTGCTGATGCCACGGAAGAACCAGTGCCAAATTAACTTGTAAATATTGGAAGAGCTGTGTAGCACATGCAAAGGGTGCTGTTGAATGAGGAGCAGTCAAACATTATGCACATTAACATAGAGTATAATTGTTAGGTGGATGTCCTGTGGAGAGGACCATTCCAGCATTGGCCCGGGGAGGGAACATATTATCGACAGTATGTATTCATACCTGTCGGCTACCTATAAAGGAGCCAAGCTCAAAAAGAAGCAGGACATTTTAGGGCTCTGGAAGCTGTACGAAGAAACTAAAAAAGAGATTTGTTAGGGAAGGGGAGGAGGGGACGGGGAGTGCGCAACCCCCTCCCTACGCAATGTATCCACTGTTGAAACCAGCTGCAGGATATACACATCCTAGGCGAGTATCTCAAAAACAAGGAGAGAATAAAAAAGAACGATGAGAGCGAAACTAACTCTGGGAATAAGGATGTGAAGGGGAAAAAGAAATATGAGGACATTGAGAAGAACACGCAACAGCAACTTGACTCAGTGTTCAGGGAAGCAGAAAAAGCAATGGAAAGGGAGATAGAGAAAAAAGGGAAGGAACAAGGAAAGACGGCAGACGAGCAGGGGTGGACAGCAGGATGCCTACAATTTAAAATTGATAACTGGAGACAGGACTTGGACGACGGTGAACTAGATCGGACAAAGGGTGATTGCACAGTATCAGATTGGGAGGGCAGCAGCGATAGCGACTTCGACACGTGTGATCTAACACATTTGAGCATGGGAAGGAGAAGAAACCAAGGGGAAGAAGAGGAAAGAGAGGAGTTATCGAGGGACTGGGGAAATAGACTACAGAGTAGGAAGACTAGAATGGCAGTAGCAAAAAGACCACGGCAAGGGAATAAACCAAAAGTGCAAACGCAGATGCCCCTTTTACAGAAAGAAAAAGTGCATTACGTACCTTGGCAGACAATGGACGGGGATCATTTGGTCTACAGTTTGCCTTCACTAATGGCTGGTGTGAGTAAGTGCATTTAAGTTTTTGAGAAGGAAGTAGCGGGGATTCCCCTGGCCACAGAAGACATTAGGAATTCGATTGGCGGTTTTGGTGGGGGAACAAATGGACACAATTTGGCAACAAGTGGGATATGCAGGGGTAAAATTGAGTTCTAACATATATGATGGAACACCCTTTAACAATTATCAAGCACATGTGTGGAAAGTTTGAGAGAGCTGTGATACCCAGATACATCAGATATGTGATCAATATTAGCACGAAAAATGAAGCCAGATGAGGACCCCATACAGTCCATACAAGAGATGTGGACACAAGAAAAATCCTGGGACAACAAAAAAACCTTTGTTTTATCACATCTTAGTGAGGGGACTCCCCGCGAATGTGCAGGTTTCCCTAGAAAACATTGTTGGGATAGAAGCAAAAGGATGGCCTGAGATACAGGCAACTATTGTGCACTATTGTAAAAGGAAGCAGGAGAAGGATGAGGTATCAGTTAATGCAGTAAAAGCAGAACAGAAATGAGTGCAGAAAAAAATAGGCTAAAATAAGTATGGAAGGAGCAGTGCTCACGGGACCAGTTGTCGTCACTCCCACACAACAAGGGGGGGGCTCCCAGTAGCAGTGCTAACACAGCAAGGAGTATACGCCATATAACTGATTATATGGGGGACGGTGCAGATGCAACAACATGCATTTGCAAACCTGCAACAGCCTAGGTTTTCATATGCAGTAGTAGTAAACAATTACACCAGACTGTACCAGCCAGGAAGAGAATATTATCCAAGGGGAAGGGGATTTGTGAACAGGGGTATGGGGCCAAAGTTTGGAGGACAATGTTTTGTGTGCTGCACTTTGGCCATTTTGCCCGAACATGCCCAATAATTGCACATACAGGGCAGCAAGGAGTGCAGCAACAGCAGGCATATATGCAGACGCAGACAGGTCAACAGATGCAAGTGATACCACAGCAGAAACTACAATTGCTGCCCACACAGATACAGGTTATACCAGCCCAGGGACAAGCACGAGTGCAAGGTGGGGAAATGACAGGAACACACGGTACAGTGAGCATATTTCAAGCACCTGCACAGACCTAGGTGCAAGAAAAAGCATTGCTACTGGGACATAATTCAGTGCCCCAATACAGAGGAGTGACAGTGGTGGGTGGCAATCCATTCACGTCTTCTGCAAACAATTTCCCCAATAGGGGCGCCCATGGGAAGTGCAAGTGTGTCCAGTCCTAGCAGTAACTGAAGACCCTGAAAAGGAGCCTGAGGTGGCAGTTCAGATAGGAAAGAGGGGAGTTTCCTTTATCATATATACTGGGGCGACCAGATCATATATGGAAGAAGAGGGATTCCCATAATACAACAAAACATTGGACACACAAGGCTTTCCAGGGCCAATTTTGAAGGGTCCTCTGACTACAGATTTACCATTAACAATAGGGATGCAGCATGTTGTAGCACCATGATTGTATTTGAAAGATAGACCTCTCAACATTCTAGGAATAGACTTGGTAAGCAAACTGAATGCCACTATTTCATTTTCAGAGACGGGGAAGGTGTGCACCACATCTGGGATGTACCCAGTCAGGGTGGCAGTGTTGATACAGGCATACTATGCACACAGTACAATGAGAGATACCCACATACACACAGGTGTTTTTTAATGGGATGCAGGTGCTGCTGGGATGGATCCCAGGAATTGAAGGAAAGGTGTTTAGGTTGTCCAATCACACCACAGTATGTGTATGTGTATATATATATATATATATATATATATACACATACACACCCCCCACCCCCCCTCTCTCTCCCCCTATATCTAGAGGAAGTAGTAGTGATAAAAGACCTGATTATATTAGTTGCTACTGATACGACAACATGGAGTGGCAATCAATCTTATGCATCGATCCCAAGCTGACACTGACAGGAGTAACAGACAGAGTTGTTCACTACAAAAGCCGATGAGGGCGAGGTAGTGTTTGAACTGAGTATACCATGTCTAGTACACCTAAAAGAAAGAGCAGTGTCTCGGATGACACAATTGGTGAATAAATTAATAAAATACTTGCAGGAGGATCTGTAGAAGGTTTTAAAGGTCCTATGGACAAAAGGACCCCATGATGTGGGCATACTAAATGGGGCAATGGCAGTACACATTAAAATAAAATAAGGAGCTTTGTTAGCATGAGTAAAGCAATACCCCCTCTCCCGAGAAGCAGACAAGGGCATATATGAGACATTGCATGCCCCATGGCAGCAAGGTATAATACAGGAATCCACATCACCTTGCAATATGGCTATCTATCGGATAAAAAAATCAAAGGGAAGGGCTTGGCGTTTCATACAGGATTTAAGCCCCCTTAACAACATCAGAATATCCATTAGTTCCAAACCCTGACACAATTTCTTTTCAGCGTTCCAGCAGAGGCACACTACTTCACCGTTGTGGATTTGAAAAATGCTCTTTTCTCCATTGCCCTGCATCTAGACTCCTGGTATTGCATTGCCTTTACCGATTGCAGAACGATATTTGAACACACGAGAATGCCCCAAGGGGACTGTGAAGGGACCAAGCAAATTCTACAGAGTAATCCAAATGGATTTGAACAATTTACAAGTTGCAAGTACAGTGATACAATACATGGATGACCTTTTAGTGTGTAGCACAGCAGAAGAGGAATGCAGAAGGGACTCAGTGACACTACTGACATTGCTAGATGACAAAGGGTACAAAGTGGACAAAGACACATTGCAGTGTTATCAAAAGAAGTAGTTTACTTGGACCAAATTGTGTCAGCAGATGGGAGAAAAATAACCCCTGAGAGGGTTGAGGCAATACATAAAACAACCAGGCCAAAGACAGTGAAAGAAATGCAACAGTTTCCAGGGCTGTGCAACTATTGCAGGGCATGGGTTTTCGATATTCCACTTATACAAGGCCATTACTACAAGTACTAAAAGAAGCTCAGAACAACAAAAGCGACATAAAATGAACCGCTGAAATGGGTGCACATTTTGACGAACTCAAACATGAGTTAGCACATGCACTAGTATTGGCTACGCCCAATTACAATGAGAAGTTTCACTTGTTTTCTCATTCACACAGTAAGGTAATGACAGCTGTACTGACACAGAAGAAGGGGCAGGGGCACAAAGCTTGCTTATTACAGGGGATCACTAGATCCAGTAATGTAGGGACACTTCTCATGTGAGCAAGAACCTGCTGCTGCATTTGCAATTGAGAAAGCTTCCACAATTACAGTGGGGTGTCTTGTAATTTTGTACATGGAACATGCACTGTTCGCAATATTAGCAAGGACCATATCAACGTTGACAACTCCAAAGATCTACAGGTTAAAAAGTAATACTGACAAACCTTGTAATAGAGGTGGTAAGGTGCAGAAAAATAAACCCATCAGAATTAATTGCAGAAACCCATGAGCAGGGAGATTACATACATGATTGCGTGGCATGCATAGATAGGAGTGAAGGTAACCCCCTGGTAAAAGAGGAATTGATTGAAGGGAGGAACATGATATTTATTGATCGAAGCTCAAGTATTGACCAAAGTACGGGACAAAGACATTCTGGTTCAGCACTAGTGGGACACAAACACGGAATACATAAGGAAGAGGAGTTGATAGTGTACCCACAGACAGGATTGCCAGCACATTACTCTGTGCAAGCAGCAGAATTATTAGCATTAATTGAGGCACTAAGGTAGGGCGTGGCTGGGCGGCGGACCGACATGGCAGGTCTTCTGTGAGCTCCCTGGATGACTTCCCTGCGGGATGCTTGAAACCTAGCCCAAAACTGAAGGTACATTCTGTAAATACTTGGTGCAGCTTGTAATTCATTCAGAGCGGGACCGAAGCTGTGAAGTGCCATACGAAACTCGGCTGCCGGGAATCCTACCAAAATGGCAGCCTCAGCCGAGATCTGAAGCAGAGACCCGCTCCAATGGCCGTTAGGTGCCCGGGCCCCCTCTGGAGGCTGAGTGAGGTTGGTGAGGTTTGTGAGGCCACTTTGGCATACACAGAGGAGCCGCAAAACTGCCATGACTACAACAGTGGACAAGCGAAGTAGATGCTGAAGGGTCGTCAGTCCGGGGCTGTTTGCCATTATTGAGATCCCAGATAGTAGCGCCCAGGTCAGCCCTGGATCCCTAACGAAGTACACAGCCCTTAGCAAGGCATAAAATAAGCGGTATCGCAGCACAATTTGCGATATAATAATGATGTTTTGCTGTGTATTTTAATAATCATGTTGCACCAACTGCGATATGATTTCCACGGCAAAAAGAAAAAAAAATAGATTGTGCCTTTAGTTGTTCTGCCTCTGTGCACTGCAGGCGAGGCAGAAGCACCCGGGCTGGGCTAAAAACATTGTTTCAATGTTATGTCAGCCCAGCCTAGATGTGGCGTCATCGCGTCCGTCGTCAGAACCGATACAAAGGTTTTCCCTGAAATTTGCAGTACCGAACTTGGACATTTCACCTTAGTTGTTTTTCATCAGGTTATGTAGTGCGGTGTTGGGTTGTCCAGCCTGCAAACTTGATGGCTGTGGTTCAATGGGGCTGAGTCCACCCTAGCAAAACAAAAGAGGTGATGGCTGGAAGGTTTAGAATAAATCTTAACCTCTGGCATTGCTCCGGGCAACCTTCCAGACCATCGGTCTTCGCCTGCCAAGCAATTACAGAAGGGGAAAGACCATATGCAAATCAGGCTTGGCCCCACCTACAAAGGGGTAGTACAGCCCGAACTGCTAGGTCACATCCCTTCTGCACGAGACCACAAGCATCCCCAGACATGTTTCAGCCTTGTTGGGCGTCATCAGTGAGGAGTAACTTGGGTAGCTGAGTCCACCCTAACCTGGGCAAAAAGAACGAAAGCGAAAGAAACGCACGTTAGCATTGAAAGTTGGCAAAAAAGAATGAAAGGTGAAGCAAAATAAACGTGCGTTATTTTGCTTCACCTGCATTCTTTTTGCCAATGTGCTGGAAGCGTTACAGTCATTGCTGCATAGATAAAGCCACACTCGGCCAGGGAGTCCGCGACGGCGCAGTCCTGCAAGCATAACAAAACCCCCCAAAAAAAAGCAATCGGTGAAAGCTTTCCCCCATGAAAAGTCCTGAGATTCCAGGGTCTTCCCTCCCCTACCGTCTCCGTGCAAACTGCCCCATATCCCCACCAGACCCCTGTTCTTCATTTCTTTTGTCTCCCCCTTCCCCAAATGGCATGCACACACACATTAACTCCCACACATACCCTCTCTCTCTTCTGGCCTCCCACCCTTGCGCCGGTAACTCATGCAGGCACCCATTTTTCACATCCTCTTTCTCATGCCCTGCACATTTTGTATCTTTTAACGGACCCTTATTCTCAAGATGTCACCTCCCCTGGGCTCATTTTCACCCTCCCAGCACTCCGCATGCAGGCACCCTTTCTAGCACCCTGCTCTCTCCCATGCACCCAGTCACAAAACACATGTACTCTCTCTACCGGCTTCCCACACACCCCTCTTGTACCCTGGCTCTCTCCAACACCATCTCTCCCACTGTTTAACCCTGGCTCTTTTGAAGCCTTGCCCAAACTCGTCTCTCGCACCATAGTTCTTGACTCTTGCACCAAAGCTCTCGTTCTCACACCATAGTTCACTCTTGCATCCTAGCTCTCACACTTAGCCTTCTCAACATGCACACGCACTACTCTCACATTTCTACTTCCGAGGTACATAGAAATCATTTCTGCATTCTTGCTAATTCTACTTGGGGTACAACTAATTCTGGTGACATTCAATATTAGTCAAAATTGCTAATCAAATTAGTTCATTTGCTAATCAAAAACATTTTAATTATCAAAATCTGCTAATCAATTTTTGAAAACTAATTTATGCCTTGCTTTGGACAATGACCCTGTGGCGGTATGCCGGAGTAAGAAAGGCATTGCTGGAACGGACACTAAGCCCCTCTCTGTTCCATCAACTGGGAAACAGGTGATCTGATTGCGGAGAGAAGTGGCACAACCCCCTCTGGCCAGCGTGGGGACACAGGTGCCGCGCGGGGAAGACCTGACTATCTCACCTCCTCTTGCTCACAGCAGCCCAGAGCGTGTTGAGAGCCTTGAATGTCAATCGCTGCAGAAGGGAGGCGAGCAGAGCAGCCTGCAGTCCAACCAGCGAAGGGTGAGTGAAGCCCCCCCACCCCTGCCCCACAACTGCTTGAGGAGTGCGGCCCGACCAGTAAGGGGCACAGATAGTGCTGGTGAGCTGCGCGGGGAGCCCTACCAGACCCACAGCCCTCAGAGGAATACCATCTTGTATGGCGCGGCCCCAGAGAGCGCTGAGACCCCCTAATCTGATCAGCTGCATGGGGGGGGGGAAGAGACCAGCAGAGCAGAGCTGCCAGCAGCGTATTCTGCAGCATGTGAGCGCAGTCACCCCAGAACTGGCTGACAAGTGAGGGGCTGACCTTGTAGAGTCGGAGGCCCCAAGACAAGCAAGTGCATCCAGGGGACCCCAGAGAGGAGCTAGGACCCATATCCCTACCCCAGCATCTAAACCAGCGTTGCAGAAGGCAGCCAAGGGAAGGGCATTGCACACTCTTCACTCCCTGTGGTGCACCCAGTGGTGTTGTCCTTAGCCGGGAGTCCCTATACTTTTGGTTCTCCCATTGGGGCTCATGCACCAGTCAACAAGAGAGGGGACCTCCTGTCATCTGGAGTTTTGGAGCCCTGCCCCTAACCTAATCCGGGCCCAGTTGGGTCGCAAATTGGTCAGGGTTCTCCAACCAATAGCCTGTGGAGCCTGGCTAGTGCGAGAAGAGGTGAACAGCGGGACTCCTCACTTGTCGCAGGTATGGCCAAGATCCAACATCTGCAGAGTGGTGGATGTAATGGCAGATAAAAGGGAAATACCATAGCACTTTCTATGACTCTCTCTGGAAACCTGCAAAGCGTTTGATAGCATGGATTGGGGGTACATGGAGGTGGTCCTGCGATGCTGCAACTTCAGCCCAAACTTGGTTCGCCTGGTGATGTCCAACTAGAAGGCACGTAGGACGAGAATAAATGTCCAAACGACCTGAGAGAGCCCTTGGAGGCATTACACAGTGGAACAACTCTCAGAATCAGACTGGACATAAATGGAACCCTTTCGAACAATATTATCTCAAAAAACGGGCTGAAACAGGGGTGCCGTTTGGCGATTGGCACCTGCAGTATTCTGCCTATTCATATCTGATATGCACAAAGTCTTCGGAGCAATAAGAAGTTTCCCACCGAAGATTGCGGGGACTTCGGTGGGTAGGTTGTTGTTTGCGGACGATCTTCTATTGCTGGACCAGACTGCGATGTCAAGAACTTTAGGTGTTTCTTAACTGGGGAAGCTGTCCCTGTGGTCTCGTCCATGGTTTATCTCGGGATCTCATTAAATAACCGCATTAATGACGGACCGGCATTGCGAGGTTATGAAGCAAAGTCAAGAACTTGGCATCACAAGCACTTCTAATCAATCGACGTTACTGTTCATTTTCATGTCGACCACTCATCGATTTCTACAAACTAAAAGTATCACCAATCTTGACCTACGCTGCCGAGGCAAATTTCTTTCTGGCCCCAGAAGTTTGGCGTTTACTGGAAGGCTTATTCTGGAAAAGGGTATTGAGGCTTCCACTATCTCTTCCTATTGAAGGTGTGTGGAAAGAACTGGGGCTAACCTCACTCTATACTGCTATGGTCTGGAAGTCTTTGACCCTATACAGTAAATGCCTTGCTCCTCCGGAAAGAAGTGGATTTTTGCCTATTAACGAAGCACTTTCCAATAAA
Source organism: Ambystoma mexicanum (assembly GCF_040938575.1). NCBI lineage: Eukaryota > Metazoa > Chordata > Amphibia > Caudata > Ambystomatidae > Ambystoma > Ambystoma mexicanum. The sequence continues at coordinate 670,702,636 of NC_090929.1, forward strand.
CTGGTTACAGTTCTCAATACATGGCAGAAAACGTGTAAGTGTATTTTGGACAACATAGCTCAAACAGAAAACCTGTTAGTGGAAAACCCGACCAAGGTGAAGAAAAAACTCCTCGACTGGGATTGGATCTCGCTCGACCCAGGACCAGCTTAGATCATACAAGTCTTTATCCTTGGGTCGGGACGAATACTATAGTAGAGGCACAGTGCTTCCATACTTAGATAAATTCCCTTCTCCCCAAGAAAGGCAACAATTCTTCAGATTTCATTTGAACCTCTTTCCCACAAGAGAAGTTACAGGAAGAAGGATCAAAAACAGGGAAGATCGGATCTTGTCCTGTCGCTGTTGTGGTCAGGAGACTGAAACCTTATACCACTTGATAATGAGTTGTACTTCATTAACAGTTCTTAGAGGAAAAATGGCTGGGAAAACACTTCGAGAATTTTAAACTTCCTCTTGAGAGGTGGTCCATCTTAAGATTGGGAGGAAAAGTATCTCTGACTTTGGCACTGTTGAACTTTGTGAGAGAAATTTTTCTAATTCTGGACACTTAGTTCCCTTCTGGGTTTAGGAATTTAATCTTGTGTATTGAGGCACATTTTTCTTTTCTTGTTATGGGTTTTTATATTTCCTCCCTATGGAGTTGACTCATTTTTGATTTCGTTTGTTTTTTTTGTATTGTGCATTTAAAGTTTTCTTGGAAACTAACCGATGCAATAAAAGAAAAAAAAAATGTTAATGGTCAGCTTTCCCAATTCATTCAAGCAGAAAGAGGCACATAGTAGGGCTGTCCGTTCTCACCCCTTACCTTCGCCTTGGCAATGGAGCCATTGGCCCAATACGTCCGGCGCAACACATTGATTCCCGGGGTGAATTATCGAGGGGACACGCACAAACTGGCACCTTATGCAAATGATGCGCTGTGCTTCCTCTCTAACCCCCTAAGGTTCCTGCCCAAGTTAGCCATGTCCCTGGATGAATTTGGCGTTGTATCTGGCTTTAGGGTCAACAAAGACAAATCACTGGACCTGAATGCCTCGGAATCCTATGAAACCCTGCATAGGCTCAAAGGGGACTATGGCTGTTGATGGGCGTCCGATAAGCTGCCATACCTGGGTGTCTCAATCACTGCTGATTTCTATTAATTGTCGGGAGCTAACCTGCCGAGCCTTATAAAGGACGGCCAAGACCAACTGACACGTGGAGTCATCAAGAAATCTTGTGGCTGTGATTTCACCCTAGCTTTAAAGATGACCCTAATCCCGAAGCTCTTGTTTGTGTTTCAGGGGCTACCTCTAAAAGTACAGGTGAGGGAACTTGAAGGACTCCAGGTGGACATTGTTAAATTCATCTGGGGGCATGTGCCAGAGGGTCCCGAAGGGGGTTCTATTAAAGCCTCACTTGCAGAAGAGCTCAGCGTCCCATGCGTCAGAAATTACATCCTGACGGCGCAAATGGCCTTGTGCTGGAAGGATATAGAAAAGGCAGGCTTATCAACCCTATTACATGAACTTTAATTCTTATCGGCGGAGGCCAGGAGGTGGAAGGGTGAGACCACGAGCGTAGTTACCTTGGGACATTAGGGCAAGATGTGTCGGCTTCTGGGGAGCCCAAGGGGGTTGGGCCCTCTAGCACCTGTTACGCGGAACCCATACCTTTCTCCATGGGATGATAGAGGGGGACTTTTGCAGACCGAGGGACTCCCTAATGAGACTCCAGGAACTATTTCACAAAGAGGAGCCTCTCAGTTTTGCCGATTGTAAGGCCAAATTTAACTTGCCCAAACCGAACGATTCCGTTATATCCAACTCAGACACTGTGTTAGGCAGAAACCTGTGCAGTTCCCTTAGGGACCACTGCAAAAGGCTTAAGACTACAGGTGTTGGCAGTAAACCCAATTGGTACCAGTCTGTACCACCCAGATTTACCTGGTAGCTGTGGCTGAGCAGCCAGACTTCTCTCAAGAAGAGTTAGACAGTATATAGAGTATACAAGATAGGTACCAACATACAGTAGCACAAGCAAACACTGACCAGAGCTTTGGTATCAAGTATATAAGTATTTATTTAAAGACACACTTAGAAACACTCTAGCACTATTATTGTAAGCACAAAAACAGTCACTATTAATATATATACATCCCTTATTCCTTATTAGACAAGTCTTAGTTAACACCACTTATTTCCAGACAGAGGTGAGCTTAACTAAAGATGGCCCTCCAATAAGTTAAGAAAAAGGGAGGGAAAAGGCAGAAATTAGGAAAAGCACACAACACAATACTTTAGAAGCACCCAGCAAGGCAGGAAAGTCAAAGTCTACTTGTGAGCAAAAAGTCCAGAGGACAGGCTCCCTCTTGGAGAGAGTAGAACACCAATGCGCCCAAGATCACACAGTTTAAAAGGCTTGAATAGTCTTGCAGAGAGTTTAAAAGGGAATTAGTTCAGCTCAGAAAAGTTCAGTTAGCCAGCCTAGGGCCAACCCAAGTGGTAAGATGAGGATTTACGAGACACCCCACACAGACCGCTGCGAGGGAGGCCAGGCGGACACAGTACCTTGAAAGTGGAGAGAATCCTCCAGCGGGGGCAGTTGTTCCTGGCAGTGGGTGCAAGTCACAGCGTCGTCCAGAGGAAGAGAAGATCTCAACGTGGAGGAAAGCTGAAGGTCGTTGCACTGCCAGGGAAGAAACCAGCCGGGGAGTTCTCCGGTTAAAAGGTACTACCCTTTTATTTGCGGTAGTGGTAAAATGTGGTATCCCGGTTGCTGGGGTGCCTGGCACAGGCAAGGCGGCCACGAGATGATCCGGGAAGTCGAAAAGGCAGACAAACTGGTTTCCCCTCCAGTCAAAGGAAGAAGCCTCTTCGGGATGAAGATCTCCTCTGTCGTTGGAAGAAGTGGTGAGTCGGTTCAGCAGGGCTCCACTGGTGGTGTCGTCGTTGCAGGTCGGCTCCGCTTCTCCCTCTTCGGATTCTTTGGTCCTGTGGCGGCGTCTGAAGTCCCAGTCCCCAAAGCCCTGCTTTTATGCAGAAAACCCCCATTCATCAGTCCTAGCTGTCACTCAAACATGCTAAGTGGTGAGCCGGGCGGCTCACCACTGGGCCAATCACACAAGAGTGCGACTTGAGTTGCCGAGGCAACTCAGTCCAGGGTGCCTAAACCCCCCTCCCACACATCCTGTATACCCAGACAGAGTGGCACCACTTTTGGGGGCTTCTGTGGAGAAGCCCGCCAAAAAGTGGAACAAAGGGCTCGACTTGGGTTGGAGTTACAGAGGTGAATACAAATGCCATTTTAAAACAGCATCCTGGCGAAAAGACCCAACCGGGGAATAAATATTAAATAAATAACCCGGCGGTATCTTTAACATTGCACCAAAAAGTGGTGTGTTTAAAATGAATAGGAAAATCCCATAGTAAATATTCTTAAGGAATATTTTGCGTGGTAACCACTGCCACCAGCCAGAAACTCGACGAGGGGGGGGCTGCACAGTGCCCCTTCGAAAAACAGACCCAGGGGAAATCTAATTACCCCTACCAGTACTTCCATAATATGATGGTTTGTACTGGTTCTGTTCCCAATTTAAGACTAGTAAAGTCAATGGTGACTTTACATGCCCTGGGAGACAGTAGGCGGTCCCAGGGTATGGAGTCTATGTGTGGGGGTCACTATGACACCCCTGTGTTACTGCACTGTGAGTGCTATGTAACACACTTACCAAAAACCACATGAAACCCTATGGAGTAAAAGACCCCATAGCCCATAAAACACATCACAAAGTCAAAGGATCTCTCAAATCATGTCTAAGAGTGGGAGAAAAAGAGTCTCACTCTTAGCAGGAGAAAAAAGTAAACCCCAAAAAATACAGCAAAGCTGCTGGGGGACTCACTAGGTTTGGGAAATTAGCCTTAACAGAGAATTCTTCCTAACACACTGGACCAACAACCCGACAATCAAGAGGGCGGTTACCCAGTCCCCCAAAGGGATTGAACTCTCAGCCTTAGAAGGAAAGATCTCTGGGAGGATCTCTCCTCTATATAGGCTCCTGGGAAACCCATAAGCACTGTTATATTGTAAAATGGGAAGAAGAGTTAGGATGGGAAATCCCAGAAGACTCATGGACTAAGATCTGGCGGTGAACACACGCTAGCTCAAGGGCTATGCAAGCAAAGGAAGGGGGCAGTAAAACTCTGCTATAGGTGGTACCTCATGCCGGCGAGACTCCACCACATATCTCCGGAGCTGTCGAGCCAGTGTTGGCATGGGTGCGGAGAGGTGAGTAGTATGCTACACATGTGGTGGACCTGCCCGATTAGGACTATATTCTCGAAGGATGTCCTAGCGCAAATTACGGAGAGAACTGGGCCCCAACTTCCCTTTGATCCCTCAATGGTCTTACTCAAAGACACGCCAGAAGATGGTTCCTATCCGCTCACGGGACCCTGGGACTCACTGACAGCTCAGCTGCTCCTGGCGGCGAAGATCACTATAGCCCGCTTCTTTAAAACCCAGGAGGTGTTTGCAAGGTGGGGGATCCCAGATAAAATTCGCTCTGACAATGGTCCGCATTTTGCAAATTTGATTAAAGAAATAACGGCCCTCCTGGGGATCAGGCACAAATTGTGCTTGGTTTATCACCCAGAAGCCAATGGTTGGGTTGAGAAGATGAACGGCTTATTAAAACAGCACCTAGCAAATCTTTCGCAAACACTTGGAAAATCTTGGTTGCACTGCTCACTTCTTGCACTTTCACTTTGCGCAATTCGTCTGGAGGGGATCATCATCTCAATCCACATAAGATTGTTACAGGTCAGAGAATGCCTGCACCTGTACCTGTCACATACAATCTCTGATGCCAACTCGAAGTCCTACGGCCCAGCTTCTGCCTGATTGGATTGGGATCTGTGCACTCATCACTCTGCACAGTACTGCCCGGATGGTGCCTTGAAAAAGCACTGCAGTGGAGCTTGCGCTTCAGTAAAGAGTGGCGCATCAAAGTGAGAAGCAAAAATCGCGAAGTAGGGAGAGAAGAGGGAATACTACTGGTCCGAAAAGAGTGCTGCAAATTTGACTGCTATTCCTGATGAATTGTGGTTGTTCTCCAAGGCTGCCACTTTCTATACATCCGTGTTGCTTCCAGGTGTACCAGCTGCAGCCAATGCGAAGTGGCTTTAGCTTGTGTGTTAAGAGTTGCTGCAATTGGCCAACTCAACAGCAAAGGCCTAAATGCAATAAAGGAAGAATTGGGGGTAATACGTTTGGTGGCGCTCCAAAATCGTTATGTTCTGGACGTTCGAACTGCTATATAGGAGGAGTGTGTGCCACGTTTGAGAGCAGCTGTTGCACTCTAACACCTGATGGAGAGGCTTTGAATGGAACATTGAAAGCAGCCATCAGGGAAATACAGACACTCCATGGAAAAATGACAAATGAAGCTGGTAGAATGCGGTCAAGTAAATGACTGGGCAGCATTTTCACATGGGTGCCCACCTGGCATTCTAGAGTATTTCGAGTGACTGTCCGTGTGTTCGTCCTCCTGCTCGTCACCTTCTGCATTGGCAAACATATTTTGAGACGTTATACTAACCAACGAAGAGGAAGATTTA